>NC_080049.1:21224543-21272043 GCF_026212465.1 Amaranthus tricolor
CGAATCAAACAAGATCTTACTTGACTATGTTTTAATTTATAGATTAAGATTACAATACATATTAAGAGTGATAAGTGAATAGTAACCCAAAAGTAAATGAGTATTAGAGTAGGGGTGTAAGTAATTTGGTGGAAAACCAAATACCGAACCAAACCAAATCGAATAAGTAATTTGGTTTGATTATATTTTAAATTTGGTTTGGTTTGGACTGAAATTTAATTATAATATGGTGTTTGGTTTGGGCTCGATCTAGGATCTAGAGGTGTTTATTTGGGTGATCGGGTCGGTTTCGGACGGGTGTCATTCGGTTCTGTTGTATCTCGGATCGGTTTTTCGGATGTGTCAAGTCACACTCGAGTCAGGTTGGTTAGTCACGGTTCGGTTGAAGATCAGTTATTTGAACTATCGAGTTAGCATTGGTTCGGTGTCGGTTGAAGTTCGTGTTGAGTAGTCAATCGGTCTCGGACTGTCATCGGTTAATAATTGGTTCGGTTTTACCGGGTACAGATCGAGTTTGGGTATTATTTTCCAGTAGAATTCAGCTACGAATTACTAATTACTATAAATCGAGTCAATATCAGATTAAGTTGTTAGACATTTTTTAATAGATGATAAGATTCCCCTTAGTTAAGGCAAAATAGTTAAAATGCAAAGCAGTTAGTGATTATTATACTTTGTTACTTTTACTTATTTGACTGTAAATTAAAATTAAAATTTTATCATTTTTCATCTAATTTGATTAAAAATAGTTAAATAAATATTGACCATTGATTATTAACTCTAAATATATGAAACCATGTATGTATAAAATTTAATTTATTAAAATTTATATTACTTTATTAGATTAACTAATAAGATGACCTCTTTGTTAAAAATTGGTTCAAGTTTACAGCATTTCGATTAAAAATTCGTTTGAATTAAGTCGATTTTAGTCTACATCACCACCATCCATCCATCATATTAACATCATTTCCACAGTCACCACCGGGAGATTGATCAAGCATTATTTGTCATCGAACTGCACACTTTCTGTGTCACCTGTGTAGATGGTATTGTGGTTATTAAAGTGGCCATAGTTTATGTAATGAAGATAAAGAAGACCGTTTTAAAATATTTGGTGTTAATAGAAATAAAAATCATTTGACAAATAATAAACCTTATAAGAGGGATAATTCTCAAACATGTTTTCTTAATTGAAGTACAAATTACCTAAAAACTGTCATCCACTTGATCAAGTGAAGTATTAGCAAGACATTAACGGCCCGTTTGGTACATGGTATTAGAGGGCGGTAATGGTAATAAAATTAAGTAATAAAAAATTTGGTTGTTTGGATGTCTTCAATGGTAATGGATGGTAATAAAATAAGCTAATGAAATTACCAAAAGGGGTCATTTTTATTACCATCAAACAACCTGGTATTAGGCTGTAATAGTAATGAAGTATTACTGTGGTAATAAAATAAGGTAATGTTGTTTCGAGCTGAAGAAAAAAAATAATGAAAAAAAGATAATGTATGTAATTATCCAAAAAAATATTATTATTAAAAAAATAATCATTAGATAGAATAATTTAGATACAATAATGCTTTTAGATATAAATATACAATAATAAAACTAAGAGTCATTACCATTTTTTATTACTAACAACCAAATGCAATCAATGGAATATTATCTTCTATTATCATTCTTTAGTCATGCACACCAAATAAAAGAATCTTCATTACCAATTCTCATATCCATTCCTTTATTACTATTGCCATTACAATATTTTATTCCCATTACTTCATTACCATCAACCAAACGGGCGTAAGAGAATATAATGAAGAATACGATCAACAACATAGGTTTTCATAATTAAAGTTGAAGACATTTTCTGCCAGCAAAAGTAACTCCTACAATCCACACAAATTACCATAATTTTCGCGAAAAGTGTGAACAATTTCCAAATTTTAATCACATAATATCTTGATAGGGCCACACTGCAGGCAACTCATGTCCATGTGCTAGGCTTCAAGTACACAACTCAACATTTTTTTCTAGGAATTCTCTTTTCAAATAAAATTCACTTGTACTGTTCTTTAAAAATTGTTGTCTACTCGTTTTGCCAATTAATGGCCCAACTCAAAATTCACTCGTACCGTTCATGTGGGCTACGGGGGTTATTGGCTGTGGAGGAAGGAGGTGAGATTGGTCGTGGTGATGGTGGAAATGGCGGTTGCTAACAAGAGAAGGGAAGAAGGTGCTGGTAGTAGGGGAGGGGGTGGCAGTTGAGAAGGGGGAAGGGGTGCCATTTAAGGAGGGGTTTGGCTTGTTACTGGTTAGGGGTTTTTTTATATATTTTTTTAATTTTTTAAATTAAATAACTTTCTAAGTTTTATAATTTTATTTTATTTTATTTTTTTTTTGCAAAACTTACGTGTAACAGGTTACAAGTTACCCCTGTCTGTTCTTGGTAAAGTCCCCTTAAAGTTCGGATTATTCATAGTTAATCTATAGTTAAGATTATTGTCGGAAAATTGAATAAAGGTTGGACTATTTAGGGTAATTTTTCCTAAATTAGGTCAATGATTTATATAATATAGCTTGATCTAAGTCATAATCATTCAGTTTATTCTGTTTTTAAAAATGATTAATTACTCAATTTAATAATTTTTAATTCAACTAAAAATGACATATTGATTAATTTTATTTGCAACTTAAGCTAACATCAACCAATAAAATTCTTTCATATTGCGGAGCTCCATGAGAACGACATGTGGAATTTTCTAGTCTTTTTATATAATTGTATGATTTGGAGCCTCAACCATCGGCTTAAACTTTTGGTTGATTGGTCACGTGACTGTAACACCTCGGCCTCTCAGACCACTGGTGACTACTCTTAGAGACTGTAAACTGGCCCCACAGACCAACACAAGTCTTTCCAACACACTTTGGCCTCACTCGTGTGCACGTAGGAAAACTTCTCAGTAGGTTACCTATTCTAAGATTGTTCCTCACCAAGCACGCTTAAGTGTGGAGTTCTTTGCAAATAGGCTCCCATGAAAAAAAGATGCACCTTGTTTAAAAAGGATTGATAGACTACTCATATCAACAAGGTGCATCTTCTTTTCATGAGAGCCCATTTGCTAAGAACTTCACAGTTAAGCGTGCTTGGTAGAGAGCAATATTAGGAAGGGTGGCCTCTTGGGAAGTTTTCCCAAGTGCACACGAGTGAGGCTAAAGTGCGCTGGAAAGACTTGTGTTGGTCCGAGAGGCCGGTGGTCACCGGTGTTACAAATGGTATCAGAGCACCTGCGACCGTGGCTGATTGTGTGTTCAGTGCACCTTGCGGGAGAAAAGATCTTGAAACTACAGTCCAATGAGGACATTGTATTCCTAGGCGAGGTTGAGTGTGATACCCCAGATTTAGCTTTAAAAATGAATGATAGACTACTCATATTATCAAGGTGCATTTTCGTGCTTGGTGTGGAGCAATTTTAAGATGAGTGACCTCTTAAGAAGTTTTTTCAGGTACTCACGAATAAGGCCAAAGTGCGCTAAAAAGACTTGCATTGGTTTGTGAGGCCAGTTTACAATCTCCAAGAGTAGTCACCGGTACTCCAAGAGGCCGGGTGTTACAATGACTGTGTTGGAGTATATAATATATTTTAGGCTCTTAACAATTAGCTTAATCTTTTGGTTTAGTTGGTTCTTTCACAAAATATTTGTTGTATTTTGTCAAACTCAATGAAGAGATAACTTTGATATAGAGAACCTAATGACAAATTTGTAGAATTTTATCAAGAAACCATTTCAGACAATGAGCTTAATTCAGAACTTGTTCCGTCTCTTTGATTACAAAGCACTTATACGTGAATTTGGACTCACAAGCTGGGAAAATTTTTTGGTAGATTGCATCATCTTCAGTAGGGAATTATACTAATAAATTAACAAACACTACTTATTTGCTTAATGTATTCTAACAATTTTAGTCAAACACAGTTTCTTTAATCCTCTGACACTCACTACCTTACAACCCTGTTTGGATACTAATTATCTTTCTATCAGTTTCAATTTTCACTATTTTCATCCCAAAATGGGTAATCCGTGTAACCCACGACAGGATCATGGCTATAGAATGTAGCCACATCGTACAAATTCAATGGTGCATCAATTTCAAACCTACGAACCAAATCTGGGTTCGACAGGAATAGCCTGCCATAAGCTATCAGATCGGCAGCACCTTCAGCAATAGCCTTAATCCCCAGTTCTTTGTTGAATCCTCCACTAATCATAAATGTCCCTTGGTATCGTCCCCTGAGTTCTCTCAGCAGATGGGCTTCTTTCTCTGTAATCCCATCAGTAAATGTTCCTGCTTGAATCTGCAGGTGAGACAGTTTAAGCCCTTGTTTCTGCTGTACCTTGTTCAGTCCCTCGATTACAGCTAAACCTAGTGCAAGCGGGTCTGAATCATGGGCATCTTGGTGATACAATGTCGGGGATATCTTCAGTCCGACTCTTTCTATCCCAATTGCTTCGATCACTGCATCGAGAATTTGCATCAGGAACCTGCATCGGTTCTTTAGGGACCCACCATACTCGTCTATTCTATCATTGATACCGTCAGTCAAGAACTGGTCAATGAGGTATCCGTAGGCTGCATGAATCTCTGTACCATCGAAACCTGCTCGAATGGCATTTATGGCTGCTTGTCGGTAGTGATCGATGATCTGTGGAATCTTGGAAGAAGCCAAGGCCTTGGGTTGTGAATAATCAGCTAGTGTACGGTCTGGTAAGAGTATTTTCCACCTGCTTGAAATAGTTTGGTTTGTGGAAGATATGGGTGCTCCTCCTCCTGGTTGGTACACTGTAACACAGGAATATATCATTAAGTATACTCCTTTTGGTTCATTAGCATGGAATATATACTTGTATGTTGCAAATTATTACTATTGCTTCACTAATTAATGGAGTAAATTGAAGATTGAACTTTGATAACTTACTCCATTAGACATTTTTACTATACTATACTTTATATCGAGAACATAGGCTAGTGGTTAAGGTCTTTTCCTTTTACGTTATGATAAGAGTTTGATTCTCACCATCTGAGAATAATTAATTCTTTGTCCCCTTCACCTATAGGGAATCGCTACTCTATTTTTTATCTCAATTATTTGTGTCCAATTTTTGACACATGATTCTCGCCAAATTTGTGAGACGTTTTACATGAAGGGGATCGGTACTCTACTTTTTATCTTAATTATTTGTGTTCAATTCTTGACACATAACTTCAACACATGATTTTCGCCAGATTTTTGAGAAGTTTTAAATGAAAATAGCTGAAATAGACACTTGCGTACACACTCACTACCAATGCTCAACACAAACAATAAACAATGATAACCCTTAATTTGAAATATGACATTCAAATCTTTCTAAAAATAGATACATGAATTTCTAAGTTTAAAATAACATTCATATATGTATAGGGAGGGATGTTAAGCAAATAGTTTTTGGCTTTTTTAGTTGATTTGTTTGACACATTGAAAGTTCTAGCTATTTTTGTTAGCTTTTTAAGCTAGCTGAATAAGCCAATTGTAAGAAAAATGCTTGATAAAATTAGATATTAACTGCTGATTGTTTATTGGAGAAAAGTCTTCTATAACTACTAACCAGCCAAACTCGCATTTTCATGTTAACGTTAACATACCATGGTGTGAGGCACGGCCAACATGCCACAACTGACAGAATATAAAACCCCCTTTGGCATGAACAGCATCAGTTATTTTCTTCCAAGCTTCAACTTGCTCTTCCAAGTATATTCCTGGGCAATCAGGATATCTGCACAAATCCAGGGAAGGTTATCGTTCAACATGTTCGACCGCATAGGACTCTAAAAAATTAAAGGCCTCAATATTAAATTACGTAGTATATATTTAGTGTCGATAAATACAAAGTTGTTAGACAAATATGACAATTTTTGAAATTGCACGAGGGCTTCAAAAATATTTTCAAGTTTTGCTCCGCCCGTGCACAAATCCATCCTTCTAAATCAAAAATAACCTCTCTTCTTTCTAGCTAAAGGCAAGTTTGTATTAGTAGAAAGTAGGTTAATTACCCATGAGCAGTAGGAGATATGAAAGTGCCTTCAGCAATTATAAGGCCACCATTAGTGGCTCGCTGAGAGTAATACTTAACCATGGCTTCATTTGGGATTCCATTCAATGCCCGACACCGAGTCATGGATGCCATTACAACTCGGTGACTCAGGCGACGATCATTCATCATCTTCATTTTGTATGGACTAAACAGATCATCCTTCCTCTGCATCTTTTCTTCCCTTGTTTCTCCCTTGGTGTTCACTATTTCACTTATATTCTTTAACTTAATTTATTATCATTTGTATCATAATAACCCAAGACCATATGCATGCTTGTTCTCATATTCATATAATAATTTGCCTTATTATATTTAGTGAAGTACAATCCATAATTTCAAGTTACAAGGCAAAATTTAATAAAGGAAAATAGATTTTGAGCTCCTCCTTTGGCTGCTTTAGAGGAAAAAAAGAATCCTATAAAAAGTATCAATCATACAGGATTATGACCCATTCGATCGAGTGATTTGTGTGGTGCTTATAAGTTCATCCTCATTTTCTGACACAAAATAAGACAAAATGGGTAGTCGGGTACCAAATTTGTGGTCTTTATTTTTACCGTAATGTAGCCCATTTTCAATGCATGAACACAAATACAACTCTTATAGCACAAATTCTCATATGAGACGGTCTTGCGGTGAGACCATCTTAATTGGGTTGGGCAAATGTATATCTATTGTCATAAAATGATCACTAATAACCTTTATGTGAGCATTTATATTTTTAAAGTGATGACTTTTTATAATCTTAAAGTTATCATTTATAACCTTAAAAGTGGTGATCACTTACAATTTCAAAGTGATCACTTAGAGAAATGGACTTTCTTATATGAACTCGTCTCATGGTGAGACAGTTTCATATAAGACGAGTTGTTCTAGTTAGATGTGAATTACTCTTTACAAAATAATATTAAAGGACTAACCAATACTGCAAAAGTGAGTTGATCTCTTATTGATGTGTATGCATTGTCTCTAGAACTACTAGAGACTCCGATGTTTTCACTTCTTAAATTTCAAATCTCTTTTTGTGATGATAGATAGAATATTATAATTAGTTTTTGTTATATGTGTGTTTTTGTTTGTGTAGTTAATCCCTTATATATACTACTCTTATGACCTATTCAGTTATCAAAACTAATACAGCCATAAGGCTGTTATTAAGGAGAAAGTTTTCCTACTACCAAAATAATAGGCAAAAGTGATGATTGAGTCAATGTGGTTGTTTAACCTCGATACATAACTGCTAAAAGCTCTCACTCGACCACACAAGCCATATCAATCACATAAATACAACTCTAGCAAAAAAAACTATCATTCTTCATATGGAAAGTACGGCGTGCAAGCATAATTTAACATAACACTTTAAGATGAACAATTTCCTAAATCCACCTTTTTGGTGAAATAATCCGATCCGAGTTGGACCTAAATCATTTTCTCAAATTGGACTTAACAGGATTTCTTCCCAAATAATGATAAATATAAAAATAAACCAAAATTTTGTACACAATCAGCTTCTAAGATTTGTCTACAAAGCTTTATATCCTTCAATAAATTTAAGGACAGAAAGAGTAAGAAAACGGTTTATCACTTCAAATGCTTTGCTTGGATTGGGAGAAGTAAGGCTAAAGAAGAACTACACATAGAGATAATGATCAGATTTGTACTTTTTACTTGAACTCTATAACCATTTGACATGTCTACTTGAAATCTAACTTCATTATAACAAGCACAAATGTGATATACTGAGAGGTCGTAATCCGAGTTGATTAGATTTTCCGTCACCTGAAGAATCCATATTTTTGAGTAGATTCACAAATTTACCTGTGAAAAAAGAAGAAGATATAGCTACAACATTGCAAACTTATAAATAAAAATCTATAAGAAAATTTAAGATTATAGGTGTATTAGGATGTGCTATTACGCCAATCCTGTATCAGGAAACGAAGATTATTGTTAGGGACTAAATGTTTGTGCTTCAGCTTCTGGTTCGTTACTGGTGATGTATCGTGTCCAATCCGCAACCATTCTTCTATTGCTTCTAACTCATATGAATGTCCATCTGCGGCTATATGTGGATTGTCCATTATCACCTAAACATGATTTTAATCGTCAAATATGTACGTGCATTCTGATAGAGTATATAACATATTTTAAAGGCTATAACGAGTGGAATGGTCACAAACCTGAAGTATGGGGCACAGAAAATTGCAAGGAACATGACTCCATTCCTCACCACCAGAAAATATATTGTCTTCGCTATCCTTACGATATTCTCTCATTGTCATCACATCAGCCTTTTTCTTCAGCTCATTCAACGTCTTTGTCACTGAAGACATGATTGCTCTTACATTAGGCTCCGAGTTTAAAGTCCTACATTTTATTGCTAGCTGTACGATCTCTTCCACCAAATCGGAAGGCCAATCGCCTGCATTTCCATCCAAGGCTTCGAATATGGCCTGTTTGTTGGTCAGCATTGCTTCATGATCAATCCTAGCCCAATTTCTCCCTGTGAGAAGCTGCAGCAGCAAGTCGCCAAAAGCATTTACTTCAGCTTGCACATCAGCCTCATCACAGCATGGTGCGAGCTCGAAGGAATTGAACTTCGCTACAAGATTCTTGTCTAGGTAGATCGTCGATGGGTTAAGCCCGTTACAGAGGATTGGCCTTGGTTCTGCTAGGTTGAGAAATTGTATGCCTAAGCTAATATGTGCTGCGATTTGAATCCTTTGTTGCCATTGGAGTACCCTGGCTTTTGTCCGTGAGAATAAGATGTCTCTTAGGCAACCGTTATGCATGTACTCAAATACTAAACACCTTAGCTCTGAGCAGAAGCCAATGAAGGCTGTAACATGAGGATGCCTGGTGTTTGCTAGGAGATTCACCTGCTTCAAATGTTCAATCGTTTAACAAAAGAGCGCGCATTCAATTTTACTCGATTGTTTTTACTTGAAATTATGTGGTATTGCAACTACAATATCATTACAACAGACCATTTTGCCAATGCTATAGAACGGCTCCTTGCCTCCCATGTCCCACATATGTGGATTTTGGAAGGTTGAAAGTACACAATTTTACCCTTGTTAAAGATTGTTTATTCATTGACCCTTAGTAGCAAATATCATCTGCAACTTTTCGTAAATAAGAAGTGAACATAATGTAATGAATCATTTCAATACAGTCCATTATAATTCGAAACCAAAGAACTCTTAATTGTTGATCCTAACGAAATAAAGGACTCAACATATTTGTACTGATCTAGAATTGTTAGAGTATATAACATATTCTGGGCCCTCAACTATCAGCTTAAGCTTTTGGTTGAGTTGGTTCCTTAACATGGTATCAGAAGCCCGTATGACAAGAAGTCAAGGTTTCAAATCTCAACCATCCCTCATTTAAAATTAAATATTTAACGCCTGGAATGAGGAGTGCTTGTATCGCATCCACACTTCCAGCGCAAAGGGCTCTCGTATGAGGGAGCATTTTAGAGTATATAACATATCTTAGGTCCTCAACCATCAGCTTAGTTTACTATAAAGAACAAAGTAAGTAAACCAACTAAGACTGTGGGTGCTTACCTTTGATTGGAAAATCTCTTGGGACATCTCTTCATCAAAATCGAGCATCTGGACAGCGACAGAAAGGCGATTGATTCGGCCCTTATAAACACTACTCCTACAATCCCCTCCACATGCCAATCTACTATATACAGAAAAATTACCAGTAGCTACTCTAATTTCATCTGCAGTGAACTCCCTATAACTGCAGCTCATCACCTGATCACTCATCCTAGTAGCTAATCCAATAGCATCCTTTTCTTTGCAGAATTCAATCCTACGTTGGAATACATCTCTTTGCTTCCTCAGTTGCTCAATTTCTCTTACGAGCTCAACTCTTGTACGGGTTGCATTCTCTAGCTGTGTCTCGGCTCCTAACTTGGCCAACGAAGAGATCTGTAGTTTGCTTGACAACTCTGATTGCAGCTCAAGCAATGATTTTAGCCTGTTCTTGTTTTCTTGCACATCTGCTAGAATTTCATTCATCTGCTCTTTAGTGTTGTCTATTTCTTTTGTTAACTCATTTCTTGTTGAGATGTCTTCTGCTATTTGAGCTTGGAGTTGCTCTGCCTGTGGAAATTGAGCATATGACAATCGATAGAAATAAATGAAAGAGAAGAATATATACTTATGTTAAATTAAACTGTATTTATTGTCAATATCAGCGTATTATTGGGAAAATAAGGTGCACACTTCATAAGTCAAGGAGATATCATTCCAAAACCATATGGCAATGAGAGAAAGGCTCCCATAACTTATAAAATTTCCACACCATCTTTAATTTATCGATGTAGGATAAATCATGCCAACATCCCTCACATGAGAACTCCCGTCAAGTTCGTATGTGGGAGTAATCAATTATGGTAATAACGTCATTCTTTTCAGACCTACCATTTTTAATTAGATCGAACCACCGACTCGGACGCCAAGATAAATTTAGGCTTGTACACAAGACTCACACAAAATGAGAGTTGACTACAAACAAACCCAATGAGGTTCAATCCTAAAACCAATTGGTATTAGGATGAGTACCCCATCATATATATAGTTTAGTCAATATCTTTAGTTCTTCGATGTAAGATCAAATTTTAGTTACTTTCGAACAAACAACACTTTATCATATTAATTTGTTTTAATTAATGTAACCAACCCATATTTAATCCAAAGTTAAATTGAGCTCAAGAAAAGATATATACACGTAATAGATTTTCCGCAATATGAACTTACCCTAGTATTGCACAAAGAAATAGCCCATTGAGCTTTGGCTTGTCTGTCAACTTCAGCTTCCACGGCATTTTTATTGGACTCGATCAATGTGCGTGCTTCTTGTATCTTCTTTTTCAGATCTTCAACTCTGTCACCGGAAATCTGTAATTCCTGAACAGCAGTTATCGATTTCAGGCACCCCAAAAATGGTACAAATATATACTTGGCAAGAATAGGGTCAATTAGATATAACAAATGTGGTCGACTATATAAAATTACGCAAATTATCGTGAGGGGTCAGAAAAGGTATTCTGATTTCTGAATACTTGCTAAATTGCTAATACACATTCTTGTCATGAACTCTCAAATACATAACCAAAATGAGCAGAACCGTGTACTAGTGTGTTTAACAAGACCAATTCCGTCTCAAATTGGTAAGTTTCTTCTGCAGTTTGCCACTAGTACTAATTTAGGGCCCTTCAAATAACAAAAACTAATGATTAAAGGTGAAATTCAAACATGTTTCCTCTTGAATCAGTGTTAATAGACTAAATATAAGTTAAAATGCAGTTAAGATTCGTTTCTGTGACACCCCGGCTTCTCGAATTGCTGGTGACTACTCATGGAGACAATAGACTGGCCCTACAGATCAACACAAGTCTTTTTCAGCGCACTTTGACCTCACTTGTGCGCACACGGGAAAACTTCCCAGAAGGTCGCTCATTCTAAGATTGCTCTCCACCAAGTACATTTAACTGTGAAGTGTTTAGGAGATGGTCTTCCATAAAAAGAAGATACACCTTGTTAATATGAGTAGTCTATCAATCCTTTTTAAAGTTCAATCCGAAAAATTACAATTTCAATGTATATTTTATTAATTATAATTTTTTAATTAAATTAAAAATATTTAAAACCTAAATAGTAAATCAACAAATATACAAAATCAAAATCAAACGAGAAACCTTGATTATGATAGCAGGGATTAGGGAGTATGAAAGTGGACATAAAAGTATAAGATTGCTGCGTTGGTGGCACAAGATGACAACTAATACCAGGCATATCTCTGTGCAATTACTCTTTTAACACTACAACTATCAACTAGTATTAAAATAAATTGCTTTGACTTTTAAAACAAGACACTTATAAGTTATAGCATAGGGAATAACTAGTTTTTTCATAATAAAAATAATGATCTTTATGGTATATTTAATTAAAAATTAACGTTATTTTGTTTCAATCAATGGAAAAACTATTACATTAGGTAGGCATAAAAAAAGTGTTTAAGGAAGAGGGGAAAATGCTTTATTCAATTTTAACAGGAAAGTTTTATAATGAATTAAGAATGTGAAATTTTTTCTAGCTCAATTCTATTTTAAAATTCATAAATCAAATAATTAAAATAGAATGTTTCCAAAAAATATATCGTTTGCAAACTATTTGAAGAAATCTATATAGGTGGATCCTAGTACCCTAAAAACTTAACTAAATTATTGGGATTAGAAGGTGTGCAATAGTTTTTAAAACATTTTTAGCTTATTTTGACACAAATAAATATTTATATGGGTAAACCATCTAATATTTGATGTTAGCTGAAACAATTTGTCATAAATTACCTATTTGAACAAGTTGTCCCTATTAACATGTTCAAAATAAATTGGTCAAAATAATCACTCCAAATAATTACCAGCGCTATAAATCGTTTAGCAAAAATAAAAATCCTAAATATTTCTAGGAAGAATACACAAAAGAGGTGATAAACTAAAAACATACCTCAATACCATGAACAAGAATGTCTTGGTCACTTGGACTATTATCCATACAAGTACTTGATGCATATTTTTCTACATTCTCTTTTTTCTCCTTCATTGAATCTACCAACTCTTTGAAATACTCTTCAACATCTTGTTCATAGAATTCCCAATCATTAGAATTCCTTGAAAATGGGGATTCACATTCCATGCATGAAGACTTTGGTGAGGGGTAATTTGGGGATTTCACTTGTCCATTGGGTAACATCTTCTCTAATAACCAATCCCTCAAACTTCCTTTTTTCTTCAATTTTACCACTATTTTACCTTCTTCATCCTCTATATACCTTTCATCATTTTCTTCTTTCACAAACACCAATTTTCCTTTGCTTATTATGAATAATTCACAGAAATCTGGCTTTGTTTTATGAATGTAGAATGATCCACTAATTGCATTTTTTGATCTCCTAAATAATTTGATTAAACATTGTGTAAATATAAGAATTTTCAGTCAAAATTTTAAAAATTAATAAACAAAGAATTAGTCATTTTCTTAAAAGATTAGAAAATCTCATCCATTTGAATTAGTTACATACATACATTACACTAAACAACTTTTTGAACATCGTGCAGCAAATTCAAAAGCAAGAAAAGAGTAATAATAATACACTACAATAACTTTAAATTTTGCTACATTGGATTTAATGCCACTAATTCATATTTTAGTTAGTGTAATAATTATTGTTTTTACTTTAAGTTTCACTATAAAGTGATTTAGCGATATTTTATTTGGTCTTTAGTTACATATGTAATTATTACTATAGACTATAGTGACATTAGTGAGAAATCTCATAAATCCTATGTCGCAAAGAACTTTAGTATGATTTTTTATTATGCTGCTAAAAGGTATAATAAATGTCACTAAATCCTCCATATATAATATTAGAAATTTGAAATAGCGACATTTAAATTAAATATCGCTAAATATATCCCACTAAAAGCAAATTATATTGTAGTGATACTCCTTTCGTTCTTTAAAGAAGTTCACACAGGAAATGTGCACATAAATCAAAAAAATTGAATCGTTTAGATGTTGAATGGATATTTTTATTTTATAGAATAATAAATTTGATAGAGGAAAAAAGGTAACATAAATATTTCAAAAATATTAAAAGAAAGTTAATAGAAAAATTATGAAAATCACAACTAATAAAAAAATATTTTTATAAATTAATAGGGAACATGTGGAGAGCATAATGAATATTAAAATATTAAAATGAAATTAGTAAAAAAAAATGAGGACCATAACATTTATTAAAATATTAAAATAAAAATTAACAGGGTTAAATTTATCCAAAATTAATAATATAAATAGAAATATTTATGAAAACAACAAATAAATCAACTCAAAATAGCAAAATTGGAACAACTTTAAAAAAGGGTGGAAAACTTATTAACATACCCAGATGATGACGATCTCATAAATGTCATTCCCATGACTAGTTTAGTAATTCTCTTCTCTATGATTAAGTCAACTACAGTCTTTTGAATTGGTTCATCTTGCTTATTGATAATACTTTGTATCTCTGCTTTTACCTGATATTATCCATAAATTAATAAAAAGATTGGTTCTTTATATATCAACGGACTAAATCAAATTATATATTGCTCTTTCCATACAAATTCAAAATTAAAATTAAAAGAAATTTAAAAGAGCTTACTTTTCCACAAAAGGCAATGTATTTGCTGAAGAGCTTGTCAATCTTATCTTGTTCACATTTCCTCCAAGTTTGCAACATATCATCACTTACTGAACTGGCAGGCAGCTTTCCAACTATAGGTTAAAATTTAAATGACCCATTAAATAAACCAATAATAATCAACAATTTATCTCAATTAAAGTAAATCAATATTAATTTATCAGATAAGAATTTAAATTCAATTTTCACATAATACTCTTTTTTTTTTCTCGGCCTACTCTTAATTTAAAAAAAAAATCAAATATAATTGAAATTACTTACATGGGGTATCAACAAACTCCAAGGGAGAAGAAGTTGAAGAATTGATAAAAAGAATGACAATTGAGAAAGGATGATGATAAGAAGCCCACTTATTAATAACCCAATTTAAAGTCAAACAACCTTCTTCTTCTTGAATTTCATTGCCTAAAACAACATATACTTTATCATGAAATTGTATCATGTTCATATCTATCAAATTCAAAGCTCACAAATACTATCTACCCAAGATTATAAATTTTTTGGGAAAATATATTATTATTTATTATATTTTAAAACATGTGATGTGAATTTTAAAGTTATGACTTCAAAATTAGAGGGAAGTTTTAAGTTTTAGGTTTTGAGAGGTTTGTATGAGTCGTCGAGGTGTGAATAGGTGTTGGTTATGAAGGTGACATGGGATGAGAGAGAAAGACAAGTAATGCTAAAATTGGATTGGATGATTTATTAGGTTGAAATTTCTTCGAATTGTTGGTTAATTAAATTTTGGTACTTTTCATAGACTTTTTATAACTCTCATACAAAAAAAAATAAAATAAAATAAAAAAAATCGAGATCTTTCTAGACAGATATGAGATATTGTGGGATGGGATTTTTTTTTAAGGTTTCACTAGCAGGGGCGAAGGGAGAGGCCCGAGAGGGTGCTAATATGTGTCCTTTTATAGTTTTAGTTTGGTGCCCTTATTAATTTATGACATTATGTATAAAGACAATCTATGACTATTCATGAAAAAACAAAAATGGCTTCATGGTTAGAATGTTGTTATCTAAATTATATGTTTTAAAGTTTAAGTCTCCACACAAATCATTAAATTAATTTTTTATACTTATTTTTATTTTTAATTAATAATTTAATATTCTATTTTTTCCTTAAAATGTATGATAGTTTGAAAGTTGAAAAAATTAAGATAATGCAATTTTGTAATACTAGCATGAACAATAAAGTAGTATTGCAATTTTAACAAACCAATTAATTATTATGGACTTATATGTATTAAACATGTGCTAATGAAACATAATTTTGCTGCGAGTTATATATATATATATATATATATATATATATATATATATATATATATATATATATATATATATATATATATATATATATATATATATATATATATATATATATATATATATATATATATATATATATATATATATATATATATATATATATATATATATATATATATATATATATATATATATATATATATATATATATATATATATATATATATATATATATATTTATATATATTTATATATATATATATATATATATATATATATATATATATATATATATATATATATATATATATATATATATATATATATATATATATATGAATTGGTCAATATTTACTTTTACCATAATACCAAATGTTGTGTGTATTTTGTGTTAGAGAAAGTAATAATTGATCATAGTGGTTATAGTGCAGTCATTTATATTTTTTTATAAATCAAGAAATTTTTTTTTTCTTAGAGTTTAATAGGATGTTGCGTTTATTAATAAGTGCATAATATGTAATGTCGATTAACAAAGTAACAAAAACTTGTAATTCACGGTCACTTGCAAAACTGCACTGTTGTGGAAGTAACCTGCTACAACCTTTTATTTTGAGTTAAAACTTTTTCGAAATAACAAAGTATGAATTTTAAAATTTACATATTTGGTTGGCATGCTGTTTTTTTTTTACTCTAGAAATTATATTTTTTACCATAGAGATTAAATTTTTGCCAACAAATATTAGTTCATTGTAATGAAAAAGTTTTGTCGCTTAATATTGCAGGAATTAAATTAGATGATGATATTAATCCTTATTCTCTTCAATGTGATCTTGATCTAATTACATTGTACTATACCGATCGATCATACCACTAAATGTTTTTTTGCTAGTCGTATTTGGTCCCTTAACTTAAATTCCTGGCTTCGTCCTTGTCCACTAGTAAATGTTTTCTTATTTCTCTATATATCTACCAGGGTATTCAAGACGGAATATCAGTTCATCATCCGATACAGATATTTAGTTTTGTGGATTGTATCGTGATCTGGTTTCGATCCAAGTAAACCAAATATCTAGATATCTAATTTATCCTGGATCAGTTACAATAAAAATCTGATTTTTATCTTATTTTGATGAATTTTCGCTTTTATATAAACATTTGAGTTCACTTCTCTTTATTTCTTTAATCAAAATTATTCTTATAGTTTGAAAAACAAGCTAGCATAAATGTAATTAATACTCCCTCCAATCCGTTCGGTAATGAAGTTCCAACAAGGATTGTTCACGAAAATTAAGAAAAATAGAATCTTTTAAAAACTGAATGTAATATTTTATTGAATAATATATTTGATGGGGTAAAAATTAAAAAAAATATTAAAAGAAAGTTAGTCGAAAAAAATATGAGGACTACAACTTATAAAAAAATATTTTTATAAAATAAGTGGAAACTTTTGGAGACAATAAGGAATATAAAAATATTAAAATGAAGTTAATGGAAGATATGTGAGCACTATAACCATTATTAAAATACTCCTCTTAAAATAAGGATAAACAATGTTATTTTTGTCCAACATTTGTAATATAAATTAAACGATTTTAAGTTTTTTGGAACAACAAATGAAGCACCCCACAATGGCAAATAAGTACTTTTTTAAGGAACGGATGGAGTAATTCATAAGTCGTGCAACATAGTAGTAGGCTTGTAGCTAGTTAAGAATTGCAAATATTAGCATCTTGATAATGAGTTGCAACCTTATAAAATTTACTTTAGAGATTTTCTTTTTAGTGATTTGTATTTTAAAATCTAAAAAAGTAAACTAAACTAGATATCTACTTTTACAAAAATCTCGATCTGGGTTATCCTAACGACTAGGATTGTTAGTGAAATCAAAATTAAGTGGAATTGTTGGTGGGATCATTGATCGGCTGGAATCATGATTCTGTAACGATCCCAACAATCCTACTCTCAAGAACAAAGCTTCCAAGTGGGATCGTTAGAATCAGCTAGGATCGGATAGAATCAAGTAAGATCGTTGGTAGGATCATTAGAATCGCCTAGAATCAGCTAGGATCACTGGTTCAAAACTACTGATAATTTTTTGCTAATAACTTTTTTCTTTTTTGCTTATTGTGATTTATTATTATATCTTTGTGTGTATGTGTTTCATTCATTAAGACTATAAACAAAAAAAAGGCATTAAAATTAAAAATAAGATATGTGTGTTTTTTAAAATTATAGCAAAATCTTAAGAAAATCAAAAAATAAACATAAACATAATACAACTTGTTATTTTTGCGAATTTGTAGGATTGTCCGATCTTATGATCCGATCCTACGATCCGATCCCACTAGTTGATTTCGATTCTACGTGGAATTCTGATCTAACAATCTTGTTACGTATTATTAATCACTTATTAGTTCATGATGGTAATGTTTCTTGATGTAAAAAATAATAAACATAAAAGAAGGAGATTATTTACATAAAGGAGTATGTAAGAATAGGAGAAAACGAGAATGCAAATATGCACCAAGACCACCCTCGTCATGTGAGCAAAACAAGGATGATGCTAAGAACACAAGCTTTGAAGTCCAACCCAGCCCACCCCAAGCAAATGAAGCTGATGAACAAAGAGCTGAGGAACAATTACTCAATGCTATGAACATACATGATACAACCATGAGGAAAGCATACATAGTTTTGTATCTGGAAAAGGAAGAATAAGACTCAACTTTTGTGAAAACAAGCTCAAACAGAAGGCCCAACAGACCATCAACCTTTCTGTTTTAAGGCTTTTGTTTTCTGTTATAGCCGTTAAGGATTAGGCGCCTTTTTGTTGTTGTTATAGTCATTAGAGGATGTAAGCTAATTCTATAAATAAGGCTCTCCTCCAAATTGTAATTCATTCATAAACATCAATAATAATTCAATCATATATTCAGAGTACAAAGTGATTGTTTCTGTTTCTGTTAATCTGTCTTGCAAGTTTGAGTGTGTTCAAGCCTTAATAGATTCATATTTCTCCAAGATCACGTTTGATCATTGAGAGAATTGTGAGGATAGGCCCTGCATTCCTTAGGGGAGTCAGTGTCTTCTTCTAGGGATAAGTAGTCATTCAAGATTGCTTAGAATTCAAACCAAACAGACAATCTGATCAAGAAACCTTCTGTTCTTGGTTGTCTGTATAAGTGTGCGAGTGAATAAGGTAATAATCATCATTCTCCTCTTCATAATTGGTGCAACTTGGTATCAGAGCCGTGTTCTGATAAGGGACGCGAAAGAAAGGATATAAGGGAAACAAGGTAACAGGTAATTTCACACTTTCTGTGAGGAGTAATCAGAGAATCAGGTATTGTGCGAATTTTGTTTCAATTGGCAATCACAGGTATGAATTCAATTTTTCCTTGTTATTAACTTCTGTGTTAAGGATTATATAATTTGTTTTATCATCATACGAATTGATTGTGGAATAACAATTTTTGAAATTTTATTCCAGTATGATTGCATGCGTATCAAATTGGTGTCTGATAATCGAACTTTGAGTCATTGCACAAATTAATTCATGTAATTCAATTCTTGATTGTCTCGAATGTGATAACTGATAAGAATTTAATAGCATTTGTTTGCAAATTACTAACATGGAAAGATATTTTGATTTTAAGCACACCACACATGAACAACAATGTAAACTTGCTAAGATCAAATTGACCAAACTTGCAGAAGTATGGTTGGAAGGAGTGCAGAAGCAAAGAAGGAGGGAGGATAGGGAGAGAATCAATACTTGGGAGAAATTAAGAAAGCACCTAAGAAAGAAGTATGTTCCACGAAATTATAGACAGCAGCTATGTATACAATAGGGCACTTTGAGACAGGAGAATAAGTCTGTGTCAGAATACATACAAGAATGGGAAAGATTATCAGTTGTGTGTGACACTAATGAAACCGAGGAGATGAAGGTTGGGAAATTCATAGGTGGATTAAGGGAAGACCTGAGAAGGAAGTTAGAGCTGACCCCAAACCTCACCTTTAGCCTGGCTTATAGTAATGCTTCTACCCTAGAGAAATATTCCAAGAGGAAACCCAGCATAGGCAACACTTATATATAGCAGACCAATGAGGAACAACAACCCAAGAAATGTTGTAGCACCAACACACACTGTGACTCAGACTACTACACAAGACAGAACTCGACCTTTGAATAACGCCACCAAAGACAAAAACCCCAGAGACTTAAAGAGGGTATTTTGTTTCAAATGCCATAGGCATGGTCACATAAAGAGTAAGTGTCCCAATGCTAAAGCCTTCACGGTGTAGGAGTGGGCAGAAATCAGGGAAGAAGGCAGACCTAGAGCCATGTTGGTCAGCAAAAATGGGAAGGAAGAGGTGATTTGGCCTTCCACATCAAGGGAAGATCCTGATGGTTCATATTTTGTAAATGATGAAGAAGTTTTAGAGACCTTTCAGGGCACTGAGGACAGTGAGGAAAAGCAGAACAGAGAGGTAGTCTACCTTGAACAGGATATGCAAAACCTTTTTATCAGGAGGAACTTCCATGCTACCCCAAAGATCAAGCCAAATGACAAAAGGGAGAACATCTTTCAAACTAAGTGTAAAATTAAGAGCAAGATTTGTGACTTAATCATAGATGGGGGGAGTGAGACCAATTGTGTTAGCAAGGATTTGGTTCAGACCTTGGACTTGGAGACTAAACCACATCCACACCCTAATAAATCGAAATGGTTATAGCAAAGCTAGTGGTTATGTGAAGAAGAGATGCTTGGTTCAATTTGCTATAGGATCTTTCAAGGATAGAGTGCTTTGTGATGTGCTAGACATGACTGCCTGTCATGTGCTCTTGGGTAGACCCTGGAAGCATGACAGAAAGACCCTACATGATGGCTACACTAATGTTTATACCCTCAGACATGAGGGGAAGCTTAAAGACCTTATGCCCCTGCCACCTCACAAAACCTTGCCTCCACATAAACCAGTAGGCAATGTGTCCACTTTACTTCCACAGAACCAATAGGCAGTGTTAAGGAAGTCAGAAGGGAAGGGAAAGCCTTTCTATTGTTCAGCAAGGAAGTCAACCAGGAGGGTAACATTTCAGATGTTAGGATCACTAACCTATTAGAACAGTTTGTTGATGTCTTTCCTGCAGAACTACCAATAGGGATACCTTCACTAAGGGTTATTGAGCACCAAATTGATCTTATACCAGGGGCAGCATTTCCCAATAAGCCTGCATATAGAGCCAGCCCTGAGGAAACCAAGGAATTGCAAAGGCAAATCCAGGAGCTGATGGATAGAGGTTATGTTAGAGAGAGTATGAGCCCATGTGTTGTTCCAACCTTACTTGAACCAAAAAAAGATGGGACTTGGAGAATGTGTATGGATTGCAGGAGTGTAAATAACATTACCATCAAATATAGATTTCCTATACCTAGAATAGATGATATGTTGGATAGATCTAAGGAGTGTAAATGGTTTAGTAAGATAGATCTAAGGAGTGGGTATCATCAAATAAGGATGAGGGAAGGAGATGAGTGGAAGACAGCTTTTAAAACTAAGTATGGCTTATATGAGTGGATGGTTATTCCATTTGGATTAACTGGAGCCCCTAGTATCTTCATGAGACTAATGAATGAGGTTTTAAGACCGTTCTTAGGGAATTTTATAGTGGTATACCTTGATGACATACTTGTGTATAGTAAGGATGTAGAAGATCACCTTAGCCATTTAGAGCAGTGTTTAGAGTCCTTAGGGAACAGAGGTTGTTTGGAAAGTTGGAGAAGTGTTCCTTCTTATTAGCAGAAGTGTACTTTTTGGGATTTATAGTGGGCAGACAGGGTGTGAAGGTAGATCCCACAAAGGTAGAAGCCATCAAAACTTGGCCAGTACTAACTAGTATCACTCAAGCAAGGTCTTTTCATAACCTAGCATCCTTCTACAGGAGGTTTATAAGGAACTTTAGAACCATTATGGCCCCAATAACAGACTGAACAAAGGGTATCACCTTCAGATGGACCACAGAAGCACAACAAGCTTTTGAGTGTATCAAAGAAGCCATGTGTAATCCTCGTATCTTGAGACTATTTGACTTTAGTAAGCTTTTTAAGGTGGAATGTGATGCTTGCAACACAGGCATAGGAGCAGTCCTGAGCTAGGAAGGTAGACCTATAGCTTACTTTAGTGAGAAACTAAACAAGAGCAGGGGAAACTACTCAGCCTATGATACGGAGTTCTATGCCATGGTGAGAGCATTAGAGCATTAGTCACATTACATTCAGACCATGAATCCCTTAAACATATTTGTGGGCAAAACAAGCTTAGTGCCAAGAATGCTAGGTGGGTTGAGTTCATGCAAAGTTTCAACTTTGTTGCAAAATATAAGACTGGAAAAACTAACATAGTGGCAGAGGCATTAAGTAGGAGAGCACACTTACTAGTTATACTGGATGCCAAGGTTTTCGGGTTTGAAATGATTTAGGAATAATACCAGACTGACTCAGAGTTCAGCACTATATACCAATAGTGCAGCCAGCAACCACAAGGTTTGTTTAACATTCAACTGGGGTTTCTTTTCAAAGGCAACAGGCTATGTATTCCTAAGACATCCTTGAGAGCAGCCTTAGTAAGAGAAGTGCATGAGGGAAGGTTAGCAAGACACTTTGGCATATAGAAAACATTGGATATGTTAGCTAAGCACTTCTACTGGCAAAAAATGTTAGGCACAGTAGGCAAGACTATCCTGAGGTGTGAGCCTTGCATTAAGGCAAAGATTACATTCCACAAAGGGGAGTACAAACCTCTACCCATTGCACAAAGACCTTGGGAACATGTTAGCATGGACTTTATAGTTGCCCTACCTAGGACACAAAGAGGCAGGGATGCAGTCATGGTTGTGGTAGATAGGCTCTCCAAAATGGCCCATTTCATTGTATGTAACAAGGTGGATGATATTAATCAAATAGCCAAGCTTTACTTTGCAGAGATTGTACGGTTGCATGGGGTCCCTAGAACTATAGTATCTGACAGGGATAGCAAATTTCTAAGCTCCTTTTGGAGCACCCTATGGAGACTGCTGGACACAAAGCTTTTGTATGCACCTCCCACCACCCACAAACTGATGGGCAAACTGAGGTGACTAACAAAACACTAGGATCAATCCTTAGAACCTTGGTAAAGAAAAATCTAAGAGATTGGGACCTTAAGCTATATCATGAGTTTGCCTACAATAGAAGTCCAAGCTGGGCTACAAAGATCTCACCTTTTGAATGTGTATATGGAATGAATCCTATATTGCCTGTATTACTAATTGATCTTCCTTTACATTGCAGAACACATGGGGATGCTAAACAGCACGCTGAAAACATGATGAACATCCACAAGCAAACACAAAAGAACATTGAGAAAGCTACTGCCAGATATCAGCAGAAGCCTAACAAGCACACCTCAGCTACACAAGAATTCCATAATGGGGACTAGGTATGGATCTATTTGAGGAAGGAAAGGTTTCCAAGGCAGAGTAATATTGAACATAGGGGACCCGAGGCCATACTATGATGAATCTGGTCATTGGCACACTGAGATAACACCCGGGTTACTTACTCATAACCCGGGCGCAGAACATTTGAACTGACTGCACTACGTCCTGGTTGTTGGTGAGCAAAATGCGGTTAAATGCCTATCGCCCTACGATCTAGCGCACGGTGTTTGACTTCTCTAATCTACGAGCGAAAGCTGAAAAGATCCTGTGTGGGTGGGCGTTCGCAACATTGTCCATCATCTGTTCTTGGAGGATCTCCGTGGAGCCCAGGGACACAACGATCTCTGCATACTGGTGGAAGAGCTTGTTGTTCGCATACTTCAGCAATCTTGTTGCATACTCCTCAGCGCCAATCTCACGTGGCTCCCTACCCGGTTGTCCACCATGTATCTGTCGACCACCCGAGCGCTCAGCGGGGCCGTGAGGACACCCCTCGCAGTCCTGTCTTGGAGACAGGTCTTCAACATCTTCACAAAGAAGGCCTTGGCAGCTACGTTCCTCTTGGCATACATTTGCAAAGTTGTCACCCCTTCCTCAAAGGCTTCCCCACTCCCAGAGACATACATCTACATGGCGTTCGGCATGCCAAGGCCCCCCCACGTCCTCGGGGCCAGCGACTAGACCGCCAGCAAGACCAAATCCCTCTCGTTGCACTATTTCCAGATGTGGAGGTACTCGTGGTACGCCATAAGCATCACGACATTGAGTGGGTTGAGCCTCGCCATGACGGCCCCCCTGCAACCAATGCTTACGCTAATCACCCTCTCTACCAGTGTGGTGTGTCTCTCCGTTGGTTCTCCACTGATCGCCATCGTTACCCTCACCCTGTGAACAACATGCCTGCCGGCTAGGTAAACCTCGTTCAGAAATATCGCAAAGCGGTCACTAGGGAAACACTTGGAGACCTCCACAGAGAACCCACGTGCGCTAAAGGTGGGTATCACAGTCTTTTTTGTAGCAGCCAAACGCCGCAGCAGCCTTCTCCTTGGGCAGGTCGATCCTAGAGAGCCCGTCGTCAATGTATGCAAAGAGCAGGGCACTGGTCATGGACACCTCCCGTTCCGTTAGGTAGCCGGCCCCCACGACAGCCTTACGCCACCTCTTCACCGACAGGGACAGCAATGCAATCAGCACCATGGTCATCTCCTTGCCATCGAACCCCTCGAGGTTGGCATGCGTGTTCTTGAACCACCAACAGTAACCTTCCATGTTCAGGTAGATGTGCGCACCCTCGTTCAGTTCTTGCGCCCGCCTAAATAGGTGGCCGCCTTAGAGGTCGCCCCATATCTTGTGGCTTTTGTGGCTTGGCGGGCATCTTGGCCGACCACCCTGAGATGTCGAAGCTGTAGTACAACGCGACCCAATTGAGCCCCATCGGTGGCGTGGTCAGTTGCGTCACCCGGTTTTCCTTCACATCTACCGGCTAGCCGATCATTTACGAGGGGTGATGGATTGCCACCCGCTCGACGGCCCTCTCCATCCACGACTGCGCCTGGCGATCTGTCAGGTTAGACGAGAAGATCCCTCGCGCCGGGTCTTTTTGCCCCTCTGCCTTCATGAAGAACTTGATCACATGCTCATCATTGAGGAACTCGCGTCCGGGCATGGGGCACTCTTGGTCGAAGACCAGCCTCGTGATCATGTTGTCCTTTGCCCCGAGGTACTCCATGGCCTGCGACTCCCTAATGTTGTCAGCCCTTAGTCCACTATCCTTCCAGTGTGAGGCGTCGTAGGGGGAGATGTAACATTCGGGAAAATTAATATTTTACGACGAGTAAGTTTAAGAGAATTATCAGTGAGAGAATGATTTTAAATACACATGACATAACATATTCTTAATTTAACTTCTCTTCTTTTCCTTTTCTTTAAAAAAAATAAAATAAAAAAATAAGTAAATAAAAATAATATAAAAATAAAAAAAAATCACGCGTCTCACTATTCATCATCATCTTCAACACAAAAGAAAATTAATCCAAAAAAAAAACAACTATTTGCTCTTCCTAAAACCATTCGAACACAAAACACCATTCAATTTTCATCATCTTCCCTATTTCTTTATCTGATTTCGCTCCTGGTTCTTCAAGAAACGTAATCCTTCGCTTGAATTTTTTTTGAAAAGCAACGAACTAAAGCTAATCAGGTATAATCTACTTGATTCTTTCTTTGATTTTCGACACATTATTTCATCAATCTCTTTAGCTTTTCTCTGATTTCGAACCACCATAAGTGTAGAAGCAGCCGAAATCTTCCTCCCTTGGCTTGAATTCTGCCAATTTGGGGAAGGATTGAGCGAGTTTTAGTCCTATTGATTAAACATCAAATTCAAGCCGAAAAGAGAACATTGAACCTGAAATTGTTTCGTTTCTTGCTGCTGCAAACAGAAGGTATTCCTTCTTGATTTCTTTCCTTGTTTTT
The DNA here is from genome assembly GCF_026212465.1 of Amaranthus tricolor. Taxonomy (NCBI): domain Eukaryota; kingdom Viridiplantae; phylum Streptophyta; class Magnoliopsida; order Caryophyllales; family Amaranthaceae; genus Amaranthus; species Amaranthus tricolor. Next base: position 21,250,183 of record NC_080049.1, read on the forward strand.
CCCTTAATAATTATACTCTTATTCATATACTTTCCCTTGTTTAATCTTTTATTCATGTGTTAAACCCTAAATGTTGTTGAATCTTGAATGTGTATGAGTTAGTAGATGAGTCATTAAATTGGAAATTCATGGAAAATGTGGTATTAGTGAGTTATGTGATGATGAGAATTTAAGTGTGGGCTATGATTTTAATAGTAGATTATTTGAAGGATTTAGTTGCGGTTAGATCAGTTTTCTTGGATGAAAGAATAATCTTTTCAAATTTTGGTAATGGTTAAATGTTGATTGATTGGTTGTTCTTGAAAGTATCTAGGGTTTGTGTGGAAACTATTAGCTGAATGGATAAACTAGCTGAATCCTTCTTTTGGATGGTTTGTTAATCTTGTTTAGTTTCTTGGTTTTGAGTCTACATGAACATGGAAGTGTTTGAATTGGAATACAAAGAGAATTGTGGAGACGTATAATCTTTACTAGAATATAAGCTAGACTAAGGCAAGGTTATATATTTTGATGATATTGAGGGTTGGAGTTAGATCTTGCACAATCTCTGAAATGAGAAATATTAGAATAGAAGCTGGAACTAAGATGCATTCTTAGGATGAGATGCAATGAGCTATATGAACATAGTTGTAGTATCGTATGCTTTATTATGATGCTATATTTGTTTGCTCAGGAGGCGACATTATTGAGGAGCCCTTCTAGTGATCGCGGAGTACCAGACTTAGCTTCTTGTAATGTTCTTTTTGGTGAGTAGTAGCAGTTTCTTAAAGGGTCTGATCAGACTACATTCTTGAAAATAAACTTTTTACTAAAGCTCTTTTGAGATTGGAAATTGTTGAGACAAATGTTGTTGTGAATGCTTATGCTGATATTATGATATGGTCAATGGATCGAGCTTGCGAGTAGGTCATTGACGGAGTTGAGGAACATTGTTCTCTGCTCCCTGTTTAGAAGCGAATTGTCATTGAGATATTGACTAGCTTCACCCGAGAGTGACATAGCCTTAGAGCTATGGATGTTCCTCTCAACTAGACTCTCTGTGCGCACATAGATCTAGGGAACTGATGTTGCTTTTAAAACTATGATTTGATTTACTGAGTTTTGTTGTTTTGGGTTGTTACTTCTCATTTAGTTTAATCTGACCTTCTATTGTTTCCAATTTTTAGTTTGTTTACAGATCCGAACCAGTCGGGAATGGTGGATTAGCGGAGTTGATTAGAGTTTCCAAGGATGTTATAATGAGCTGAGCACGTTAGAGTTTTGTAGTTTTGTACTAAGCTTTGGTAGTATATATGTTAGTCTAGACTTTACTGGTTATGATTGGACTTTTATAAAGACTTTTATAATTACTTTATGTATTAGATAGATGTTTGGTTTGAAAATTAGCTAAGTTAGTTACGTTGAAAAGCTGGTGTTCCCTTTGCTAAAGTTTTGAAAGTGTGATTTCAGTTTCTTGGGAAACGAACCCAGTGATGACCCTGTTTACTCAGTTAACGGTAAGTCGGGTTGTTACAGGAGATGTCAGCCATCTTGGCCGTCCCTTCCCACTTGAGGTGCATGTGTAATTCAGAGCTGGGGACCTGGTCGTAGTTGCTTTCCTTGTACTGTGCCAACCAGCCAGGCAGAGCGACGCCTGGCCTGGGAGTCAACCTCACCTTCGGAGCACGAATGTAGGCCCTCAATATCTGGTCTCTCAGTTCAATGTCGAACTCTACCATCGCCCAGCGGGTCCGCTATGTTGCCGTCGCCGACTTGCTTCATCCTCTCCATCATGGCGCTCCCCGGTGACACGTCTGGTGCGGGGCATATCTTGAACATCTTGGTTGCGTTCAGGGAGCTCGCCGCATCCAACTGCTTTAGATCTGACAGGAATCCCTCCACGCCCAGGACCCCCGGCAACGCCGTTGACACTGCTTCCTTGATCAGCTCCTGCGTTTCGCTCCTGCACATTGGGCCCGCAAGTCTCCCCAGGTGGGCAGTGTAGGGAGAATAAGGATAGGAGAATTCAAACCAAACAGACAATCTGATCAAGAAACCTTCTGTTCTTGGTTGTCTGTATAAGTGTGCGTGTGAATAAGGTAATAATCATCATTCTCCTCTTCATAATTGGTGCAAAATAGAACAATTCTACCTCTCAATTCTTGTGGTAATGGTGATAAAACAGAAAAAAAATATAAAAAATAAAAAATAAAAAAATTATGTTGCTTATTGGATCGGGAGAATTAAAAGGAGGCTGCTTCAAAATGAATAAGAAATTGGGGAAAGGGGTGGTTGTTGTTTGTGCTGAGAATTTTCATAAGAAATTTGGTGTTGTTGTTCGAAGGAAAGAAATGGAACTCTTGTTCAAATTTTAATTTCTTTTACTGCATAGAATTTTCATAAGAAAAGGGTATGCATTCGTGATTGAAATTTTCAGAATTAAAAGAGTGGAACGTTAGACGCTTTGAGGCGTGAATTGAATAGGGTTATAACGGGAATCGAGAAGATCATGAATAGTACCAATGAAGGGAGGCAATCTGATTTTTTTATAGGGCATTACAAATAAAAAACTAATAAATTAAAATAAAATAAAATAAAGTAAAAAAGAAAGAAGATAATAAAACTAAAAGAGATATCATATCATATCATATTATATCATATGCTACAATTAAATAATAAGACTGTAAATTCCACATGATAATGTAACATTGATTTACTATATGGAATTTAACTATTGGTTGAATTGAACTATATGACATTTAATATTTTTTTAATAGTATGTTACTGCAAAATATGTTCTTCTAAATAATTCTACCAAAGTCAACAACAATTTATTCCATAATATATGAGTAGTATATCACAATAAGATATACTCTTTCAAATTTTTGTAGAATATAATATTTTTGAATATAAATTGCTACATACGATTTTCAATTAAAGTTTCTTAGAACATATATTTGCTTTTATATGTTGAAGTATTTGCCAATTAATAAAGTTTCTTCATCAAAATTTTAATTTCTACAATATTTCATCAACAAACAAAAAAATACAAAATAATCAAAAAGTTATTTTGAGAATGACAAAGAATCATTATGATAACATTGTTGGAAGATTACTCAGATATATGTCTTAATATAAAAACTTAGAAAAATAAACAAAAGAAAATTTTATAAATATTAGTTAGATAGAGTTATGTGTACAACAAAATCTTGGGTTACACTTATATGATATTTTAAAGGAAAATTTACCTTGAATAATTCAACATTTGATTGATTTTGCTGGAATAATCCCAACTTTTGATTATCATATTACTTATCTGTGAATAATCATGAATAATCCCAACTTTTTAATCATGAATAATCTAAATCTAAAATGAAATTACAAAAATTTTAATTTTTTTTTTTCAGATTCCTCATTACCCTCACCCAATATCCCCCATTCTCTTCTCACCCCACCACCGCACCCTTTGTTAATTTTGCCACCTTACTTCCCACGATGTAATTTTTGATCCAAACCATAAAGTCACTAGTGGAAAAAACCTCATTTGCTACGGTTTTTTGGCCATAATATGCTGCGGTTTTGGCCCCAAGCATTAGTGATAGCAACAGATGGCCTATTTTAAATGTTGCGGTTTAAAACCGCAGTAGAAAAGTGCACTATATGCTGTGGGCCTCCCCAAAACCGCAGCATATAGGCATATAGTGTAAGACTATATGCTGCGAGCCTCTCCAAATCCGCAGCATAGTGTAAGACTATATGCTGCGGGCCTCCTCAAAACCGCAGCATATAGTCTTACACTATATGCTGCGGATTTAGGGAGGCTAGCAGCATAGATTTTTTTTTTTTTTTGCTTTTTTCGTTTAATACTAATAAATAATCCAATAATGTACAATGTAATAAACAATGATTAATCCAATGATAATCACCAACTATCACCAATAATCACCAATAATCTCTTTATAAACTCTCGATCGTATATATAATAATATGTACATATACAAATTAAAGTCCTAAATCTAAACTAATTACATTATTTACCAAGAACGGAAATTAGCAAGATAAGCGGCAATCTTGTCTTTCAATGCGCGCATTTCCTCATCTCTCAAAGGGTGTGTTTCCTCATCTTTTTGGCATAATATGTCGACTTTGGAAGTTCATTTCCCTCAGGAAGCATCTCACCTAACGCTTCTAATAACATTGTGAAACTAGCGTCACTCCAATTGAACTTTGACTTAATGTTGAAAATTGTCAACACTGTTGTTAGTTTGGTGAACTTTGTACATCCAGGGTACAAAGGCTTTTGAGAAATCTCTGTCAACAAGTCAAAAACACGAGGACGTTTTCCTAACTCATCCTCGACTCCCTCCATCATCTCATCAACACGATCCACATCCTCATCGACATTCTCTTAATCTGTCTCATACCCATCAACACGATCTACTACATCCTCATTGACATCAGCCATATTATTAACGTCCTCAACAACACTTTTCTCTTTGTAAACTCCCTCCTCACCATGCCAAACCCAAACATGATATTGAGGCCTAAACCCACGTCGAAATATGTGCTCCCTAAGGATATGAACACTATCTACCTTTGATACATTGCCACAAGTGACACATGGGCAATAAAAACCAACTCTCTCGTCCTAACTTGATGTTCAACCGCAATACTACAAAATTCTAATACACCATCAATAAATTATGACGATTCAATGCTTTCATACATACAAAAACGATCTTTTGTCATCCTAATTAGTGTGATTGATTAATTCAAAACAAAATTAATACAGATATACTTATTTATACCAAACAAATTTAACCCTAAAAATATAAGCACTACATTGTGTTCTAAAATAAAATCACTTAGAATAATTAACATTGTATACTTCATCTTTCATACTTCATATTCTAATTCTATATAACCAAACATATATTCTATACTTCATACTTCAATATAATCACTACATTAAAAATAAAATCACATTCAAAATATAAATAATAAAATAAAATCATTTAACCCTAAAAATATGTATATTCTAATTCTAAAAATTAAAAACATATGTACAACAACAAACCACATTTTTAAATAAATACACATAAATCAAAATAATTAACAAATTAATAACATAACTTTGAAAAATATCAAACTCATTATACAAAATATAAATAATAATTTCAAACTCCCAAAAACCTAAAAATATGAAAAACAATAAAAATTAACATCACTAGAAATTAATTTGTGTATGTAGATAAAGAACAATCACAATGTCACCTACAATGAAATAAGAAAAACAAAATTACTACACATAATCATTTTTTCCAAACATAAGTAAAAATAAACAAAAAAACATAGTTAATTCGTGAAAATTACCTTGAAGAGAGAAGATTCGTGGGTATATGAAGAAAAATTCGTGGGTTTTGAAAGCTTAAATAACAAATAAGTGGGTTTATGAAGGACAGAGTATATGAGGAAGAAAATTCGTGGCCTTCATATGTCGTGCTTATGTGAGTTTATGAGCAAATGAAGAAGCGAGCAAATGAAGAAAGCTTATGTCGTGGGTTTATGAGGAAGAAGAAGCAGGAAGAAGCAAATGTCGTAACAGTAGAGTTTAAGCAAAATGACGAAGAATACAGTAGAGTCGTAATAGTCGTGAGGTTTGGAGAACTTGAACAGATTGAAGACAAGAACACAGTAAAGTCGTGGGTTTTTTAAGAACTTGAACAAATTTTCGTGGGTTTTTGAAGAAATTTTTGAAGAACTTGAAGAACAAGAGAGTCGTGGGTTTAAGGAGAATACAACAGTATATGAGGGTTTTGAGCAAAATGAACATTGAAACGCGGGTTTTAAATTTCTCAGAAGTAAAATGATACAGGCCATTTGCTGCGGGCTGCAAAAACCCGCAGCATTTGTGTGCTTATATGCTCTGGGCTAAGGAAAACCGCAACATTTGTGTGCTTATATGCTGCGAGCTAGAGAAAATCGCAACATTTGTAGTATATTTTTTATTGCTATTTATTGCTGCTTCTAAGGAAAACCGCAGCAAATGACACGCAGCAGATACATTTTTTTCCACTAGTGAGTGCAATTGTCATGGTTTGCATGCTGCTACAATTCACAGTTGTTAGGGAATCCATCTGGAGTTTTTGATCCAAACCACCAATAAACCACGAATGACTGTATTTAGCAAAAATACTCTCACGAGCATTGGATTCAACCACAGTTGGCTCAACATTAACATCGACAACTTCAATTTTGACACATGCTTGTAGTACATAGTCAAACAACACTTGTTTGGACGTTCAAAAGTTGTTACAAGTGGTTGGTCACATTGGCATACTCTTGGAAAATATTCTTCAAAGTTTACAAATATAATATAAAACATAGGGGGTGTGGCAGTTGGGAAGGGGCAGGAGACGGAATGCAATGAAAAAGGGGATAACAATGGGGAAGGGGTTTGAGTGATTTTTTTATTAATTTTTTATTTCTAATTTTATTTTTATGTATTTTTATTTATTTTTTCAAAATTACATGTTTAGCAAGTTATCGATCACATTGGTGTACTCTTGAATAATATTTGTCAAAATTCAGATTATTCATGATTAACCAATAGCTAGGATTATTGTAGGAAAATCGAGTAAAGAATGAATTAATCTGAGTGATTTTTCTTATTTTAAATCCATTTGAGAAACTACTTTAATGAATACAACTCTTACCTACTAAAAAGTTATGATTGGTTGATTCTACACTTATTATAGTATGTACGTGCGTTTTCTAATTTTTTATGATAGTATACTTGATGATATGCAATAATTATTATTATTATTAGTAGTAGTAGTAGTATTAGTAGTATTAGTATTGTGATGAAGGTTATTAGAATTTGGATTGTACTTTGGATTGTTGAGGGAGTAGAATCTGTAGGAAAATAGAAGATTTGCATTTATTTTTCAGAATATTTTTTTTAGGCATTATGTATATTTAGTGTATCTCCTTTCCTTATTTGTTTTAGCTCCTTTTCTATAAATTACATTGTAAGAGGCTCATTAATATAATAATTACAACCAGTATTCCATCTCAAAACCCTAATCTTAGCTTTATTTCTGCTGTTTCTCATGTCTTCGGGATCGAAATCGGTAGTTTTGGATCGTAGGATCGTGTGATCCTACAAATATGCATTAATGTGCTTTAGATTATTGATTGTCAATTATATTTGTTCTCTTTTTAAGTTTTAAGGTGTAAATAAAAATTTATTTGACTTCATCTATTAAGTTTTGAAAAAAAATATTTTTATTTATCACTTATAAACTGCAAAGCAAGAAAAACTTAAATTTTATAAAGGTATTGATATAATTATTTTAAATATATAAAATTATACGCAAGTGTAATCTATATTATATGAAAATATTTACGATTGAAACTACTCATATATTATCCGATAGTTGGATCGTCTGGACCATAGAATCGTGTTATGATCTTATACCATCTGCATTCTTGAGCTAAGTAGAATCGCACGATTCTACATATTAAAATCCTACCTACGATCCAAATTAATTGCTTATTTTTAGATCGTAAGATTGTAGATCGTAAATAAGAATCGGATTTTGATATAACTATGATTATGATTATAAAATTGCTTTATAGGTAACTATCATCACGATTACAACCAGAGAAATCTCTCTTGCATTATTTTTCCAGGTAAGTTATATCTTTAATTACATTTGGACAAGAATTTGATTGAAGAACTCTTTACTTGGACACGTGCACACTTCTACTTGGACATACAAAATGCATTATTTTTTTCCACTTAATACAAAGGTATATATAATTAAAAAAAAATTACCTACAATAATCCAATATTTTCATAATTTTCCTACAATAATTTCACCTAATGATTAACCATGAATAATCTCAACTTTAAAAGATATTTTCCTAGAGTAAACCCGGTAATTAGATGATTTGTTATAGCAAGTTTTCTTTTTTTGAAAAAATAAATTAAAAATAAAATGTCAAAAACAGTTAAAAGAATTTTGATTTTTTTTAATTATTCAGAATTTTATGTGAATTTTAAATTTTTTTTAATTTTACATTAATTACTTTTTTAGTGAATTACCTACTATAGCAGGTTATTGGATTACCTAAGCTTACTTTAGACAAATTTGTAACAATTGAGAAATCTAATAATTTAGAATTGAAAAATTTTAAATAAATATTTGAATGAGAATTATTTGGGGTTCAAAAAACTAATTGAGTGGAAGAAATAATAATTTATAGGCTAATATTGGCGAAGAAACAATGAGACCTAAGTATGTGGCTAAAACTTTTAGAATATCTCGTTTTTTTATTTCATTAGTTCCTTCCTTCTTTTTCTCACATTTGTTTTCTTTTTTATCATTTTTATTTTCATTGCTCCTAATCCTTAAGCCCAAGTTTTATTTTATCTCAAATCAAAAACAGTAACACACCTACTCTTAAACCTTTGTTTGGAAATTACTGTATTTTGTTGTTTTGGATTATTACTTCTCATTCAGTTTAATCTGACCCTCTATTATTTTCAACTTTTAGTTTGTTTGCAGATCAAAACCGGTCGGAAATGATGAATTAGCGGTGTTGATTAGATTTTTCCAAGGACTTTATATTGAGCTGAGCACGTGGGAATTTGTAGTGTTGTATTAGTTTCTTTGATAAATATATATTAGACTTGGTTATGTTGAATGTAGTGGACTTAAAGTGAATTGTATGATTACTTTATATTTTAGTTAGATGTTTGGTTTGAGATTTAGCTGAGTTTGTTTTGTTAAAGTGTTGGTGACTCCTTACTCAAGTTTGGAAGTATGGTTTAAGTTTCTTGTGAAATAAACCCCGTGATGACCCTATTTACCCAATTAACGGTAAGTTGGGTTGTTATAAAATACCCCTAAACTTAGAATTATTTATAGTTAATTATTAGATAGAGTTATTATAACAAAATTATAAAGATATTAAATTATTCTAGATAATTTTCCCAAAAGGGAAAGAGGAGCAAGGAGAATGAACTACGAAGCTAGTCAAGTCCCGAGAGTCATGTATACGTTTATTAGCCGGTTAACCGTGTTTTGATGGAGACATGCCAATGTCACGTTAATAACGCCATTACTGTCACATTTTCATTGATATTGAATTAGTAACTTCTTAATTAATTGTCAACCTCTTTGTAAACGAATCTCATACGGAATTATTCTGGTATCTTATACTAGTATTACTTGTTATTCACCCTGTTTTTATTTGATTTTCTTATAAGTAATACTCACAGGATTAAAAAATTTTGAATATTTTAGATGGTTAAAATATAATTTTTTTTTAAAAAGAATAAAATTAATGGAGAAAATGTAGAGATCATAAAACATTGTAGAAATATATAAAATAAACTTAGTGGAAAGAAAATATGAGAAGCACAAAATTAAAAATGTTAAAAAAAAGGGTTGGTGATTAAAACATGTCGAAACCATAAACATAATAAAATATTAGAAAAATTATCTAGAATAATCAATATTTTATGATTTTTCTACAATAATCTCACCTATTGATTAATCATGAATAATCCTAATTTATGGGTATTTTCCTAAAGTAAACTTGGTAACAAATTTTTTTCAGAAAAAGATAAATTAATTAAAATAAATGTCAAAAAAATGTTTGAAAAAAATTCCGACTGTTTTAATTATTGAAAATTTTTATGTAAGTTTTTAAATTTTTTCTCTAATTTTACATTAATTTTCAGTTTACTTTCTTTGTAAAACTTACTATAGCAAGTTATCGGATTATCCGAGTTTACAACTGGAAGATACCCCCTCAAGTTGAGATTATTCATGGTTAATTAATAGGCGGAATTATCGTAGGAAAATCATAAAATATTGGATTATTTTAGGTAATTTTCCTAAAATATTAAAATAAAGTTAATGAAAAATATCTCTAGACACAAGCATTAAAAAATAGGGAAATTTGCAAAGAAACACCTTTTAAAACCCTTTTTTTTGTAAAGAAACACCTTTTATAATTTTTTTTGTAAAAAAAAACCTTTTAAGAGACTTTTTTTAAAAAAAAACACCTTAAATCAGTTTCCGGTGACTTTTGTCAACTTTTCGGCGTTGACTATGCCATTTGCCAACTTTCCGGCGTTGACTTTTGTTTTTATTTTTATTTTTATTTTTATTATTATTTTTATTATTAATATTATTTTTTTTTTAATTTTTATTTTTATTATTATTTAAAAAAAATAAAAAAAACAAATAAATGTAATAATAATAATAATAATAATAATAATAATAATATAAAATAAAAATAAAAAAAAATAAAAATAATAATAATTTAAAAAAAAAAATTTAAAATTTTTTTTATTATTTTTTTTATTATTATTTTTTTATTTTTCCTTTTGTTTTTATTATTATTTAATTTTTAATTTTTATTATTATTATTTTTTTTTTGTTTTTATTATTATTATTATTATTATTATTATTATTATTATTATTATTATTATTATTATTATTATTATTATTATTATTATTATTATTAATTTTTTTTTAAATAATAATCAAAATTAAAATTAAAAAAATTCATATTAATAATAAAAAAAAAATAAAAACAAAAACAAAAATAAAAAAAAATTTATAAGAAAATTTTAAAAAAATTAATAATAATAACAAAAATAAAAAGTATAAAAAATATAAAATAACAATTATAATAAAAAAAATAATAAATAATAATAATAATAATAAAATTAAAATTAAAAATAAAATAACAATAAGAATAAAAATTAAAAATAAAATAAAAATAAAAACAAAAGGAAAAATAAAAAAATAATAATAAAAAAAATAATAATAAATTTTTTTCTTAAAATTTTAAAAAAAATTATTATTTTTTTATTTTTGTTATTATTATTATTATTATTATTATTATTATTATTATTATTATTATTTATTTTTTTAAAAAAAATTTTTTAAATAATAATAAAAATAAAATTTTTTTAAAAAAATAATATTAATAATAAAAATAAAAATAAAAAGAAAAATAAAAATAAAAATAAAATTCAACGCCGGAAAGTTGACAAATGGCATAGTCAACGCCGGAAAGTTGACAAAAGTCACCGGAAACTGATTAAGGTGTTTTTTTAAAAAAAAAGTCTCTTAAAAGGTGTTTTCTTTCAAAAAAAATTATAAAAGGTGTTTCTTAACAAAAAAGGGGTTTTAAAAGGTGTTTTTTTGCAAATAATCCTAAAAAATATTAAAACTATGATGATTAAGGCTACTTATGTCAAAAAATTGATGGATTTAATTTTAGGATTTGGTTTTAATTTTTGAGACTCAAATAGGAACGAAGGAAATAGAAGGGATAATAATGGGTCCCAGCCAATTCAACCCGCTATAAACTCATCCCTAATTTTAGGGTTTGGGTTTAAATTTTGAGACCCAATAGATTCGGATTTGGGTTTGGGTTCAAAAAATAAACAGGTCTCGTTTGGGCCTAAGGTATTTAAACTCATATCAGGCCTAGACCCTCTTCTCTGAACCAATATAAGACCCCGACCTGCTTTAGACCCGACCTATTACACAACCCAAAATGTATATTAAATTTGTTCTAAACCTATTTATATTTATTACGACTCGATTTAGACTTATATACAACATGTAAACACTTTTTGATACTGATGAAACCTTTGAAATGTAAAAAAGTTTAAATTAAATACTTAAGCTAAAATACATTTTGGATCCTAAACCCATCAGATCCGACAGGACTCTGTCTATGTCCAAAAAATTTTAAACCCCAACGGTTTCGATCCGAATGCAATAAAAATTAATAGGTCTAGATTTTGTTTTGGTTGGATTCGAAAAAGAATCAACCGATGGCCATCTCTACTTATTAATATATAAATTATTGGGGAAACTATAAAAAATAAAATAATATTTGCTCGATCCACTGAATATAAATTGAACTATTAATTATTTTTAAATAAATCCATCTATTCGGTATAATTTTTGAAAATAAACTCAACTATTGTTTATTCCTAATTTTTGATTTACAAAAAGCTTTAAAGATGGTTATAAACAATAGGTGGGTTTATATTTACCATATATATCTAATTGATGGACTTATAAAAAAATAAATAATTGGTGGATTTATTGTAACACCCGAATTTCCTGATATTTTTATTACAAGGCCAATGATGCCTCTTCTTTATTATGTTTTATTAATCAATTTGTTTAGTGCGTCCAACTTTAGGGCAGATGCTGCCGAAATTTTTCGCACAATCTTGCATTGGAGTTTTCTAATCCCTTTTAGTTAAATCATTTCAAACTTTAACCTTTTTCTTTCTTTATTCATTTTAAATATTTTATTTTATTTATTTTTATGTAACACCCGAACTTCCTCAATTCTCTTGCGATTTTCGTTCTGTATAAAGGGTCGAAAATTCAGGGGTGCTACATTTATTTTCAACAATTCAAGAAAACATTGATTTAATATTGTCTATTTACCCTAAAATAAAAGTATTTTATTGTACTATTGTTCATTGTAATATTGTTGATGTGACTCATAGCTAGAGATAGGCATAGTTCTTGAACCATAAGGGTCTAGACCCGATCATACCCTAGTTTTAAGGGTCTAGATCTACCTACTTTTTGACCTTATAGATCCGGGTCGGATCTGGTTCCATGACCTCAGGGTCCGGGTCCGAGTTCGGGTCCACACGTTTGAGACCCAAATCAGACCCCGTTGACTCATTTACATTTTTTTAATTATAGTTATGATGTGTATTTAATTGTTTGATTGGAATTTCATTATATTTTTGAATATTATGTGATTTTAAACTTTATCGGTTCATGTAATTTGAAATGTGATCGTTGTATCTATACTTTTAAAATTAAAAGACTTGATAAATATTTTGTTATAAGAAATTGTATGTTGAAAAGCTTCTTATATTTATTCACTCAATTAGTATAAAGTATTACAAGATCCTTCTTAGTCGAAAATGTTTAAATAATTTTATACGAATGGTCGAAAATTGTATAATATATATTTAAAAAAAATTCAGGAAAAAAGAAAATAAAATTATTTTGGACCCAGATTCAGACCCTAGATCCGCCAAATCCTAAGGGTCTGGGTTTGGGTCTAAATTTTTAAGACCCTATAAATCTGGGTCCGGATTTAGGTCCAATAAAAAAATTAGAATCTCGATCTAAATCCAAACCCATGCCTATCTCTACTCATAACTCGATCTAGAGTTGATTTATGATTAATGATGACGAGTACTAATGTGCTTAATTATATTACAAGATGAAATAAAAGTGTGCAAGATCAAAATTTTGTATAGAACACAATACCCATTCTTAGTCATGATAAAAGTGGATTTCAAGTAATGATTTGGATTATTATTCTTTGTAATAAAAAACTATACAAGTAATAAAATTGACTCACTATTATTTTGGGTGGGGTTTAATAGTCTAATATCACATTTTTATTAGAATTTTCCCCACCTTCCAACATGGTGTGCTTTCTTTCTTCTTTCTTTTTTTATGCTTTAGGAATTTTATTCATTCTTCGTGTAAAATCTTTCAATAATATGGCTATTGACCTGATAAATTGCTATTTATAAAGTTTGAAATAGATAAATTTGATAAGAATATTCATTTTGGGTTAGAAAAACTCATGATTGGCACAAAATGGGTTGCGGAAGGCCATGTTGGGAAGTCTAAGAAACCTTTATCCATATCATTGAGAAAAATTTAAGACTTCCACACAAAGGCTCTTACATTATACAACTTAATCATTCCAATGAATTCTAAGGGAATCAAAAAAAAAAGAGGCAACGACCGAATTATGATTAAGCTAGAGTCTTACTACATGAAATTGTTGACTAACTAATTGTTGAAGAGAAAGCTCTATAATCTTTGATTTGAAGAAGGTAATTCTCATAAATCTTATCTTAATGAATTTAGTTCTATTGTTATGGATTTGAGTAATCTTGATGTTAGTATGTATGATGAGGATCATACTATAAAGTATTGTTCTTTATCAAATGATTTTAAGTATTTTAGGGAGACTGTTTTGTATGGTAAAGAGGTCATTATTCTTGAAAAATTCAAGAGTATCTTGTTAAAAAAGGAGTTAATTGAGAAACAATCAACTATAAATGATGACTTAACACAAAGGGGAGAGGGCTTTGTTGTTAGGGGGAAATCTAAGGGTAATTTTTTTAAATAAACCCATTCATGACAAGTGTAAGTCAAGAATTCGACATATGAACATTGTGTGCCCTGATTGTCAAAAGAAAGGTTTATTAAAAAGAATTATCCGATGATGGTTAAGAACAAGGGGAATAGGGGTGGTAATAACTCATTTTCATATGTTGATTCGCAGTGATAGTTCATAATGGTGATGAAAATGATGACAATGATGATAGTCCTATACTTCTTGTGGTAGAATCGAAAACTAAGGAAAAATGATCATGGGATTCATGATTTAGGGTTTTCATACCACATTAGACCGAATAAAATTGGTTCTTTACATATTATTTTGTACGTTCAAGGTGAAGTGGTGCTTGTAGGTAAGAATGTTGTTTACAAGGTTACGGTTATTGGTTCTAATAAGATTAATATGTTCGATGATATTGCGCTTATTTTTTCTAATGTTAGGCATGTTCTCGATATGAGGAAGATTTGGATCTCCTCAAATACTCTTGATGGTAATGGTTGTAGGTGAACTTATAAAAAGGGTGCTCTTAGAGTTTCTTTGGGTTCTCAAGTTGTGATGAAGGGTATGAAGATTGGGTTACTATATGAGCTTATCAAGTCTATTATTGAGGATTTTGCGTCTAGTTGAGTTCTTCAGTTAAGGAGCCTAATCATACAAAGTTGTGGCATTTGAGATTTAGGTATATAATTAAAAAGGGTTTCTTTGAGTTATCCAAGAGCAGTCTTCTACGTATTCAAGCTACGGGTTCTATAAAATTTATGAGCATTGTGTGCTTGGTAGATAAATGAAGGTTAGCTTTAAAGGCGGTCGTACATAGAACTTTGGGGTCCTTAAAAAAATACATCCATAGGAGTTTCTATATATTTGCTCACGATAATTGATGAGTATTCTTCTTGAAGAATAAAGATGTCTTCTAGGAATTCAAAGATTGAAAGACACTTATAAAGAAGCAAAACAGCAAGCAAAAAATGAGGTTGAGAATGGATAACGCGCTTGAGTATGTGAAAGATTTAAGCTAAAACTAAAACAAGCAAATAAAGATTTAAGCCAAAACTAAGTATGAAACAAGTAACGATGCTAATTAACTAAGAACATAAGATTAAAGGTATACAAAAACATAAAAGGTAATTTGATGATGAAGAGGCAACAACTAGACTTTCTCACCAAAATAGTTGTTACTAATCTTCAACCTAAAGACATGGATATGGGTTATGGGTAAGAATTTTTCTTAGATAACAGTGTTCTCTCTCTAGTAACAAAAGTTTCCTAAAACATACTCAACTACCTATTCTCATGGAGCCAAACACATTTCAAGACATGTAGCACACATTCAATATTTCTGTAACATTTGAGAAATAATATTTTTTTTAGAATTGAAGAATTTAAAATAAATATTTGAATGAAAACTATTTGGATTCGCAAAATAATTGAGTAAAACAAATAATAATTTGTGGGCTAAAGTTGGCGAAGAAACAATGAAACCGAAGTCACAATGAAACCGAAGTCTATGGCTTATTCTTTTAGAATATCTCGTTTATGACATCATTAGTTCCTTCTTTTTTTTATCACATTTGATTTTCTTTTTATCATATTTATTTTCATTACTCCTAAACCTAGGACAAAATAATAATAATAATAATAAATAAATAAATAAATAAATAAATAAATACAAGTTCACCTTAAATCCCAAGTTTTATTTCATCTTAAATCAAAAACAAGAACACGCCTTCCACTCCCAAACCCTTCTTATTCCTTCTCCTTCCATTAATTCTTTCAAACCCAGACTCGAACAAGAAGCGACCAACAACCTTCATTCCATTTTCTTCCTCACTCATTCTCAAGACTTACGAAAAGCCTTAAACAATACAACCTCTCGTTTTGCTTCTCAAAACAGGCGGTAATAAAGATTTTGGTTGGGTTTCGGAAGTTGCAAGTCCATTGTCTCTGAAATCTGCACAACCGAACAAGGAAACCAAAACCAATTTCGTGATGCCGATTTTTGCACTGAAACCAAAACAGTCAATCCTCTTGTTGCCCCTGAATTTCTGCCGAAAATGAGGGAAGCCAAAATCAATTTGGCTTATGTTTTATTGTGCAACAAAATCCTTATTTGGTTGCTTCTGATTCCTGCCGCAAGCTAAGGTCCATTTCTTTCCATTAGTTTTGCTTTTCTTGTTGAGACTTATGAATCAAAAACTGACTCCTTTGATCTTTAATTTCATTATGTTAATTATTATTATTGATCATCAAATCTTGTAGTCTCATGAAAGTGATGTGATCTCAAGAATTAGTGTGAATATGCTTGTTCATATTAGAGTAGATAAATTTTTGATGTTTAATATTGAATTGGTGGATTTTGAGATTATGGATTTTATTGTGGAATATTTGTTTTGGTAAGATGTTGAATAATTGATATTTTGAATTGGGTTAGTAATGTTATTAAGTGTTGATGAGATTTTACTAGAATATGTAATTTTTGAATCTGGATGACTAGTATGAAAATTTATGAAAGATTAAGAAATTGGTGAAAAATGTTGTTATTTGTAGGTTTTAGATAATTTGAAGTTCTTGTACAAATTAGAAGATGCTTTTGGAAATCTTTGGTTGTGGAATAGAATGTTTGTTATTTTAATTAATTGGATATAGATATAAGGAGAATTATGAAGATTGTGATCGTTAAGAAAATGAGAATAATTTTATATCATGGCTATATAATCGTGATGATAGATTGAGGATTTGAGTAAGAACATGCACTTTAATAATAGAAACGCTAGGATGAAATCTTGGTTTAAGCTACGGTCTTAGAAGGAGATGTAATAAGTTATATGTTAGTATAGTAGCATCGAGCGCACGCTTATGACGTTATGTTATTCTCATGCTTCAGGATACGACTACGTCGATGAACCCTTCTAGTCAATTGCGGTGAATCGGTCTTGACTCCCTGAATCGTCTTTTCGGTGAGTAGTTACAGTCCCTTAAAAAGGGTCTGGCCAGACTACAATTTTGAAAATTGTTTTATTAAAGTTTGTGAAATTTATATTGTTTGAGATAAATTTGTTATGAATGATTATGCAGATATTGATATGTTCAATGGATCGGGTTTACGAGCTGGTCATTGACGGAATGGTGGGACATTGACTCCTATTCCCCTATTTTGAGGTGAATTATCATTCAAATATTAATTAGCCTCACCCGAGAGTGACATAGCCTTAGAGCTATGGATGTTCCTCTCAACTAGACTTCCTGTGCGCACATAGATCTAGGAAACTGATGTTGCTTTTAAACCTATGATTTGAATTATGGTGTTTTGTTGTTTTGGATTGTTACTTCTCATTCAGTTAAATCTGATCCCTTGTTGTTTCCATCTTTTAGTTGTTTGCAGATCGGAACTGGTCGGGAACGATGGGTTAGCGGTAATGATTAGAGTTACAGAGATGTTATATTGAGTTGAGTACGTGAGAAGTCTAGTATTGTATTAGGTTTTTGATAGATGTATATTAGACTTGATTGTGTTGATTATATTGGACTTATGGAGTGACTTTTTTATTACTTTGTATTTTAGTTAGATGTTCGGTTTGAAAATTAGTTGAGTTAGTTACGTTAAAGAACTGGTGACTCATTTGCTCAAGTTTTAAAATTGTCATTTAAGTTTCTTAGAAAACAGATCTCGTGATGACCCTGTTTACCTAATCAACGGTATGTCGGGTTGTTACAATTTCTAATAAAACATCTACCTATTCTCGCTAAGATGATTCAAATTTCAAGCATGAATTATCATTAGAAATCAACTCTCGCCCTCAATCCAATGACAATATGAATCATCTCAAACCATAAACCACATCAAACCAAAAGTGTGATACCTCAGATTTAGCTTTAATAAGGATTGATAGACTATTTATATCAATAAGATGCATTTTCTTTTCATGGTAATCCATTTGCAAAGAACTCCACAATTAAGCTTGCTTGGTGGGGTGGGGAGCAATCTTAGAATGGGTGACCTCCTAGGAAGTTTTTCTAAGTGCGTACGAGTGAGACCAAAGTGCGCTGGAAAGATTTGTGTTGGTCTGTGGAGCCAGTTTATAGTCTCCATGAGTAGTCACCTGTGGTTCGCTGGGCTGGAGTAATACAAAAATTAAATAAAGCAATTACACTACATATTTGGTGATAAATTCTAGCCTAAGCCAAATGAAGTACTCACTCATGATGAAAACAAAATTTGAATATAATATAAAACATATTTGATATGAATCCATGATTAAAATAAAAATTACCCAATAACAATATGAATAAAGATAATAAAGTAAGGAGAAGGAGAACAAGTAAATGATGAAGAATTAATTAAACAACTTTCATAGATGAACTCTAAGAAATGCTCATACAGTGTGCTCATACACTCTAAGTGTTTGATAAAACAACTAGTCTCTTGAGAGACCGTCTTTTTAAGAGACATACTTCAAGCCAGTCCATTAAAGATTAATGTCTTCTTACCGTATTCTTAATAACTATTTACATTATCCTTAATGCCTACTTTCAATATAATAAATGTCTACTTACGTCATTCTTAATGTCTACTTATAATATTTTAAAAAATATATAATAGATCGGTCCGAAAGATATGATTTCTCAAAGAGATCGTCTCTCACAACAATTTGTCTTAATGAAATGCTTCAATTATAGTTCATTTGATAATGCAATGAAGAGTACCAAGATGTTCTTCAAATAATCAAATACAAGTTAAACTTCAAACTAGAATTTTTGGGATTGAAATTGCATGAAAATGTTGAGATAAAAGATGAAATATCAAGAATTAATAAAGAAGGATTCTAAACTAAGCAAAAACAGTAAATCAACTAAGAAAAGCTTGAAAATAACTTGGATGACAGAATATTGCAATGTAGATGGTCTGTCTTCTTCTTTCATAGAGAGATGGAAACTGGAAAGTAGGGGGTGGTGGTAGGGACCCATTAATTCCAATTTAGTAGTTTTAGTTATAAATCAACATATATTTGTTTTGTTTATTGTCTTCTGTAAATCACACTACTTAAACTTCCTTACGTTCGAAATGTTTGTTAAACGTACATCATAAGCTTGCGGTAAAAATAAAAATATTTTATCTCCTATACATCAAATTTATACTCCTTGAGTCCTTGTGTCCGACGGGTTGTGCAACAATTGCTACTTTATTTTCTCCCATAAAAAGCATATATATCTTTTAGTATACTAGTCATATATTTAAGAATTGATGTTAACGTTATTAGGAATTATTTAAAAGAACATATTTTGTAGTGATCTAAAAAAATATTACATACCATGTAATTTAATTCAATAAATAGTTATATTCCATATGATAAATCACTATGGGAATATCATGTGAAATTTTACGGTTTTTTTATTAAATTGTATGATGTCATGTAAAATTTGACAGTCTTTTTATTAGATTGTATGATATGATGATTCTAATTACACGACAAATAAACTTGAAACCATCATTGTGAGAAGTCAGCACCTGCCTAGGTTGCACTAAAACGGACACGGACACGGACACGACAAGACACGGATACGGAAAAACGCCAACTTAAAAATGGCGGACACGGGGACACAAAAATGGTAATATAATAAATATATCAAATTAAAGATAATTTTACAATCTTTCATTTGATATATGTAAATAAACACTTTAAAAACATAAAACTCACAATTTTTCAACTTTTCAAAATTCAAATTACAAACACTAAGATTAAGAATTTAAGATTAACAAATAACACATTAACAAATAACAATTAACAAATATTCAAAGAGGATATACAAAAAATGGGAATGGAGGTGGGGCAACACCATGTAGAAATAAAAAATAATTTTTATTATTATTTTTTTTTAAAAAAACGTGTCCTTGACTCCTTGCCATGTCCCTTCCGTGTCCTTGCCGTGTCCGCGTGTCCGGAAAAATATTAAAATATTGGACACTTCATTTGGCGTGTCGAATACGGATTTTCGCGTGTCCGTGTCCGACACGCGACACGTAGGTTCAGTGGCGTGTCCGTATTCCAGGCACCTGCTACAAATCATTAATTTTTTATTGAGGTCATATCACCATGAGACGACTTTAATTGGGTCAGCCCAAACTATTTAAAAAAAAAAAAACTAACTGTACAAATGTAAATTCAGATTTTATTATTTTTATTTTACTATTAAGCTGCTTGTATGGGTCCGTCTTACAATCAAACGGTTTGATACAAGACTTGCTGACTACAAATAATATCTATTGTTGGGGATTGGATGGGCCACTACGGACCAACTAAATAAGAAAAAAGTTTTGTATCGGCCTGATTTGATTTAAAAATCAGATTACAGGTTTCAAATTTTAAAATGGTTGAATTTGAAACAACTCATTGATCCTTACCCTGAATCGGCCCATGAGTAGACAACTCCTTAAATGACCTGTTTTGCAATTTGCATCATATTTCTCCTAGTGAAAAGATACGAGTATTAATTTGGTGGAATTTAAATAGATACAACTATGACAAGTTATATTCTAATGGGTAGGGAGTGAGTATAAAATTTTACCCATCACGGCCACATACCCCATATCACATTATTTATAAAAAAAATTAAATTTTTAAATAAGCATTCCAATTTACATTGGCAAAATATTATAAAAACTTCCATCGGTAAGTCTCCTGTGCTGCGGTCGTAAGAGCAACTAGACCTGACAAATTCAAAAAACTTTAACCAAAAGTTTTAATCCTTTTTCCTATGAATAATTTTTTGAAATTGTCTTTTTAATGCTTATAGTGAGCGTTTTAGATCTTAGAATGGGCATCCAAACATTGAAACTGACAACTTTAAATTCTTATTAGGCATTTTAAGTTTTAAAGTATGTATTTTAACGGTTGGAGTAATTATCTTAAAGAATAAACTTAAGCCTTAGATTAGAAAGGTTAAAGGTTAGAGTGAGGGTTTTAAGCCTTAGATTGGACAATTTGAATTTTAAAATTAATGTTTTAAGATTTAAAATCGGTAGTTAAACTTTATTAAATCAGTTACTCTTGTGAGAAACCGTCTCTCAAAGAGCCGACCTTAAAACAAAAAGCCCATATTTTTATTTTCTTTTTAATTTATATTAATTGGACTATTAAGCCCATATATCTAATGCGTTTCTCAAAGAGACCATCTCTTACAACAATTTGTATTGTTAAATTAGTTTAGTCGAAAGTTGCACATGTGAAAGTTTGGAACGGTCTAAATGGAGAATTAGTGATATTTCATGTTGAATTTAAATTTCAGCCCAACAAAGCTTGAAGCGCAAAATAAACTCACTTTTTTCTTCACTCTCTGCTGGCAAAAGCCCAAATAAACTTTCGGATAGGGTTTAGTTAACGAGTTCAAAGTTTAAAACCCTAAAACCAAAACCGCGGACCTCAAATTTCTTGATTTTATGATTCTTCCATAAGGTCAACCTCCCCTTCAACCTTCTATTAGTGCTAGTTTAATGAAGTGCTATCATAGGCTCCAGTAATGACAAATTATTACTCTTTCTAGTCTTTTATTAATGACAAATTAAAATTATTTTTTCTAGTCTTTTATGGGCTAAAAGTAGGTTTAGTAACAAATAAATGATACTTCATATTTTATTTAATACTCCTTTTGTTTTTATTTATTCTT
>NC_080049.1:21291802-21316802 GCF_026212465.1 Amaranthus tricolor
TTAAAAGATAAGACAATTTGCATAGAAGTAGGGCCCATAACTGCGCTATCAAAAAATAGCGTCTAAAAGTGGGTGCTGAAATCGATTGCATCCGAACCTACTGCACAACAAGAATTTCAGGCACAACCTAAGAAAATCGAATACAACATTTCATCAAAGAATGTAAAGCCAAAAGAAAAAGATGTTCTTGATTCTTTACCGCCTTCAAAGGAAGCCAGTACACAGATGTTTTCAACTCTTGCCTCAACTATTCATCAGGATATCTCACAGACACCCAGTACTGATCCATCTTTGGTTGCTTCATCGTCCTCAGTGAGTGCACCAAGACAAAGTGTGGAAGAACGCAATCTTCATTTACGCCGCCGGTTAGACTTTGAACTGCTCGATTATGCCTCGACTCTAGATGACAACATCAACTGAAATTCTGTTTTGCTTGTTTTTGGGCTAGCTGTATTGTCCACAGCTTTTAAAAACTCTTCCTACTATGCATCAAAACTCTTTTGAACTTAGTGCATAACTATTGAAATGAAGTACTCTACTTCATTAACCTACTTTATGGATTTCGCAAACAATAGGTTCTATCTGAATTTCCATTAAATAGGAATTCCTTATGTTCTATTATGTCCAACTTCTTAAATAGGCTTTTCTTTTTTAGTTCTTAGTGCTTCCTTCATTTATTATTCCTTGCATGCCTTTCTTAGCTCATTATTTATCCTTACTCTCTAACTATAATTTTAAGATATTGATACTATTAAGAATCAATGCATTACAATCGTCTCACCCATGATCATTAGAGTACTATAAATAAGAGTTAACTTAACCGTGAAGTGATAAATAAAGCAATGTAAATTAGTTCCTTTAGCTTAAACTTATTTACTCCAGCTTCCACCCTACTTTTAAGGCTCATTAATTATTAGCATTACATTAAAAATAAAATAGTATAATTAATCTAAATAAACAACTTTAAATCGGATCTTATCTAATTCTTACCGAATAAAAGACTATTAAACTTTGGAACTCTAATCAATCTCAGTCTTAATTTAAATACAATGTATTTCTAAATAGTGTTTAAATCGTTTACTAATAACTACATAAAATTAACTTTAAATCAGATCTTGTCTTATTGTTTAAAAATAAAAAACCTAAAATCTTTAGAACTTTGATCAATCACACTTTTAATTAAACTAAAGTGTATTTTGAAATTGTATCTAAATTGTTGTTTTTAATTTGAGTATCTTTTCACTTTAATTAATATTACACTATTGTATTATGACTATTAACAAAATTAAATACTTTACTAAATTACTATTAATTATAGTATTGATTAAAACATCTTTTCTTTAACATCACTAAAATTTCAAAGTACTAATATTTCTCCTATTATCTCTAGATACATTAGGTAAATAAAATTTAAGTCAATCCTTTACTATATAATTTATTTAAAACATTCAAACAGTGCCTTTACATATGTGGATTTAATAAACCAATTACAATGTATTTAAGCATTATTGATAAAATTAACCAAATTAATACACAGATTGTTCATTTTACAAACTATTAACTGATCATAACGAGTAACTAGCATACAATGTTCTTGAAACTCTTGAAATTACAATATATAAACTGATCATAACAAGTAATTAAAAACGCACACACGTGAACAGTACACTACATTTGCACAAATCCACCTAATGATTACACTGCATTTTTAGGCGACATTTTAAATGCAATCCCTCACCTCTTAAGCATATCATAATCTGTACCTTCTTACTCTTTCTATTTCTTTAGGTCTTATCACTTTCACCCTCCACATTTCTTCTTCTTTCCCGCCTTCTTCTCTGTCTCTTTTCTTAACTCTCCAAACACTCACAAAAAAATGGCAATGTGAAATGAAGGTCCTTTCTATGATTCTGATGATGGTGAGGGAGTTTACAGTGATGAGGAGCTTCTCTATGCATTAGGCTACTTCTTTATCAGTATATGCACAGCAAATCACTTATAGAAATCTTGGTTTCACGTGACGCTGATAATCTCAACTGACTCTATTATCGTTGCCCAGTTTGCATGAAGCGCTACTAGGTTAAGAAAGAGGAGATTAACCGGGTCAATGTGTCCCTTCTGAACTATGATGAAGCTGCATATGTGATTTCGCACGAGAGCTCAAACGGTATCATGCATGACTCTAAATCTTCCAGCTAAGCATGCTTACTATTTTTGAAACCAATCCATTTTCTTTTTGTGAAGGTATGGGGAAAAATGATCATTATTGGTTTTGAAAAAGAAAGTAACTTTTTCGGTTTAAAGTAGGAATTTTGATGTTGATTTTTGATGTAGGACTTTTGCAAGTACATTATAGCATTATAAGTAAATAGCTAACTGCTTATATGGAGTATATAACTAATGCAATATAATGATTGTTTGCTAAATGCACTTTTTGAATATTTCTCACATTAATCTATAAATTATAAAGTAGTTACTATCTATTACTTTAGTGACAACCTTTAGTTAATAAACTTTAGTGACTATATGGAATGACTATTACATTAATCTATAAATTTTAAAGTAGTTGTTAAATGCATTCACTAACTGCCTTTAGTTTCAATTTAAAGACTATTTAGTCACTACTCCTATTACTTTATCACAATGTATCTCATAGTGTGTTGATTCTATTACAAATGATCTAGATACTGCGTGGTTGTTGAATCTGCATTCACTTTCTGGTGCCCCAACATTTTTTAAACCCCTTTTCCCTTCTGTGTTGCTCATGTATTGTCAGCCAACAACAATTCTTCTAGACGTACTACTGTCTTTCTCTGTTGCATGCCCGCTCTAATATCTGTCTCTTATGTTATTCACGTTTTCTTAGACAACATTGCTTCTTCTATTACTGTCTTCCTCTATTCCATGCCTACTCTAAGACTTGTTCTTTAAGTAAACTATTTGCTTGTAATAAAATACAACAAATTGTACATGCAAAAAGGTCTATTGTGGACCTACTTGTTGATAGGCAACTGTTTAATACTCAATCATGTTGTGTACTCCTTCTGTCCCTTTTGGCAATCACCCGATTATCCTTTCTCAAAATCTGATGTAGAAAAATGATTATTCTATCCATGTAACCACATTTATAATGTTATGTTTGAAGGACCACACATCACTTTAAAAGAAACCTCTGCTTAGTGCCCACAGGCCACATTTGTGCTTTGCGGCCAAGCTCTAGGACCCTCTATCATCTTAGTCTGATTGTTTGTTCCACATGTAACTTCAAGCTATCAAAAATGGTTTTTGTGAAATTTCTTTTAACACTCCCTCTCATTTTCATACACTGATTAGACTTCACACTTTTCACTCTCAAATATGGCTTCACTTACTAATTCTTTCTAGAGCCTTTTTGTGGGTTTGAATGTTTCACTCACAATAAAACTCTCAGGACAAAATTAACAACAAATCGGAACAAAAGGAGAGAAAACAGAAAGATTTTTTATTATCACATATTTGACAAAGGAAGCTATGTATATATATAGCTTACAAGACAAAGTAAGAAAAGGAAAAAGACAAAAGAAGGGTTGTTATAAGAACCTAACAACCTTTATAACAACCTAATACAAACCTCTAAAGCCACGTGCTAAAGAACACATACAAGGAAAACCTATAATAACATAATACTAATCCTTCTTATCACTATTCTGATCACCAGCACCTACACCACACATTTGAGGCTATGTTGAGCAAGACCCAGGTCTGCACACCAGCACAGATCACTTAGCAACCACACATAATAAGCAGAACATACTTTAATACAACATTATAATCTTAATATAATATCAAAATATAAAATGAAAGAAACTAATGTCAGGACATTATTCTTAACAAATTTATACTTTAAGGCTTTTTTCTAACTTATTCCTATATGACAAATGCTAATCAACAATCCACATGATATACAATAGATGTTGCATCAATCCACTAACTTCATTATCAAAGACTTATTAGTTACAAGTACAAATTTAATTTTGTTAGAATGCAATGTTAAATGCTTTAAATTTAAAAGAACTCTGTTAAAACTCTTTTCTTAACACAAACTCAAGCTTAAAAAGTTTTAACCTAAGTACTTAGTACTTCTATTCACTTATTAATTACTATATCAACAACTAATTTGTGAACTACATTATGTACATCTAATTACACAATAAAGCAAAACCATTTACAACCTCAGCTTTAGCTTAACGTCGATAAAATCAAATATATAGTAAATACCTGCGCTTCAAATTGAATTTTTAAGAAAAATAGGATATCTTGGGGGAGGGCGTGCGTTAAATTGTAAATTTTAGAATGCAAACACACAAATGTAATCTTCGTAAATTGTCAACTTCAGTGCATTAAAATATCAACTGTAACATTCTAAAATACCAACTATACATACTAAAATGCCAACTTCACTATGTAGTTAAAATGCCTACTTTAAACTTTATAGAATATCAACTATATATAGTTAAAATGTCAACTTAATATAGTTAAAATACCAACTTCAAAATGCAAACACACCAACTTAATCTATTTAAAGCCAATTACAGTGCATTAAAATGTCAAATTCAACATACTAAAATGACAACTATAACATTCGAAAAAGTAAAACACACCAACATAAACTAGTTATATTGCTATCTTTAGCATGCTAAAACGATAACTTAAATAGTTAAAATGCCAACTTAAGTCAGTTCAATCAATGTAATAAAAAATATACTTAATTATGAATTAACAAAATAATAACGAATTCTTATATATTGAGTGGACAAAAAACTAAAAACACAGAATGAAATGAAATTCTATTTGAAGAAATGCTCTCATAATTGCAAATTAAAGGTTTAATTTATTTTAGGTTTGACAATAAAAAATATACTTTAAAATAAAATTCTAGGGTGAATTATTACTTAAAAGTTCTTTCTAAATTTATTGATAAAATTTAACCGGAGAAGGAGAGTAGTCATAAATACTTTGATGGACAATAAAAATAAAAGTTGTGGATGATTTGATGAAGAAAAATGATATCCATGGATATTTGATGAAAAGGAAGATGAAAAGAAATGCATATATTTTTTTTAGTTTTAATTAATAAATTATTAATTCAATTTAAAAAATGCGTTTCTTAAAGAAATTGCTTTTTTGCGAAGACATCGCCAAGAGAATTTGGGAAAAAGAAAATAAGGAATAGTCTCGGTTTAACTCCATTGGATTCGCACTACAATTTTTCGAAAACATCAAAACCCCATTGCTAATACAAATATTTATTATTGATAAGAATCCAAAGAATAATTACATAGGACTATAACATAGGGTAAAAGAAGAAGATAATAATTAAACCTAGGATTAAAAAAGAAAATAACATAAGGTTGATAATTTAAATATTGAGAATGGGAGGAGGATGTATTAATATGTCGGGAGGTGATGCACGTGCGTCCACCGGGATCCTCTCGAAAATTTTGGGGAGGAGAGTAGTCAAAAGATGCCGCGCACGTGCCTTTCAGTCAAAGGTCAAAGTTTCCAAAAGTAAAAGCAATGTGGCCCCATTTTGAGGAGCCACTTATTGCATATTATTAGTACACGAGTTTTCCGTAAATAAAGCAATCAGTTTTCTGTCACCGAGTCCTTTGCTCAATCATCACCCTCCACCTACTCAACACTTCTAATCTCAGCCGTTCTTATTTTATTTTTTTTTTTCTTACCTTTTATTATATTTGCTATATTTGACTTTTTATACATTTTAATGCGTTATTTTAATTATTTATATAGTGATATATGCAGGTATAAAAATTTTAAAAAATTAATATTATAAAAGTATGCAATAAGACGATTCAAACAAAACGTCACTTGACTATCTTTTTTCTTACACATTAACCGCAATATATAAAATAAGCTTGAACGATAAATAGTACCAATAACAGTAATGTAGTAAGTATTTCAGAACGAAGATAGTATGAAGTAGAATACTTTCTTTGTCTTGTGAATTTTCAAAGATATAAAATGACACAAATATTACTATAACGGCTAGGGAAGATTTAGTGTTTTAATTAGATATTACAAATCAATCACCAAGATTTATAAGTGACTATAAAAAAACAAAATGAACAATAGTAAATAATTAAATAAAAAAGTAAATTTAAATTATTAAATTCTCACCCTATTAAATCTTACCACATAAAAATAATTTGTTAATTTTATAAATCACATATATCACCGTTATGTATTGACATCACTTAGATAAAAACAAGTTAAATTCATAATAATCAATGTGTACCCAATAGTGTTTAAAGTTGCTTTACATAAACACCTCCAAACGGATGATAGGCGCCCTCTAATGTGAATTTTTCATAACCTATTTAGTTGATGAACCAAATAGTATTCATAATTAATGTGTAACAAGATATTAAAACCTTTTAATGTAAATATGAGCAACTTAATTAAAGTTGAATACAGTACAAAAGTAGTTTGAATGCGTTCCGAGATATTTTTAATTATTAATGCGTTTTGAAATGATGAAGTTATAACTTGGCGTAGACAATTGCCTTAATTAAACAATTCATGATGTAATTTTTTATTTAAGTTACGACATCACTTGTTTTTTTCTGGATCAACTTATGATAACAACTCGTTTGATTATTAGTATAAATAATTGTAATGAAACTGACTTGTAATGTAAATTTTCATAAAGTACCATTTAATTCTTATGGTGATAAAACTTAATCAAAAAAATTGTTTACAATTTTTAAATATCACTTTATACCACATTATTAAAATAGTAATTCATTTGAATTGATTTGTGAAGAAGTAGAACAAGCATTATTCAAAAAAAAAAAAAATTAGAACAAGCATTAATCTTCATTAATCAAAATTACACTAAATCTTCATTAATCTTCTCAATATTTAACAACAACTATCATACAGGCCATAAGGAGTAGTGGGAACGTTGAAACTAAATAGATGATATCAAAAGCGAGAAAAAAGTATACTAAATTAAGATTAACAATTTATTTTAATAACAATTTAAGAGGAAAGAAAAGGGAAGGGCAACGGAGGGAAAACGAAATAAAGAAAAGGATAATAAGGAATTATTTTGCTCACAAATATTTGCACTTTTGAATAACAATCTTGACTTTATGTTAAAAATTTTCCCCCTCATTTCATGTTCTAGGCAAATAATTTTTAACATATCGTGTAATATCTTTTTTATTAGATTAGTTTCATTGATTAATTACAAAAGGTAGTAAAACTATAATACCTTAATTATTAATTTTTTACTATATATACAATCAACTAAGATATTCAGAGTATCTTATAATTACAATGAATAATTACCAGATAACATATTAATTATTAATGTTAAAAATTATTTCATTAAAATATTTTCGTAATAAATTAAGAAAAAAATAATTTTGAAATACTTTATCATAAATTATCATATATGTTACATGGCTATATTCAAAAAACTACACGAATTAACTATATTACTCATTAATTATTTAAGTAATTAAATAGGATAAGATATTGGTGAAACAAATTTAAAATGATAATTCTATCACCTATGTTTGACAAGTTTATAATACATAAATAAATAAATTAGGTTATATGTTAATTATTATAGTAAAAAAAATATGTTCTATAGGCTGAAAAATTATTTTTTGGTTTTACAAAGACATTCAACATTTAAATTATTTTTTATGTGTTAAAAATATTCTATTATTTTTATGTAATTATTTATAATATATATTATTTAGTGCATGATTTTATGATTATGTCTTATATATATTAGTAATACATATCTCAATCTAATAGTAATTTGAGTCTTATTAATAGGTTTGCAGTTTTTAAAACAAATCAATATACAGTTTCAATATAATTAAGGAGCCATATAATAACCTAATTACATATATTAATTAGGAGCTTTCTATTTAAATAATTTATAAATTGTGCTTGAGATGATAATTTATCTTATACTAAAATATTTGCTCAAATATTTTAATATCTGGATTTGAATTTATTATTTCTGAATACAATACAATACGTTGTAGTTTTTAAGTGGTGAAATAATATTGTCAAATTTTAAATCTTGACACATAATATCATATTTGCTTAATCAAATTATATTTTTGTTTGAATAAAACTAAATAATAGTTACTTATTTATGCATTAAGGGGTAATTTAATTCTAGCGTTGTTTAGGCCATGATCTAACCATTTGATGAAAAATCTTATTATTATTATTATTATTATTTATTATTATTATTATTATTTTATTAAATTGTGTAATATATAATATAAATATTATAATTGAATAGATCAAAATACATAATTACGTGAAAATATAATTTATTTTATATTAATATTCAGAATTTGTGTCAAATGATTCAAGATTCATGGATAAATGTAATTGAAATAAGAGAAAAATAAAAACAATTAAGAGTATGGGACACTAAGCATTGATATATATAATTTAAAATGATGAAGTAGGAGTAGTATATAAATAATGCGGGAAAATAAAGAGCACAAGAGCAGAAGAAAGATTAGATATGAATGCTTATGTGTACGTATGACTAAAAGGGATTGTCCGAAAGCAAGTTGATGAAGCTTTAGAAATCCCTTTTTTTTCTTTTATTATTTTGTAAATGATTATGATCATGTGATTTCACCTCATTATTCTTTTTGTTCTCTTCAGTTTCTGATAAACTCGTAATAGATTCTCATCCTCACCCCTATTTTCTTTTGCATCCCTAAATGTGAACTAACCTTGTTTTATAACTTCGCTTACATATCATATTATCAACTTGCCTTTTTCAATTTTGGCCTAACTTGAATTGTTGTCCAAAATCTCCCATCTAAAAGATTGTAAATGAATTTATGCCTTGTTCTCTTAATTTATCTCTCACGAAACTGCTTACTCTTTTATGTTTTACCTTTGTTATTTTATGTTTGTTGATCCAAATATTCAATTCTCAATATCTTTAACATAAAAGTATAGATCGAATTACTGTAAACCTGAACCAATTTTAACATAAAAGTATAATTAACTCATATTCAATCATCTTATCAGCTATTCTAATAAAGTGATAGATATTTTAATAAATTAAGTTTTTTATATACATGGTTTCATCTATTTAGAGTTAATAATTAATGGTCAATGTTTATTTAAGTATTTTTAATCGAATTAGATGAAAATTGATAGAACTTTATAATTTTAATTTCCGGTCAAAAACAAGTAAAAAGTAACAAAGTAATACACTTATTGATTTGCATTTTAACTATTTTCCTTTAAGTAAAGGGTATCTAATCATAATTAAAAAATGACTAACATCTTAATTTGATACTGACTCGATCAATAGTAATTAGTAATTCGTAGCCGAATTCTACTTGAAAAATACCCGAACCTAATCTGTACCCGGTAAAACCGAACCAATTATTTACCGATGATAACTCGAGACCGATTGACACTCAACACGAACTTCACCCGACACCAAACCGATGCTAACCCGATAGCTCGACTAACCGATCTTCAACCGAACAGTGACTAACCGGCCCGACCCAAGTGTGACCCGTCGTAACACGTATCCGAAATACAATCGAATCGAATGACACCCGTCCAAAACCGACCCGATAACCGAATGAACACCTTTACGTAGAACGTTCAGACAGTTCATGGGATTTTGACTACTTTAACCAAAAATTCTGACCAATTAATGGTATTGATTTTTAAAAGTTGGGTATAGTGATTTAAAATTGTGGGATCATTTAAAAGTAAGAGTAAGAGAGAATATGTAGAGAATTAATAATAAAGTCATATCTCAAAATAAAAATAGGATAAAATCAATGCGTGAGAAAGACTAAAAGATAGGACGAATCAAGATTGGCGAAAGAAGTATGTATAAAAAATTTAAGAAGTCTATACCGTGTATTTCTCTATTCTTAAGTTTTTGATACATTTTATTACTTTTTCATATTATGATTCAATGGTTAATATCATTAATTATACTTAATAAAAATTACAAAAATTAATATTAATAATTTTTGTACTGAAACGAATCAAATAAAATTCTATTGACTATATTTTAACTTATAAATCAAAAAAAAAAAAATAATATATATATATATATATATATATATATATATATATATATATATATATATATATATATATATATATATATATATATATATATATATATATATATATATATATATATATATATATATATATATATATATATATATATATATATATATATATACATATATACATACATACATACATACATACTAACCAATAAATAAATAGAGTAAAAAGTAAAGGTTGTAAAATGTTAGTGACTTAAAACTAGCACATTCTTCTTACACCACATGTAAGGTGATGCATTGCCTTTGAACAAGACCTACTCTACAACTACTTAAACCAAGATTATTCCCATTATTATCCCCTAATAATATTAAGAAATGATCTTCAAATGACATGCATGCATGCAAATCAATCATTCATAATTACACAGAAGTTAGGTATAATTTGATATGGAACTTAAACCAAACCAATACTAGTAATTACTAATAAATAGTGCAGAGTCACCACTGATGCATTATTGATATACAATCATGCATGAATAATGAATTTGGATATATGGATGAATAAGAGACCCAATCACAACTTATCCATATAGACTACACAATAATTGCCAATAGGCCATGTGATAACCAAGTTTTTGAAACAAATTAGCTGGTGTAGTTCATCAGTTTCTGCAGCTGATGCCAATCAACAAAGTAGCATGCATGCTTAATTTAAACACAAAATCACAACTTATCTTAGCTATTCATCTTCAACATTATACTAACTTGCGTATGTTTAGCAACTTGAAATTCTTTTCAAATGCTGAATTGGCTTAAATACTATATTTGGCAAATTTTAAATTTAAAAGTATGGAATTGGATTCTATAGAATTCGAATGATAATATAAAATGAGATAAGTATCAAAATTTGAAAATTCTAAATATAGATTTCATTTACAATTCATAAATTTAAATACCAAAAATTAATTTCTGTATTTCAAATAAATTTTACGTTTCCAAACACCACCTTATCCTTGAGTTCACATGTTACTCCTGCATAAATTAATTTTCACCTTTATATTTGTTATGTTTGACAATATTGAATATTACTCCTTTTCAATTCTAGATCAATATCCCATTTAGAATTGCATAGTATCAAATGCAATAATTAAATCCTTCATATTTCTAAATGCGTATAATCAAAAACTATAAAAGGTTAATATTAATAAAATTTACATTTAGATAAATCAAAGAAAACGTTACTCGAATATGTATGAACTTATAATTTAAGAATAACAGCAAATCTTGAATGCAACGGCCTCACAAATGCAACCAGCCCAGTCCAATTATTTTTTTTATTAATTTTTAAATTTTTTTAAATATATCAATTTTGAGCTTTAAAACACCCCTTCGAAGACTTAAAATGCCCATTTTAAGGCTTAAAACCCCCTACTCCAAGCCTTAATATTCCTTTTCCAAAGGCTTCACTATATTTTAAAGCCTTAGAATGGGCATTTTAAACTTACTTCAACAGTTAAAATGTTAATTTTAAAGCTTCAAATCCCTAATTCATGGCTTATAGTCTCTACTTTAAGGCTTGAAAAATGTCATATATTATTTTAGTAAGCAAGTTTAGTATTGGTGTGCTTTATACTAATGTTGTATTTTTCTCTTTGATTAAACATTATACGTCTTAGAATATGCCTTTTAAGTTTTGGAATTATCATTTTGAGACTTGGAATAGACCTTGTATTATTTGAGTTAGTGTTGGAGCTTGAATGTCTTGTTAAGGCTTGGAATTGGCCATTAAGGCGTGGATTTGGCATTTTACGGTTGCAGTAGATATTAAATGCATGCTTTTAGAATATGCTTTTTAAATCTTAAAATTAATCTTTTAAGCCTTTAAATTGACATTTTAAGGTTTGAAGTATATTAAGTAACTTTTACGATTGTATTAATTTTTATAGTTGTGCAATTTTTGCATCAAATCTTTAATTTGCTAACTTATAGTACTTGAAAATATTGAGAACAAAATTTTAAATACAAGCAACATTAAACTTGAGAACAAGACAACAATATTTTAGACCATTTACACCAACAAACTTCAATACATGAGATTGAAATTTCATTAGAGTTAACAATGACAGTTGCGATGGAGGCTATTATGATGGTGGTGATAGAATTGGTGGCATGAGTGGGTCATGGAGAAGAGGACATCATAGACTCACGGTGGTCGCAAATTTTTTATCTATAGTTTTTAATTATACTGCTAAAAAACCTCATCTCCATCAAAAACTACATACGTATCACTTTCTCTTGAAAAACTTTCCCCCAAAAATTAGTCAGGGCAATTTATGTATCAATTTTTCCAAAATTTACCGTAAAATCATTTAAATTACATAAAGTTATGTTTGACAAACAAGTAATGTAGTTTAAATTGTAAATTTCAACTATGAAATTATAAAGGAAGAATTTAATGATCACAAGGTTTGAAAAATCATTTTTAAACTCTCAACTTTAACTACTTTTAAAACAATGATATAATTAATTCAAATCCAAAATTAAATTTCATTGATTTGTCAAATATTAAATTTAATTCAATTTTTGATTTTCGAATTAAATCATAAGAGTAATTTCGAACCCTTATTTATATTAGATTAAAATTATTTGTATTAATGTATTATTAGTCGTATTAATACAGTATTCCTCAATCAAATGATATTCAATGATACATTTTGTAGTGTCACTATATTTATTGGCTAATTATTGTTTATATTAATTTATTATTAGTTATATTAGTATATTATTACTCGTATTAGTATATTATTAATTATTTTATTATATTATTATTCGTATTAGTATATTATTACTCGTATTAGTACATTATTAGTTGTATTATCATAATATTAGTCATATTATTATAGTATTAATATATTAGTTGTTTTATTAGTATATAATTATTCGTTGTATTAGTATCATTAGTCGTAATATAATATAGTAGTAGTATATCATTAGTCGTATTAGTATATTAATAGATGTACTAGTGTAATATTAGTATATTATTAGTTGTATTAGTGTATTATTAGTCGTATTAGTGTAGTTTTAGTATGTTAATAGTTGTATTAGTATAGTATTACTAGTATATAGTAGTACATTATTAGTATACTATAATTAGTTGTATTATTATATAATTAGTAGTATTAGTATATTATTAGTCGTACTAGTGTAGTATTAGTATATTATTAGTCGTATTAGTGTAGTGTTATTATTGCATTTGTTCAGTATTAGTATTTTTTTAACTTAAATTTCGTTTTTTTTTTTGCAAATATTACGTTTGTCCAGTACTTTGTATATTTATAGGCCATTTTTGTACGAAACATTAAAGATCAACTTTGTATTATAATTTTATATTAGTCAACTTTGGATTATTAATCAATTTTTTCCACTAAAATACTTGTCCAATACACATTAGAACAAATCAAATTTGTCTCGTGCATACAAAGAAGATCAACTTGGTAAAGATAATATTTTCGGCTGAATTTTAGTCCGAAAAAGGTCGGATTAAAATTCAGTTGGAAAGTAGTCAAAAAGTCATAAGCGGTAAATTTTCCTCCTTTTTCCAATTTAAAATTCCAATCAAACATGAATTCAGTTGCAATTTAATCGAAAATTCCAACTACTACATTTCAGGCGGTAAATTTCGATTGTTTTGTGTTAGTCACTATTTTTTGTCCGTATTTACGCATTTTTTAGTGTAGTAAAACGTAAATTTATAAAAGTAATAGTAAATAATATCTCCTTTTTACGTTTGCAATTTATGAAGAGACCAATTCTAGGATAATTAGATAAGGACAAAGCTAATTCTGAAATTAATTTTTAATATAATTCTAATTTGCTTTATAATTCACGTAATTCGATCAATAATTAATAATTTAGTTCATTTGTTCTGGAGAACAATAATATAATTCACCTAGCTTAGCTTAGCGTAGCTTAACTTTATAGAAGCATGTTGAGCAAGCGATTAGGCGTACGTGTCCTAAATTATCGAGAACACTCCATTCTTCATCAACGGTATGACAACAACATACTAAAAAAAAAAAAAAAAGAATAACAGTTTCACTCATGTCTTAAGAAAACCAATCGAGTTGCCACGTCCACAGTTTTAACTTTCCATTCAATTTTCAATTTAGGATTGGCTAATTTGTTAGTCCGTTTGATTAGCTGAATGATATTGGGCGATAAATATGTTGTTTCCCATAGATTTTTTAAACAATTTGTTGTGCAGTTGTTTGGTAAACAATAATTATTTGTTACATGTTATTTAATGGAAAAAAGTGGATCAAACTCTATAAACTAATAAAAAGAACTACTTCTAATACTCCGCCTTTTGGTTTTATCTTAAATGTTAGCTTTGTTCAAACTAAAAACTTGTTTATAAAACGCTATTACTTACTATTTGACCGACTGAGCCGATTTTTGGGCATTCGAGATACTCGATCGCTTAGAGCCTTCAGAAATAAAGAGCCTCAAATAAATATTAAATAGTGTTGTTCAGGTCTGGTTCAAAATAATATTTTTTAAGTTATTTGTTTGTAAACTTTTTTTATATTTAAAGTAATATAATGTTACGATATATTTAGTCTTAAAATATTTATCTTAAAGTGAAATTTTTTTTATCTTTTAATATAATAAAGGGGCTCTTTTAAATGATATCAAAAAAAAAAAACCAGTCCTCTAAAATGTATGTTCCGCCTCTGTTGACCAACAAAAAAACATCAAACATCTCATAGTGTTAGAAGTCTTTCTTTTTCATCTTAAATTCTTTATGTTAGCATCATGTTTAATTCGCACTATTTATAGAAAGATCAATTTATCTTTTTTTATTTGCTTACAACGAATTTTCATTACTTTAACGACTCGTTTGCTTAATGGTACTAATTGGTAGTATTGGGAATGATTTTTAATGTACATTTTCATAATATGCATCATGTCATCACCATGATGATGAAAGTTCGATCATAAAAATAATTTTTGTTCACATTTTTCCAGTTCCTCTTAATACAACATATTTAACAGGTAATGCATTGGAATGAATTTATTGAAGAAAATGAGCTTGTTAAAAGAGATTAAGTAATTTATCAAGAGATACTCTTACCAAAAATACATTAATATTTCATGTCATTCTCACCATTTAATACCAGTTATCAAACAGGCCGTAAAATCTAATAAAATCAAGTAAAATAACTCACTAATGAAGTTGCATATAACACTTGCTATGAATAGTTTATCGGAGACAACCTCTTAGTCATTTTATAATTAATAAGGAAAATTTTTTGTACATATATCCAACCCTCCCACGCTCCATGCTAGGTGGAGGTCACTTAGTTAATGACATTAAGGTAATTAAATATTATTGTTGTAGTTGTTTGCTTTTGTAAATTAGCTGATTCGATCTCTTTATGACTTTATCTCGTTACTAACATATTTTTCAAGCTACAATTTTCCAATTATTTATTTTGAATTTTTCTCTTTAATTTCCAACATTTGTTTCATTCACAAACTTTTATTATCGATCATTTGTAATTCTCCCATTTATTAAGTCGAACATCAGTGAAGGAGAAAGCATGTGCATGCGTACGTGTGATAAAGTACATCCAAATCCACCTGCCACTTGGAAGTATTATAATGTTTGCTTGAATCCCACTTAACCTAGCATCTACCTCTTCGATATAATTTTCAATTTCTGAATAAATAATCTAATTAATCAGAATAGAAGTCACACCGTACTTGAAATGTTTGCCAAGATCATTACGACGCTAAAAATTTAGATGAACGATACAAATAACAATGAACAAGACAACATTTGATAATGTAAAACTAAGGAAAGAGACACAAAGATTTAAGGAGATTCACCCAATGATGGCTACGTCCTCCGTCGTGTGTAGTTTCCGTTTATATTATATCAATAGGAGTATAAAATACTCTTACAAATGAAGTATTACAATTGTGTAAGAGATAAAAACAAAAGGCTATGTGTTTGGCTTGGGGGTTGTGTTTCATATATGTTTAAGTGAGTATGAGAGCGCTATATATATAGTACCAAGTACATTAATGTTAATTGCTCATTGAATACATGATTAATATTGAATAATGAATGATATGAAACAGCTCCGAGAACTTGAAAGGTCGAAAAACAGCATCTTAGGCACATCAGAGAATCCGCTCGACCGAAACAGAGAGCTCGCTCGGTCGAGCGAGCTACAGACACCTTCTGGATGCATTCTATGTGACCGCTCGACCAACCAAGAAAACTCGCTCGGTCGAGAGACCATCAGGCTTCCTCTGTCAGAATTCTGTTCGAACAAGCATCTATCAAAACCCTTTGCACTTCTTCATTAATCATCATTAACACCAATAATTCCTATGAATACTCATCCACAATAAATCACACTTAAACACTACAATCATTAAGTTAACAACTTAATCTCCCACATTATCATACCCATTGGATTCCAAACTCAAGAGTCATACATGAATGCACTCATCAAATGTGCACTCAAGTCACATAATTCATAACAGTACTTATTAGAAACTCACACATACGGTAATTGTAGCCGATAATTGATAAATATACATAACAATAATACCAGTATATATTATCATTAATAATTTTTTTTCTACTATAGTTATAAACACTAATATATATAATAAAATAAAGAAGTAGATTTAAAGAATGAAACAAAGTGTTATATATATATATATATATATATATATATATATATATATATATATATATATATATATATATATATAGATAAAAGAACAAACAAACCAATAGAACAAAATAAATTGTCCAAAACAAAAGGCAATGAATCTTTTTTAATAAGAAAAGTAAAAGTGGTAC
Source organism: Amaranthus tricolor (assembly GCF_026212465.1). Classification (NCBI taxonomy): domain Eukaryota; kingdom Viridiplantae; phylum Streptophyta; class Magnoliopsida; order Caryophyllales; family Amaranthaceae; genus Amaranthus; species Amaranthus tricolor. Next base: position 21,308,789 of record NC_080049.1, read on the forward strand.
TAGTCCTACTATGAACCAAAAGACTATCAATGGGAAAAAAATAGAAGAAAATGAGGGTTGTGCATGGCTCACATTTTGGCATCATAAGCCTAAAAAATGGGAGATTGAATCATCATAAAGGTAGTAATGATGAGATGGCCAACAAACTTCAAACTCTTGCTGCTGACTGCTGACTGCTGACTGCTGACCTACAACACTAGTCTTGCAATGCTAACGCTGCCGCTATGGGGGTGCTCTGTGCTCATCACCAGGCTTATTGTTTCCCCTGCTTTTACAATCTTTACCCAATCCTTATATTCCGCCACCCTTTTCATTTTATCGCCACCCCCCTGAATAAATTACCATTTTACCCTTACTTTATAAAAAATTAACATTGCCATTAAGGGTAAAATTCCTATATATACCACACTCCAACTAAAATTATTCTCACTACAACTAAATACAACTCACTAAAGCTAAATCTCGGAGCAAAAATTAAGTACAATCCCCAAATTATTAATCGAGGTAAGTTATTTTTAATTTAATTAGTTGCAAAAGAAAAAAAAATTTCTAAACGAGTCGCCCAGATCTGGGCGGCTGGTCCCCGGTTCAGGCGCCCAAAATTAGGCGCCTGAACCGGGGTACAGCCGCCCAGATCTGGGCGACTGTTTTGAATTTGTTTTTTTTTTCGTGTATTTAGGATTAATTAATATAAATTTTGAATTATTATTGTAAATTTGTATGTTGTAATGTGTAATTTTTATATTTTTTAGTAAATTTTATATATTGTTTTGAATGCAAAAGAAAAAAAAATGAAAAGGAGGCGCCCAGATCTGGGCGGCTGGACCCCGGTTCAGGCGCCCAAAATTAGGCGCCTGAACCGGGGTACAGCCGCCCAGATCTGGGCGACTGTTTTGAAATTTTTTTTTTTTCGTGTATTTAGGATTAATTAATATAAATTTTGAATTATTATTATAAATTTGTATGTTGTAATGTGTAATTTTTATAATTTTTAGTAAATTTTATATATTGTTTTGAATGCAAAAGAAAAAAAAATGAAAAGGAGGCGCCCATTGGGTATTTCTATTGAAGGTTCTCTGCCGGCTGAGCCTTCGGAGGCGGAGTGGGAGGTTGGTATCACCAATCTGTTCGGGGAGCCTCTGTCTGAGCTTCGGCGTAAAGGTTCATTCACCGGCGGATGCATAACCGTTGCTGAATTGATGCGGCTGTGTCATAGGTCGCAGGCCATGGATACCCAGAAGACAGCGTACTACATGGCTGTCATCGGCTCTACCTTGTTGGCGGATAAGTCCAGAATTGGCATGCGACCTCACCCGATACTTGCCGTGAACGACGATCAGCAGGACGTGGCCTGGGGTGCGGTGACCTTGGCGTTCTTGTACAGGCAGCTCGGAATGGCATCTAGGGCTGGTTGCAAGACCATTGCTGGATGCCTCACATTGCTCCAGACATGGATCTATGAGTACTTTCCCGCTTTCCGCCCTCATGCTCGCCGAGAAGATGTGCCAAACATGACTAGGGCGGAGATGTGGACACCGAAAAAACCATGTCGTGAGCTGGACAGGTTGAGGGACTGCCGCAAGGTTCTTGATTCAATGACGGAGACTCAGGTACTGTACATTACATTTTGTCATGCATGTTGTTTTCAATTTATAGTATTTTTTTGTGAACTTCGCTTGTATGCAGGTTGAATGGACTCCCTACAATTCTGCTGCTGGTGCGTTGCTGAATGATCACCCACGCACCACCGTAATCGGGGGTATCACGTGCTTTGATGTTGTGGAGGTGTATTTGCCGGAGCGGACATTGCGACAGATTGGGTTCGTGCAGGCTATTCTTCCAGCTCCTATTAGACCAGCCAAGGCTGTCCGACCGGCACACGGTACCTACTACGTGACCTTTCCTTCTTCTGCTGTATATTTGGAGGCATGGAGTAGGTTCCCCTATAGTGCCCGCCTTGTTGAGCAGGGACTTTGTCGGGCTTCTGTTCCTTTAGAGGCTGAACCTAATTACGTTGATTGGTTCAAAGTGTGCTCACACCCGTACATAGCCCCGGACGAAGGGCCTACTTCCGGTCCTGGTCCTTCTCAGAGCAGATCTGAATACGTGAGTTTTATTATCATTTTTTTTTCAGATTTTTTTTTAATGAATTAATAACGGACATTATCCTTTTGTGTTTTTGCAGTTCCTGAATGAATGGCCCAGTCGATTCGCTCCACTGGCAAGACTACCTGCTAAGGTTGCGGATTTGAACCCCCGTCAACGACATGCGTTAGAAATATACCTTAATGATTGTAGAGATTTATTTGAAGAATGGCAAATTTTTAAAGGGCATGACCCTGCATAGTCTGTACTGAAACTATTTTACATTAATTATTGCATTTCTTTTCGTCAATGAATGTCATTCGTATACACAATAGTATAATTATGGATTATATACAATTTATAATGAATGTCGTGTATAAATTCTATGGAGTATCTAAATTTACAGCATCGTCAGCGGTGGTATTAGTTGGTTGTGATCGTGGCCCGCGTAGATTATTCCAGAGCATAATCCTCGTACTGAAATGTGTGTCAAGACGAGTGTTGGCTTTCAACTCTGCTGGTAGTTCGGTTACCCAAGTGTAAACAATCATTCGTCCACGCACGGACAAATTTCTCTCTCAGTGGAATCCATGTTCCAGTCAAATACCGAACGACCTTTTTGTTCCTAACCGACCACGTACTGACGATCACTTGCCATCTATCTTCATATTCCTCGATCGTAGAACTTTCAACCAAGGGGTTCCATCTACTTTTCCTGAATACATGCCCTTGTTGATTTTTCTTGCCGCCACACAACTTGTCCACCATGTTCTCAACGTCGTTGCCAATATGCCAGATGCATAACAAATGCCGCACATCTACATTAAACAAAACATTGAACGTAATTAAGACATTATCATTAGATATAACCACAATAATGAATCAGCAAAGCCTTTTTACCTGGGAAGACGTCACGAATAGCTGCAGATAAACCTTCGCCTCGATCGGTTACAATGACGCTAGGAGTTTGAGCAGTGCCGAAAATATCTCTCAATCCCTGCAGCACCCACGAATACGACACAGCCGCCTCATCTCGCATCAAACAAAACGCAATCAAGAAGTTGTGATTGGTTGGCGTCATTCCGATCACTTCACATAGTGGCCACTTTTGTTTGTTCGTTTTGTACGTTGTATCTATCAGCACAACATACGGCCACGTACGTATCATTTGGATAGAGGTAGGATTTGCAATTAATAGTCTGCTCAATTGCCCTTCGTTATCCAAGTCTGTCCAGACCACATAATTAAGTTCTGTGGCCATATGAAGACAGTGTTGAAGGGGAGTCCTACCCTGCATCTCTTCTCTCCTTATTGATTGTCTAATATTATATATCTGATTCATACTAGCATAAAAACCAGGAAAATTATCTCTAATAGAATTCATAATAAAGGCCGGTTGCATTCCGGTTGCACTAAGCTGTCGTATGTGCTCCCGAATGTCTACATTAATCCTATTTGCCCTTACATGACCATCTCTGTACACCAAGAACGGGTGGTTATGTTTTCCCTTTTCACCAGGACACACCCTTACCGTCCAAGGTCTTTCTGGTGGTTTACGACTACTTCCTACAATCATAAATTTACACCCGCAACTTCTACTTTTAGAACCAGGTCGGGCAGTATTATCTAGATTATGTACATCACCCCTAATATTACCATAGCGGTGACATCTTAAATAGACACTAACTCTAGAACGTCCTTCTTTCTTTTTATAAGAAGCACGTGTAAATTGAAAACCGATTGTTATTGCTATCGCATCGGCCAAACTATGTAACTCATCTAAGGAGATAAATTCCCTATCCGTAACAAAGCTACCGGAGTAGTCTACGTTGTCTCCAAAGTTTTCAAACTCCTGCAAATTTGAAATATAAATAATATAAATTAAGTACATTAATGACTACAATAATAATAATAATAATAATAATAATGACAACAACAACAACAAATTAAAAACATTACGTAAATAAATGAACCTAAAAAATTTAATACGGAAAATAAAAAATAGTACTAACAATAATAATAATAATAATTTAAAAAAAATTAATACGGAAAAAAAAAATCACAGTCGCCAAGATTTGTGCGCCTGAACTATGGTTCAGCCGCCCAGATTTGTGCGCCTGAACCATGGTTCAGCCGCCCAGATTTGTGCGCCTTTTTTTTTTTTTTTTAATTTTCCAACGACAACTTTACGTACCGCATCCGACTCATAGTCGCTTTCGTTAGCCATATTTAACCAATTACGGGTTACCACTTCTTTAACACTTTTTAGAGAGATAGTACCAGTTTTTAGAGAGATAGTACCGTGTTTGAATTCGTACTTCATACGCATCTCAGAATTCCATATATATAGACAAATCTTACGCATTAAATTCTTATTAGTGTTATTAAGCGTGATTTACATTTATTAATTAATTTTTAAGTATAGTGGCAATTTTGTAATTTTTTTAAATACAGGGGCAAAAATGTAATTTTACAGGGGGTGGCGATAAAATGAAAAGGGGTGGCGAAATTTAGCGACACCCTAACTTTATTAGTCCTCTCTCCCACGTAATTAAACTCAATCCTTAAATTCGTCATTCTTTTTATTAAATAGTCATTTTTTAATGAAATTATTAAAATGCTTTTTAATTTTTTAATTAAAAATCAAAAATTTCTATTATTAAACTAAAATTATTTATAATAATAAAATTAAAACAAAAAAAATTAATCATAAAAAAAAACAATTTTAAAAAATTGGAAAATGAACTTAGTCGCATGTTTTTTGCTGACAATCGATACATATTCACTTTATTAGCCATGACATTTAATAAGAAAATAACATTATTGTAACATTTGCGGCATTAGAAACTAAACTTCAAAAGCTTTTCATTGATATATTATATGCCGAATTATGATAACCGAGTCAGAAATGATAATCGTTTTAATTTTGCTTGTTCTGAAATTTTATACATGTTTATTCTTTTGCCCATAAATTTTAAAAGAAAATTGCATTGATGTAAGGTTTGCAGAGGCATAGATACTATACTTTAAGAGCTTTCCAACGATATATTATATGCCAAATTCCGATAACCGAGCGGGAAATGACGATCGTTTAATGTTTGCACTAAATGTTAGTATATCTTATCGCACAAAACGCGCAACTGAACTGCGGTAGAGTCGCTTAAAACATGCGACTCTACCGTGATCCAATCGCACAAAACGCGCGACTCTATTACGGTCGAGTCGCGTGTTTTGTGCGACTGGATGTACTAAAAATTAGTGCAAACTTTAAACAATCTTCAATTCTTACTTGGTTATCGGAATTGGGCATATAATATATCGTTGGAAACCCCTTGAAGTCTAGTTTCTAATTTCACAAACGTTGCACTATATTGTTTTCCTATAAAATGTTATGGCCAAAACATCGAACATTTATTAAATTTCAGCACGAATATTAAACAATTGTCATTTCTCGTTCGGTTATCAGAATTGATAATATAATATATCATTGAAAAGATCTTGAAGTCTAGTTTCTAATGCTGCAAATGTTGAATTAATGTGATTTTCCTATCAAATATTATGGCCAAAAGAGTAAGTATGTATCAAATTTCAACTCAAGCAATTATTTTTTGCAATAATGATCATTATCGATGCTTACAGAACCACTTTGATGATTATTTTCATTTGACATAGTGTTTCGATATTGGATTTTTGTTCAGAGAGTTTTTTTAGGGAGTAATTAGAAAGATAAACTTATGAAATTTCATTAAAGGCAATATTGGAATTTCAAAATATAAAAGGTGACGACACAATAAAAAGGTAGCGCTTTTTAACAATGCCCTAATTAAATAGCTTCATTTGCACAAACACTAACATATTGAGTACATTGGTTAATGTAGTGGAATATTTGGAAATAGGAGAGAATTTATAATTTATCACTATTACTAAACCAAAATACGCTGATATCATCACTATTTAATACTCCTTCCTTTTTCTTGTTCTTCTCGTTTACTTTTTTCATAGTTTATAAAGCAAATTTTAAACCTCAATATCTCTAAATACACATAATAAAAAATTATAAAAAATACATAATAAAAAGTATACATTAAAACGAATTTAACGAGATCTCACATGGATATATTTTATCTTCTAAATATGTGTCAAAAACATTAATTGAATTTCTATCTACTTAAAGTGGAATATTTCAAATGGGAAAACATTAGAGAACGGAGGGAGGATTGCTTACTTGTCACAAACTTAACAAATGTTTTCCCTCTAAAACTAAATGATGATGTCATTGTTATTCTGACTAATATTTATATCTTTGACTTCATTACTTTATAACTATGACTATAATATTATTCATATTGATTGATTTTATACTTTTTAGGTCACATCATTTAATATATTAGAAAATTATATATATTTTATTTCTTTTTTTCAGTTATTATAAAATCTTATCAATTTTATTAATTAAATTATTATTCTTTTAGTATATTGAATATTTGGAGATGGTTAAAATATAATGTACTTTTATTAGGAATTTCTTTTATTTATATTATTGGTTACTTAAATGCAATGCTTAATTCTAATATGATTTAGGTTGTGACTATCTTTATGCAAGTTGCTCATATTTTTTATGACAAACAAATTATTTTTTTGTTCAAAATTTTATAAAATAATTTTACCTAAATATATGTGTTAAATTTGATTTTGAAGTGTGTTATCAAAAGTTGTAATACTTAACATAAATTAATGTAATATTTGTTTTTGTTAGCATAAAGTGGTATTTAATTTTTTTTATTAAAAATACACATAATTTTGTATTGTATACTTTATGTACAAATCATTTTCCCTTTTATTCAAAATAAACAAATAGAAGTATAAATGTGATTATATTAAATTTATAATCAAATTTTTTGTCTTTTGTTGTGATTTATTTTTCATGAACTAAATTTTCACAATTATTTACGCGCACAATGCAAAGTATAATACAAATTAAAAAATATATATAATGTATACAATTATTCGGAGTGAATGAGATATACCTATAATGTAAAATTTATTTCTTAAAATTTTAATTTCTTAAATGATATAAATATGTCAAAAATTTTAATAGAGTTGTGCATCACACGGGCACTATCAAGTATGAAGAATAAAGTAAAACAAATAATTAAATATAAAAAATAAAACTAATTAAGTGGGCCATAAAAATACATTTACTCCCTTGTTTTTAAAACAAAACTACGTTTATAAAAAAGTTGGTCACACAAAAAAAAGATCAAATTTGTAGAAGATGATATGATGGATCCATGTCAAAGATAAAAATATCTAACAAACTATTCAGAAAAAAAATTGCGAAGCCGAGGTAATGTTTTCGTAATTTTTTTGAATTGAGGAGTAAATTTCAATTCCTTGTTTACGTAGTAGTTATAATGGTGACTTAAAGCCTTACTATGAAATTTTGGCTATGCACGGAAAAGTTCAAAAGAAATTTTTTTGGGAAATAACAAGTGATCATCTTGAGTTTTTGGCTTTTTTATAAATATATTAAATCTGTGTGGTGATCTTGAACTTCTATCTTTTTCATGTGATAGACAAATGTTAAATTTTTAGTTAATTTAAGTACTTATTTCAACTGAATTTAGAAATATGTGGTCAATTAGGGTGAGCACGACGTTTGTTTTTTGAAAAAAAAATGTCATTTCATTGGATAACAATAGGTAAATTTAACAAAAAAACCTCTTTTTTGTCTCCTACATGGAAAAAGTAAAAGTTCGATCAAAATTATCACATGGATTAAAAAAAAGATTTATCTACCACATAGAGAAGCCGAAAATTTAGAGTTACCATATAAAATTTCCCAAATTTTTAATAATAAGTGATAAATTAACTTGATTGATGGTAATAAAGCTCCTCGGTTTTTTTGTTGTTCTTGTGTTTTAGGCAA
>NC_080049.1:21321802-21336802 GCF_026212465.1 Amaranthus tricolor
GTATTTTAAACTTTTAACTCTATAACATTAGCTATACTATCTGATATAACATAAAATTTAGAATTTATCATCAAATCATGCATCAAAATATATTATATTATTTTTATTTATTATTTTGTTTTCTAAATAACTTTTTCAAATACCTCGCACATTCATTAGTTTTTCCCTAATTTACTCATACATGTGAATCATGATTTTTTTTAGGCTTAACTAATACTGATCATGTTGTGTTATTAATCTAATTTATGCTGCCATAAATAATTAATGATTGACGTCCGCATCACAACTTTAAAATCCGAAGATTTGAACAAGCAATTGTTTAGAATAATGTGACTTGAGTACACAATTGATGTGTGCATTCATGGGATGAAATCTTATGGATGACTTGAATGAGTGTATTAAGTTTTGACTTAATGCTTGTGATTAGTTTTGACTTAATGCTTGTGATTTATGAGGGTGGTTAAAGTGTGGATTAATTCATGAGTTATGAAGGTAATGAAGTAGGACTTAATCATGGGAGTTATGAGTCTTAATGAAGAAGCTGAAAAGATGATCTACTATGCTAGGTCGAGCAAAACTGTTCAGAAGCCTCCTGAAGGCCGCTCGATTGGACCGCTCGATCGAGCGAGCTCCTGGGTGGGTCGAGCGAGCAAACAGAATGTATCCAGTAGCTGTAATATTTGGGAAATTAAATATATAAAATAAAAGTAAAAAAAATAATAGAAAGAATAATAGAAATCAATTTCACGCATTACAGTATTCATCATCATCTTCAATACAAAAATCAAACCCTTCTTTGCCTTCTCAAAACCTTCGAAACCCATGCCTCTCATCCCATCCTTCTTTGTCTTCGATTTTCAAAGAAAAACGCAGCTCTACCCATCTTCTTCATCTGATTTTGAAGCAACAATGTCCTCAACTATCTGATTTCGCGCCTGGTTTTTTTTCAAGAAACGTAGTCCTTCGCTTGATTTTCAAAAGTGACGAATTGAAGCCCATCAGGTATAATCTCCTCGATTCTCTCTTTGATTATCCCAATACAGTATTGCAACATTCATTTTACCTGTTCTCTGAATTCGAACCTCAATAAGTGTAGAAGTAGTCGAAATTTCCCTTCCTTGACCCAGATTCTACCGAAATGGGGGAGGTTTGAGTGAGATTTGGTCCTGATTGATTAAACATCAAATCCAAGCCGAAAAATCAAGCTTTGAATTTGAATTCTCGTTTCTTGCTGTTGCAAACAGAAGATAATCCTTCTTGACTTCTTTCCTTGCTTTTCCTTATTAATTATGCTCTTATTCATATAAAGGTTAGTTTCATAGATATACTTTCACTAGCACATTCCTTTACCATGTATTAAGCTCTAAATATTGATGAATTTTGGAATTTATAAAAATAAATTAGATGAGTTATTAATTGGAAAATTTATGGAAAATGTGTTAATTAGTGAGTAATGTGATTATGAGAATTTAAGTGTGGACTGTGATTTTAGTAGTACATTATTCGACTGATTTAGTTGTGGTTAGTTCAGTGTTCTTGGATGTGATATTAACCTTTTCAAATTATGGTAATGGTTAAATGTTGATTGATTGGTTGTTCTTGAAAGCATCTAGGGTTCTTGTGGAAATTATTAGTTGAATGGATAAACTAATTGAGTCCTTCTTTTTGGATAGTTTGTTAATCTTGTTTAGTTTCTTGGTTTTGAGTTTAGATGAACATGGAAATGTTTGAATTGGAATACAAAGCGAATTGTAGAGACGTATGATCTTTACAAGAATATAAGCTAGACTAAAGCAAGGTTACATATTTTGATGATATTGGGGTTTGGAGTTAGAACTTGTGCGATCTTTGAAATTAGAAATATTAGAATAGGAGATGGAAATAAGATGCGTTCATAGGATGAGATCAATGAGCTATATGAACCTAGTTCTAGCATCGTATGCTTTGTTGTGATGCTATATTTGTTATGCTTCAGGAGGCGACATTCGAGGAGACCTTCTAGCGATCGCGAAGTACCAAACTTAGCTTCTTGAAGCGTTCTTTTTAGTGAGTAGTAGCAGTCCCTTAAAGGGTCTGGTCAGACTACATTCTTGAAAACAAACTTTTTACTAAAGCTCTTTTGAAATTTGAAATTATTGAGACAAATGTTTGTTGTGAATGCTTATGTTGAAATTATGATACGGTCAATGGATCGGGCTTGCGAGCTGGTCATTGACGGAGTTGAGGAACATTGTTCCCTGCTCCCTATTTTTTTTGAAGAGAATTGCCATTCAGATATTGACCAGCTTCACCCAAGAGTGGCATAGCCTTAGAGCTATAGGGCACCTCTCAGATATTGACTTGCTTTTAAACCTATAATTTGAATTATTGTGTTTTATTGTTTTGGATTGTTATTTCTCATTCAGTTTAATCTGACCCTCTGTGATTTCCAACTTTTAGTTTGTTTATAGATCGAAACCAGTCGGGAATAATGGATTAGCGGAGGTGATTAGAGTTTCTAAGGATGTAATATTGAACTGAGCATGTGAGAATTTTGTAGTTTTGTATTAGGATTTTGGATAAGTGTATATTAGATTTGGTTGTGTTGGTTATATTGAACTTGTAGAGAATTGTATGATTATCTTGTGTTTTAGTTAGATGTTTATTTTGAGATTTAGCTGAGTTAGTTACATTAAAGAGCTGGTGAACCCTTTGCTCAAGTTTTGGAAGCGTGATTTCAGTTTCTTAGGAAATGAACCCTGTGATGACCCTGTTTACTCGGTCAACGCTAAGTCGGGTTGTTACTGTAGCTTTCTATAGTTTGCTCGAACAGGCCGCTCGACCAAGTGAACCCCTGCTTTGATCGAGCGAACCTTCTGACGTTCATAGGATGCTGTTTTTGACTCTTCAAGTCCTTGGATCTGTTTCATTGTCATTAATTCATAGCTTTAATGTATTGAATGTTGTCTAGTGTGATCTCCCCTATAAATAGGGAGCTCATTTGTTCATCTAAACACATCAAACACAAACCCTAAACCTAAACACATAGCGTTTGTTAATTGTTATTCTCTTACTCAATTGTAATACTTTGTTTGTAAGAGTAAGTTTTTACTCCATTGAAATAATATAAACAAGAAACTACACACCACGGAAGACGTAGCCATCATTTGTTGAACCTTCTTAAATCATTGTGTCAATTTGTGCATTTTAATTTCTTTCAAATATTGTTAAGTTCATTGTAATTGTTATTGTTCATCAAGGTACTTCGAACCTTATTGATCTTAATTAGCTTTCATTTCAGCAATAAATTTATATCTTAATTTTTTCTTTTAATATCATATTTTATTAATTTTTTTTTTAAAATTAGCTTCATGATGCAATCAAAATAAGTATTGAGTTATATAGTTATGAATTATAATTCGACTATTGGACTAATAAATTAACATGTAATCCTAGCAATGACTTAAAAAAAACTAAACTATCATTATTCGTGTAAATTAAACAGTGTAAAATTAGATTGAAAAATTGACCATGAAAGGATCAGTTGAGACTTAACTCATAGCTTTTTGACCTTAAAACAATTATATTCCCTCTATATAAATCCAATTTGAATAATGTTTAATACATTTGAAATACGTTTAGTTTAATATAAATCAAAAGCGCAAATTAGAGATATTCAACAAAATAATTAAGTTGAGTTCAATTTAATGAATTGAGGTGAAAGAATAAAGAACTTACTAAAGTTAGGAGAGTAGAGTAGTTGAAAAATTCTATTGTATTACTTGGATAAATTATAGGAAAAATTATCTAGAATAATTTAATATTTTATGATTTTCCTACAATAATTCCACCTATTGAATAATCATGACTAATCCTAATTTTAAGGAGTATTTGCCTAAGACATAACTTGGGTAACCCGATGACCTACTAATGTAGGTAGTTCACCAAAAAAATAAACTAAAAATTATAGACAAATTTTGAAAATTTACATGAAAAATTCTAAATAATAAAAAAATCATAAATTTTTTTTAACATTTTTAAATATTTTTTTTGATATTTTATTTTAATTTATCTTTTTTTTAAAAAAATAAAACTTAGATTATTCAAAGCTGGGATTATTTATGGTTAATCAATAGGTGAGATTATTATAGGAAAATCACGAATATATTGGATTATTCTAGGTAATTTTTCCTTAATTATATTTGTTGTACACAAAATATAAATATAAAAGATAAATCAAAATAATAAGAGAATTAATATTATCTTATCTACTAATAATAAGAGATACTGAAAATTTATATCATCAATAATTAATGAAAAATATCAATGTTAATAGCAGAAATTATTTCCAATGACTTTCTTGTGGAAATCTTTATCCCTAATATAACCCGAAGTCGGACATTCATAAGGTGAATCAAGACTTCATAACTATCATCAATCAACAATCACTGTCAAATGTTGAAAAATTATTCTCTTTTATTTGTTTTGTGATATTTTCTTTTAATAATAATTATTTATAGAGGAAAAGGGAAGATGGGCAAGAATAAAAGAACAACAACAAAAGTATTATTTTTTTTGAACTTTTTTTTAAGAAATAGATATAAATATATAATTGAAGAAAATAAATTTTACTAAGGTAAACAATTTCAAGAAATGGATAAGTATCCTTTGAAAAATATTTTGAGTTGAAAGGAGTTTGAATTTGGTTGTGAGTTATAAATTCTTTTAGATTATGATATTAGAGTGATATTAGAGTGTAGTGTGAAAGAAAGTTGAAAACAAAGAGATCAAAAAGAGGTTGCAATTTTTTTAGCTCATTTTATACGAGACCAACTCATCATAAGACAAACCTATATAAATAACTCATTTTGATAATTGAAAACTTAAAAATTGTGAATCATCACTTTAACACACTTAATATATATGAGTAAAAAAGGTCTCATCATTAAATATCTCATTTAAGAAATTGTGCTTTTTTTTAATGATGATGTGACATATATGTTATATATTCTATAGTAGCTTGTTTTTAATTTTATATTGAAACATGAAGTATTACTAATATTATTTGAATGAGCAATATGTGTAAGTCATTGTATATTCATGTTAATAACTTTCGATTTTTGTTTTTGGTTTAGTGGTTACTTGGTAATGTTTGGTATTTTCTGTTTCAGAGAAAATTATTGAATTTAGGTATAAAAATATTGTTCATTTGTTGTTTTTCATTGGTTAATTGAGTTAGAAAAAAATAGTGTTCTTACTTAATTGGAAAAAAAAATTTATCTCAATGGTATTTAAAAAAATCAAAACATATACATTTATATTTTAATTTTCGATCCGGGCTCCTAAAATAAGTCAACTCTGATATGATAAGCAAGTCAACGGTCTATTGGTCGAATTACAGTTAAAATATTGGTACTGAGGAGGTCGGTTATTAGATCGCGAAACGATGGAATTATACCAAATACCAAGTAGCTAAATTAGATATTATAAATGATCTGGTTTTATTATTATCCTGACAAAATCTGTCATTAACTTCTTTAATCACAGTGTTTTCCTACTTGCTAGATTGGATTTTTATTAATCTCCCAACTTAACTTTTGTCTTTATTTAAATACTATATTACATGATTTGAAAAATGTGAAAAAATAAATATAAACATCAAATAGGAACAACAAAATTATATTTTTGGTGAAAGAGAAACTTGGTATCCACTAAAGCACGCGTGAGTACAATACCTAGAAAATACTATATAAAATTAATTACTCCCTCAAATTCACTCTTAATTTTGTATCTAATTTAAAATATTTTATAAGTTTAAATATGGTTAAATGAAATCTTATTTAATGTCGAATTTTTATAATTTTTAATATACACAATTAGAGATATTATTGATTAAAATAGTGCATTGACAATTAAAAATGTTATTGTCTCAACGTGTGGCAGCTCGAACATACATTCTAAATTGGTAGATTTTTATTTAAGTGAGCGTTCACTTAAAGGCTAAATTTGATAAATCTAATTTTTATTTAAAGATTTATACTATTTTTTAAATTTTAATTTTTTATTCACTCGAATCATTTCATCAATACATTTATTTTGAGATAAACTAAAAATTGAGTTCAATATAGAACATATTATTCTCAATTTTATTTTCAGTTTAAATTCAATTCAACTCTAAATTCACTATTAGAACTTCACTAACTATCACCTCTCTTAAATGTAGTGAAGTTAATTCTATATATCAATCAAAATAAGTCTGTACTACATGCCAAGGATAATTCAACTTAAAACTCGAGAGAAAAAGCTAAGATAAAGCAAACAAAGTCTCCGATTACCGCTTGAGCCCGGATCTTCCGGGCACTTGTTCGTTTGAGACAAAATTTCGTGCCCCCTCTTACCTTCACTAGCTAAAAAGACACCCCCCCTCTCCCACTCCATATTTTAATACAAATATTTTTAAATTTTTACTACATCGATTTAATTTACACTTTTTGTTTTAAAGTGATTATTTATAATTTTAAAATACAAGTTTATGAATTCAGCTTCACTTAGTCTTTTTTGTTGCAAAAACTTATCTTTTTGAAGAATATTTTAGAATCGAGGGACTATTTAGTCGCGTCCTTCTTTATGAATATGAGTTATCGCCTTCCTTCCCTTCTAATCATAATTTTCTATGAACACGATACAGTGGATATGATGACGATCGATGACTTATAAACTTAACATAATCACTTTTTACAATCGTGAAATAATCACTTATAACATTAAATTAAAACTTATAATTTTAAAATAATTAATTAAAAAAAATTATATATATAAACTTGTCACAGTGTAAAAATATCTCCCCACAAACACAACTCAACTTAACTACTATTACATCATTAAAAAAAATCAAAAAAAATCCGAGTTATAATGAATAAAAAAACATGATAAAATAAAGCTTCCAAAATTCTAACTACAAATTATATCTAGTCTGTGCGTGTGTGTATCTGTCTCTCTGGCTTTACGCCGGTTGGCAGCAAATACCGCTCTTTCACCCCCTTATATTCTTCCACATCTTCCCTTTCTTCTTCTTTCTTCTCTCTCTCTCTAACTCATCACTACAATCCATTTTCTTCCATTATCCCCAAAAATAAACTTAACCCTTTTCTCATTTCCTCTAAGTTTTCATTTTCACCTTAATTACAAAACAACAACTTATCATTATACATTTTCATGCATACATCCCCAAAAAACTAATTTAATTCTTTGCATGCATTGATTTCTTCTCATTTATTCACTTTCTTTTTTTCTTCGTTTGTATCGCAGTTTTCCCACCTAAATATCAAGTTTCATTTGACTAATACTGTAACGGCTTCTTGGGCCTTTTTTTTTTTCTTTAAATTTCATCTTCAACTTATAAAAATGGCACCAGCAGCAGCCGCAGCCGCAGCAGGTACAACAAGTAATTGGCTATCATTTTCTTTGTCACCCATGGAAATGTTGGCTTCTTCTCATCATCATCATCTTCATCATCATGATCATCACGATCAAACTCCTCAGATTCTTCACACTCCTGTCTCAAACCCTTCTTCCCATTATTTTCTCGACCCTATATACACCACTGGTTCGTTTTTATACTGTTTAAATCATTTTACTTTTTTTTAATTTATAAGGTTTTTAATTTTATTTTTTTTTTTGGTTTTACAGATTGGGGAAATCAGAAGCCAAATATGGGAATGTACACTGATTATGTGGTGGACCAGCATATAGACAATAACCCACCTCCAACAATGCCAAAACTAGAAGATTTTTTTGGCGGTGGAGGTGGTCATCATCATACGACGTCGTATAACAGTCAAACCGAGACAACTCAAGACTCGTCATCCCAGTTAACTCATCTTTACGAGTCAAACCACCATCAAAACTCGGTGCCTAACTACTACACTAATACCCACCATGACCATACTACTCAACAGCAAGATCTAAAAGTTATGACTTCAAGTGTTGCTGGTTTTCAAACCGCGTTTTCTGCTAACTCGGGGTCTGAGGTGGATGACTCGTCAGCAACTCACTTAAGTTGTGGTGGTGGTGCAAGTGGGTCTGAGTTTGTTGGCCATTCTATTGAGTCAACTCATAACGAGTTAATCCGGAGTTATGGTACCACCAAATCTAATAATAGTAATAACAATGGTGGGAGTTTGTCGCTTGCAGTTGTTCCTCAGAGTGTTGAAAAATCAGTTGTTCCAGTTGGGGTTGATTCTGATAACAGTAGTGTTAAGAAGATTTCTGATACTTTTGGTCAAAGAACTTCCATTTACAGAGGTGTTACTAGGTAATTAATTTTTTTATTTTGTTGATCTTAAATTTTAATACTCCCATCATTAATTCATTATTAATTTATATTTTTAGATTAAAAAATACAAGTGGGTTATTTTTTTGTAATTGTAAAAATTTGAATGTAGGCATAGATGGACTGGTAGATATGAAGCACATCTTTGGGATAACAGCTGTAGAAGAGAAGGCCAAGCTAGGAAGGGCCGTCAAGGTAATTTTATTTTTACTCTTACTTATTTATTTACTTATTGTAAATTTAAAATTTTATTATGGGATAAAAGATTAATTTTTTGATATTTTTATTAAGTAATTGGTGGAAAATAAATAGGGTAAAAATAAAAAATCTAACTGAAAAATCGATTAAAAAACACAATATACTTCCTACATTCCAAAATACTTTTTGGTCCAATGTGGTCCAATGCACATAATATAATCCTTGGAGCATCTTTATCCATGAAAAAAAAAATTTCACCACTCTTTTTCTCATTTCTCCATCCTCACATTAACTAAATAAACAAATAAAAAAAATTTCTTAATAGCAAACAGTACAATTTAATCAAACCATCTTTACTCACTTACCATAGCTAAAAAAATAATTTTTTTTTATCTAAATAAATATTACATAGTGGATCTCTATTTGTAGAGAAAAATAATTCTAGATTTTTTGGTAAATTTCTTTTCCAAAAATAATTTTTGAATTTTGTTAAATTATCAAAAGAATATATGTAATGAAATGAAAACATTGTTAACAAACCGATGCATGACATTTGATCTTTCCTTTGTTCAATTTGGTGTAGTTGTCAGCAATATTTTGGTGAAAATCTCACCAAACATAGACAAAAATACCACTATTAAGAGCTTTAAAATAAATATCAAAGTTTTGATGAACAATTTTTTCTTCCTATTAAGGATGCTTTTAATATCTATAATTATTTATAATAAAAAATTAATATTAATAATCTGTACATGACTAATTAAATATGATCTCACAAATGTTTTAACATATTTTAATTACAAATCAAGAGAAATAAAGTGAATAATGCAAGTATCTCCGAGAGTGTGAGCAGAAGGGAAAAGAGGAAGTAGTACTGTAGCGGTGGTAGTATCTAAATCTAGTGGGCAGTGGGAAGTATCTAAAGGAAAAAAGAGTAAATGTGGGATTGATTTGATGCAATTGCTAGGTGTAGAAATAGTAGATGAATAGTAATGGTGGTGCAGCAGCAGCAGGAGGTACTACTCTATAACTCTACAGAAAACTGACTTTCATTTCAATATCCAAACTTACACTCACTAATTCAATACGCCGTCAATTTGCTTATTACTTTTTCTTTCTCTTTCTTTCTTTTTTCTTACCACTCATTGTCTTTTTTCATTTTTATCTCTTTTTGTTTTTTTTTTTTTTTTTTGGTGGACTGCGGTGTAACCTAAAGTTATTACCCGCGTGTTTTATTATGATTTCTCAATACTCGATACTACTAGAATATTACTAGAACTATCCTTCCTATTTGAACTACATTTTTCTTTGCAATTCTTAAGAGTTTTTGTGAGAAAATGTAAGAAAATATGCAGGACAAAAAAATATTGTTTATGGCTAAATGCTTTGTGTACATTTTTCTAATACTAGTTTGATTGGTGTTACTATCTTAAATGATGTAAAGTTTAGCTCTATCCCTCTCATTTAAAGGGGAGTTGGGGTACTAAATGATAAAAATGAGTGTTTAAAATGGATGGAGTATATATGTGCGGATAAAATTGCAAAAAAAGACTATAAAATTAGTTTAACGAATTAAAACCAAAATGTTGTACATATTGAGATTGACAACGAGAGAACTAATTATAGCTAACAAATAAATTTAAATGATCATTCAAGTATATTTCATCAATCATAGACATGATGAAAATAAAACATAAATTTCTAATTAATCATCGTGATTAAATCACCACGAAAGACAAAGAATAATAATAAAATAAACAAAACTAAAAAGGTAAATAAAAATTACCATCCTAAAAAATCCTTACCCGATAAGCTATTTATACAAATCCCCGTTATTTAGTTAGATTTCATTGAAAAAAAAATCACTAGGACCAAAAGTAATTTTAACAAGGGCAGTCTAAACGTGGGGCTAGATTGTTTTTCACTTTCTCAAACGAAAGTCTGTACGTGCTGCTATAATTTTACTCTTAGCTTCTCCCATTCCTTCCCATTACTTTACTTTTGCTTTTTTTTTTTCGAACTTTTAAAATGAGTTTTCTCTCTCATGCACCAGCACCACTTGGATTGAGGCCAGTCTAAGCTCTATGTTTGACCAAGCCACCAAATTTTATTTCATTCCCATACTAATGACACTAGCCTCAAGTTAGGCTTTTACTTTTACTCTTTTTTATACACTTAATACAAACATCACACTGTTTATGCATTAAATATACAACTTTTTGTTTGAAGTGGTTTAGTAATTTGTGCTAATTTCCTTGTTATATGTACTTGGTCTATGTTGTTTCAAACATAAAACATAATGCTTATACTCCCTTTCTCCTATCCCCATGAGATTGCAACGCCCATTGATGACATTTGTATTAAGAAAATGGTTGGGATTACTTAAATGCGAGCGAAAATCTCTTTAAGATAGATATGTTGTAAAGTTAACGGGACAGATAATAATTGAAACTATGACAAATACATGGGAATAGAGCTGAATTTGTAACCGGCTTTTATTAGATTGACCAAAATAGAGAAAATTATGTCATCTACATTTCTATTAAAAATCAAAAAGCGATAAATTTTAACTTACTAGGTAATGTTTTGGATATCTTTTCCTTTACTCATACTTTGCTAATGAATACTACTTTTGTATATTCTTTGATTTTGTCAAGATATAATATATAGTTGTTTCTTTCTCGACTTTGATCAATTTTTAACATTTGCTTTTCTTCTTTTTTGACATTATTTGCGGAACTTTTGGTGGTCGGCTTGCAATTACAGTCTATTTGGGTGAGTATACTAGCTTTATGGTATTTATTTTTTTTTAACTGGATTCTAGGGTATTAAAGTGTACAATGTGTATGATGTTCAAGTTAAGTAGTGTGATAAAACTGTTGAGCATTTTAATCCAGGTGGGTATGACAAAGAAGAAAAAGCAGCTAGGGCGTATGATTTGGCAGCTCTAAAGTATTGGGGCCCCACTGCCACCACAAACTTCCCGGTGATTTGGCCTTCCTTTTTGAATTTCAAGCTTTGTTCACACTAAAAAAATTTCAAGTTCTGATTATGGGTGTAATTATTCGTGTCCATGCAGATTGCAAATTACTCTACAGAATTAGAGGATATGAAACATGTGACCAAGCAAGAATTCATTGCTTCTCTCCGGAGGTGTCTTTTTACACTTGATAGTTTCCGAAATGCCCAACTTTTTCTTTATATTTTCCGTTTTCTTATTAGATGTTTCGGGTGTAATTCTTTCAGGAAAAGTAGTGGCTTCTCAAGAGGTGCCTCTATTTACCGAGGTGTCACGAGGCATCATCAACAAGGGCGTTGGCAAGCAAGAATTGGCCGTGTTGCTGGCAACAAAGATTTATATCTAGGAACATTTGGTTTGTTTCCATACTTGGTTAACATACTGTCTGTTACTGGTTAATTATGGCCTATAAATTGACCAACTTTAAACCATGTGCCTAATAGCCACTGAAGAGGAAGCAGCTGAGGCCTACGACATAGCAGCCATCAAGTTCAGGGGGGTGAACGCAGTTACCAACTTTGAAATGAACCGTTATGATGTAGATGCTATCCTCAAGAGCAACCTTCCTATCGGTGGGGCTGCCAAGCGCTTAAAGCTTGCTGCCGAGGCGGCTGATCAGAAGCCGACACTCAGCCTTGAACAACAGTCACACTCGAGCAATGGAAGTAGCAGTGGAACGGGCAGCACAATCAACTTTGCTGCCATCCAGTCGGTCCCTGCCATGCCATATGATACAGCATCTGCTATCTTCCACCAGAATCTATTTCATCAGCTAAACTCCAATGGCGGGGCACAAGCAGTTGCATCCGACTCTTACACTTCAGGGGTATCCTCGATCGTAGCTCCCATGATGTCACTGATGCCACAGACGCCTGCAGAGTTCTATATATGGCCTCATCATCAACCGTATTAACAAGGTAGTCGGCTAATGAGAAATTGGAGCGTTTAGGAAGGTTTTAGTATTTTAGGTAGCCAGCTTAATTTAGAGGTATTGATGAGCAAAAAAGCTAATTTTGGATCCCCAGATATGTCTCTGGTTATTAACTTGTGTTTCGTAATGGTTCTTTTTCAGCTGACATAAACAAAATGGTTTTATCTGACCCATGTAGTGTCCTAGTGTAGTGATTAACCTTATGACAAAGGATGATAATACAAATCTGGGGCTCAATATGACTGTTGGTAGAATATTAGAGACGATTACTGGAAATTTTGTGTATGTATAGCTTTATTGCAATAGCTGAACAATGGGTCTTTTGCAGAAAATGTTACAACGGAAAAGAAATAGAAAAGAAGAAGATAATTTTTTGGTTTCTTCTTTCGTGGTATGAAGATAGTGTATTCCTTCTGTTCTTATTTGATGTTCACAAAAACTCGTATGCGATTGTCTCATGCATGCGATTAAAAATTTTTTATACTTGCAGAACTTAAGCCTTAGAAGATCCATTTCAACACTTAAAAAACTGAATCTTAACACTTAAAATTCCTTCTTCAAGCCTTAATTTTTCTTCTCTACAGGTTTAATTTAATTTTTTAACTATCGACTTTTAACTCTTAAAATATCCATTTCATCACTTAAATTGCCAATTTTATCTCTCAAAACCCCGACTCTAACCTTTAATTATATAATTTTACTTACATACTCCAATTGTAAATTATTCATGTAAATTCTTCATTTTAAGAGTTAGAATGTCTATTTCAATGCTTTAAAAGTTTGTCAAATTCAAGACATAAATTGTCTATTTCTAGTTTCAAAATGTTCAATTCAAGCTTTAAAATGACTACTTTAAAATTATAGGCCGGACATGTGAGTGGTCGCATGTATGCGGCCATCTCACAGAAGATTCGTTGTTTGATGTTGGTATTTTTCGTTTTAGTTTGTTTAATTTGTTCTCTGTTGGGAATTATTGAAAGGAAGTATAGAAAAAGTATGGAAATAAATTAAAACAGAGATAAAGCGAGAAAGATATTTAGTTGTTTTCTTGTATGAAAGTGAGTACAAAACAACTTTATATAGGAGAAGAAATCTATTAGTAATAGTTGTAATTATTGAAGAGTCACAATTTTTAACCTTTCTTCTACTCATATCTCTAAAGTTATTCATGTACTCTAATTAAATCTAGACTAAATGATGATATTATTAAATGAAAGAGACTAAAAGTCTCATTTACTAACACTCCTCTTTGAACCTTTTGATATTCATTCTTAGTATGCCTCTAGTTTTCTCAAATTTTCCCTTGGAAAGTAGTTTAGTAAAAATGTCAACTAATCCATATTCTCTATCAATCTCGACTAGTTTGACTTAACAATTATTCTAAACTTCTCTAACGAATTAATACTTGACTTTGATATGCTTTGTTTTCCGATAAAAGATAGAATTCTTAGAAATTATTATTGCAAAATCACAATCAAAGACAATAACTCCATCTTTAACTTCACAAATGTCAAAGCTAATATTCCTTATCCATATTGCTTGATTTACAGCTTCACAAGTTGCAACGTAATCTGCTTCCTATGTAGATTGGACTATAGTATCGTGCTTCTGAGATAACGAAGAAAGTACTCCATTTCCAAGTATATAAATGTAACATTAGGTGCTCTTTATATCATTGAGAGACCCTATCCAATCACTGTCTGTGAAACCAACTACTCTTGAACTACTAGTTATGGCTTCATGCTAAACGCCATAGCCTAATGTATCATTCACATATCATAAGTGCTCTTTTTGCAGCTCCTAAGTGAAATTGGCTTGGACTTTGCATGAACTTCGACAAGTAACTTGTTGCATATATTATGTCGAGCCTTGTTGTAGTAAGATAACCTAAGCTACCTATTATACTTTTGTAGATTCTTTGATTTGCTTTCTCCTGTCCATCATCCTTGCACAATCTAACTGATCGAACGTTCTTTAGTCATTCACCCTGGCCAAATTTAAAAATATGCTTACTCCTAAGCTAACAAAGTTAGCGAAAGTAAGGGTCCAATCCACAAGAAAATCGGTATTTGGATGAGTCTAGTGTAGAGATTGTAATTCACTATCTAAATGTTTAACAAGAGGGTTTTGATGATTAAGACTAAATACTAAACAACTTACAAACAATAACAAAACACAAAGGGCAGTTGTTTCAACGCTTGGAAGATATCTATTGGTCTTTGCTTCCATCATTCTTCTTGATGGTGATTTCTATTACTTCATATTAATATCTATGATTGCTTATTGAGAAGATGACTTCTTATTCATACTGTAATTACTATAACTCTATGATCAGCTTAAGATGATAAGATTCCGATCCTTATTATTGGATAGCCTGATTCAATCATAAGTAAAGTTCAATTCCAATCAACTGTAGCATTAAAAGTAGACAAAACAATATGTTTGATAATATCATAAGCAATGAACATTCACTAAAATGACAACTTCTTCTATGTTCTAATTATCTTTGTTTAGCATATCCAATTGAAACTCAGATAGCTA
>NC_080049.1:21341802-21354302 GCF_026212465.1 Amaranthus tricolor
TCCTAAATGCTCAAGAGCCAAGGCTCGGAGAATCAAAGCGGCGGCGTCGCGAGGGAGAAGAGAGATAGCTATGTCGGCTTCTGCAACGGCTTCTTTAGCCAACGATTCGGCGGCGCTACGATTGCGAGTTGATCTGGCTCGGCTAAGGAGTTGCGCGCCGTTTAGGAAATGGCGACTTGATTGGGAAGCGGCGCGTGAATTGGATCGAAGCTTGGAGAAGGCAGTCTTTGGAAGATTGTAGATGACGAGAAAGATTGCAAAGGTAAGAAGCAGAAAGGCTAGCTGAATAACTATGTCTGATGACGGTACTTGCATCTTTGAGATTTTGGTGATGTGAATTTAGGTTGAATCAATGGGAGACTGCGCCAATTGAGAACTACAATCGAGCTGAATTTGCGACGGTCTGGGTAAGGGCTGCCTATTTGGGAATTGGAAACTTATTGTGGTGAATCATCTGTGATTAGTTACTTACTCATACTACCGACTTGCTTAGTTTTTACATGCTAGATTAAATTGTACATCGATTTGTCATGGCTTTTATGTTTCTTAAATTTTTATATAAATAGTTTTGGTGGTTTACCTTTTTTCAGGTTGTTATAGACTTACTTTATCCGTTTCATATTAGTTACAACATTAAACAAAATGACATTATTTATTCATCACTTTCAATTCGTAATTTGTTTTTAATCTATAAGTTGAAATATAGTCAAGTAAGATCTTGTTTGATTCGTCTCATTGCAAAGATTATTAATATCAAAATTTTATAATTTTTTTGTTATACATAATTAGAGATATTAAGATTAAATTAGTGCATTGGACTGCGTGAAAAAATTAATGTTGCAAGTAAATTGAATTGGAACAGAGGAAGTAGAAGATATGAATGATTGAGATAAAGAATAAAATTAAATTTGTTGATAAAATTAAGAAAAATAATGTAAGTCCAAGTCTAAATATAGCCTACAAATTTTGAAATAGTACGGTCTCATGGTAAAATAATTTTATTGGGTTGACCTATATATCTTAGTGGGTGTTTGGTACGAGAACAGAAAATGTAATATAAAGAGAAATGATAAAGAGAAGTAAGGGTAAGTGTATTGGCTTGTAGTTATACTTCCTCCGTTTTTTTTTTACTTGTAACATAGTTGATTTCTGTACTATTCATTAAGCAAATTGACTTTTATATTGTAGGTAATCTATAACTTAAAACATAGTTATATGAGATCTTGTTTGAATCGTCTCGATTCAAAGTTTATTAATTTTGAGTTTTCATAATTTTTCGATATGTATAATTAGAGATATTAACGATTAAATACGCACATTGGAGAGTGTGAAAAAGCAAATGGTGCAAATAAATAAGAACTGAGGAAGGATGTTGTTTGGTAAAACAATATAAGAAAAACACTCACTCATCATAGAAAAGGAATTTGTTACTTGACATAAATGTGGTGGTTACAAAATAAAGGGTATCCATTAATAACCTAATATTATACCAAATAAAAAATATGAAATAATGGTAATTTAATTCGTTACATGGTATTAAAAAGTTCATAACTAACATCCTTTTAGTGTGTTAAAGTGATTATCTATATTTTCAAAGTCATCAAGTAAAGTAATGAGTAAATTATATGGTTTGTATTTTGATGAGACGGTGTCATACAAGACGAGCTCCATACAATAACGTTGCAAATCTATTCGGATATCCATAATGGTAAACATAGTAAACTAATACATGTAATATATCTATTGCTGAAAGTTTCAAGTACAAGATTTATTAAGTTCATGTTTTTTTTTATTGTGACAGTCATTTAAGTGTTGTACTCTAAGTTAATCAAACAATTAGTTAGTTAATCTAAGATTATTGCTTGCATGTTTGTAGACTTGCCATTTAATTATTACTAGCTATTAATTAAAATTGCTATGGGCTCGTCCATCCCACAGAAATTGCTACATATGACTTAAAAAGAAGATCTCAAATTAACTAGTGAAATATAGCAATCTCTATGGAATTGTCAAGTGTAAGTTAATTGAATGTTAAAATGTGTTGCTCAAAAAGTTTAAGGGACAAGCTAAGGTCTTGGCTTAGATTTTGTTTAGTGATGTTATGCCAAGTACATAATTACCGAATGTGTAGAGTGATTTTGATCATCTCATTGCTCAAACAATGGCATACAAATTCAGAGAAGTGATGGGTGTGCACTGAGGTGTGAATACAAGTTTATATCACTATATCATGCAAGGAAGGGGATGAAGGTTAAGGGATGATGGTTGGATGCACCGGACAGGCAGCCAACAAGCTGCTCGTTCGAACACATTCCTGACTCTTTCGAGCAGGCTATTCAGTGGCCTTCTGTCGAGTTTCTTTAATTGGTGTGTGGATTTGGGACTTGTGCGGTCTTTGTGCTAGAGTTCTTTACGATTTTGAGAGCCAAGAATGTTCTTTGAAAGTGAGGTTTCATTAAAGCATTGAAACTTTGAGTTTGAGTGTGTAAGTTTAAGCAATGTGAGAGATATTTCATTGATTTATTGGTGAATGCTTAATGAAATATGATGTATTTTGAAGGAGAAGTGTCCAAGACACCATTGAAATATGCTTTTGTGTTCTTACTTGTGTTTGTGATTACTCTACTATTGTGCTCTGTTTTTCTCTTGTAATTTCTTCTTTCTTTCACCTTGGTGATGTGTTAAACACTTTCATTTCAAGTGATTTAGGTTAAAACAAATACAAGGCAGGTTGAATGGTTTCATTGAAAAGGTTTTAGTTGCCTGTTCTAGTTGAATGGTTTCAATCCATTTAAGCTTAATTTCCATTTTTATATAGCCCAGTCATATCTACCCCATTGCACTGGTCTTATAGCCTGTGAAACCTAGTAAGGTTTCTTTGCCTTTCAACTGGTGGAACCAAAAGCATTAGAACTGTACAAAGCATTAGATTCCCAAGCTAACCAATACATTGTTTCTTTCCTCTATCGGTGAGGACACGAAAGCCTCAACTCAGCTACTTGACGACAGAGAATAATCCCTACACTTGACGGAAAAGTTGTAGGATTGTCTTAATCTTTACATTCAACACCCTAGTATTAGCCTAAGACGCCAAGCAAATTACTGGTTTGCAGCATCAATGCCCATCCCATATAAACGAAAAATTTAGGGATAGCCATAGAAAAAGTGGATTCAGGAAAAACAAAAGGAGAGATGACATTATATCACTCCATGACCAACTCCTTATGCCGATCAAGATCTTGGAGGTAGTTTGTGTTCGTGTAATCTTCCAAATCACAAGCGTCCAAAATTATTGATCTCGGGGCAATCGATTTCTGCTTTATCTCTTCTACTACCATTCCCCGCTCACCCCTTAGTAGCTCCACAACCTCAATAATAAAAAGATTAGATTTTCGATTAGTTTTCCAGTGATACATAGCTGAGGGAAAAAGAGACTTTGGTAAAGAGTTACCTCGTTCATATAAGGGCGCTTAGTAGCTGTATGGTGAATGCACAAGGATGCTATTATCATTATGCGTTTCATATCCTCTGGATCATAATTGTCCCCCAATTTTGGATCTACTATTTCCTCCATGTTGCTCGAGTCAAGGAAAGGTTTTGCCTGGTGAAAAAATACAGGTTGCAAAAGTCAGGCTTATCGGAACAGAGTTGGAGAAGCATGGTGTGTTAGGCTGTGACAATTCGTCACATGATCACCCCATGGGTCCACTTGTGTGGATACACCCACGAGGCACCATTGGGCTCGGGCCACAAACCCACGGGTAATAAGTGTTAATTTGCATACACACTTGATGAGGTTCACTCTTTCCCATTACTCACCAAGCATTATATACAAGTCAACCCTATATTTTTGCGATGTGAGATCTTACTCACATGTGAAGTATTTCAAACAGTTTTGAGCATTGTTTTTCTTTAGCTAGTAGTTTATATAGGTCAATCTTTTCTACAAGTCTACAACACTTACCCACATCACAAGGCTTTGTCTACTGGAGTCGACGGCAACCGCATGACGGCCTGTTATGATCTCCAGTAATAGTACACCATAAGCAAACACATCTGTCTTCTCATCAGCAATCCCATGCATAAAATACTCAGGAGCCAGATATCTGAGAGATTGCCAGGTGAAACTAAATTAGCCAAGAAACTAACAATCTATGCAACTATACCGAAACGGGAAGATTTTTGTGCTTACCCAAATGTGCCTTCAATAGGATACACCACATGATGAATCCATTTATCAGGAAGCCATTTTGCTAACCCAAAATCCGATATCTGTATGGAATTTACGGCAGAATATAAACAAACAAATTAATCTTTGCAAGGTGATGATTTAGAAAATCGAGAAAAAGAAAAAATAATGTGACAAAAATGGGCAATCACCAATGGCTCATAATCTTCACCGAGTAGTATATTTGAGGCTTTAATGTCGCGGTGAATTATTCGCCTCTGACAGGTGTGATGAAGGTAACTCAATCCTTCTGCTACTCCTACAGCTATGTTAAGCCTTGTTGTCCAATCTAAACCTTCTGAGCCTGCACTTTTATCAGCATTCTAGTTACGGTTGTTTTTTAAAGATTTCGTAAACTATTGACTATAATACGCTCTGTACAGGTTTTGATTCATATGGGAAGGTGAAAAAGATAGGATGTAAATGGCACCTTGAAGACAAGACTCGACACTGCCATTGGGAGCGAATTGAAGGACCAAGTAAAAACCACCTTCAACACCAAATCCGATAAGTTTAGCAGTATTTGTATGGTCTACATGGGCAATGATTCCAAGCTCTGATAAGAAATCAGCAGTTCTCTCATGATCTACCTTTTCACCTTTCTTCTTTAGCCTCTTTACGGCTACAAGGGTACCATCAGGTAAACACCCTTTGTACACTTCTGCATGACCCCCTTTCCCTAGCAGTGACCCTGCTCAAAGTTTAGAAATATTAATTTTTCGGCGATATTATTCATGCATTATTATTGCATCTGTATCAGTGAAACATAATTCTCTAGTTAGTTCGCTTTTTGAATTCCCGATTCGCTCAAAATGGTTCAAAAATATCTAAAACCGACTATAATTTACTTTTTTCGATTCACGATTCGCGAGGTGATTAGCGAATCACGTGACACTGATCCATATTCATCTACATTTTATTACTCTAATACATCTAATGGCTCCCACCGAATTCGGTATTAGGGTTAGATATACGCAATTTTATCCTTGAAAAAAAACAATGTTTTCCATTGACCTATGATAGAAAGGACTATCTGCAATGACTTCACTAAAATAAGAATTGAAAATGAGTACGCATCTAAATTCATCAACAAAACATTTTGTTATTTCAGTCTAAAAGTCCTGAATTTTCTGTCATGATTTTTTCCATTCATACATCTCAGTACTTGTGGTAAATGGGTTGATGTCCGTGCTACGCAGGCTTATGTACTAGTGTCGTAATCAAGCATGTATCTGTTACTCGTCTATCCCATGACTCAACCAAATAAAGCGTCAAATATGAGTGTCAATAAGGTATGTAGTACAATCAAGTTAGTTAAATTGAGATGGATTTACTGTCAACACAAGCATTGGGAAATCACGAGTTGCATCCGCTTCATAAATTAAGAAGATAGCATTTCAAAAGCATATGATAATGGGAGAAAGGGCTCTAATGATTTATAAAGTGTGCATACTATCTTTAATTCATCAATGTTGGATAATTTATCCCAACATATTTAGTTACTCTGAGGTATTTAATTAGGTGGACCGTGCAATGTGTCATCTAGTTATTATAAATCAGACCGTGTATTCGGAGGAGTTCTGATCTCCCTTCTAACTTAGTTGCAGTGCACTTCATCGTGCTGTACTTTTGCTAACTTGATACGGAATTTTTTTCTTAAACTATCAGCACATGCTAATGCTACTCTTTGCCTTTAAATGTGATGCGTGTCCTGTACATGTCCAGCTAAGGGCATATGGATTACTCCTAATTTGAATAGGATACGATAGTGTTTCAGCGAGAAAGTCAAAACTTAAAGTAAGGACAGATTAAAAGGCCACATTATAGTTGTTCGAGGGGTCAAAATTAAAAAGTTGCACACAATAGAGCTAACAGATCATAAAATAAAAAAAATAAATAAATAAAAAATAAAAAACATGAAACACTTTTATCTATATGCCTACTTAAAAACTCAATTTAATTTCGAAGTTCAATTTAAACTTAGTAAACTTCAATAACTTTAACTCAAATAAACACTTTAAGAGGGGTCTTTTGGTATAAAAGTTGCACATGAAATGGAATAATAATAATAATAGTTAAAGAATAGAAATGGTAATGAAAATTTTTGTTGTTTTTATTTATTTTTTATGCGGATGAGAAAATGAATCAATTATTTCAAAACAAATAATGTAGTGTTTGGAAATAAGTATTTCATTTCAAAGTATGGATTTCAATTATGAAATCATAAATGAAGAATTTGAGAATAATAAGGTTTAGGTAGTCATCTCAATTTTTCACCTTTAACTACTTTAAAAATAATGGTGAAATTTAATCTAAATCTAAATTTGAAAAATTTTAATTTACCAAACAATAAACTTGGATCAATTTCAAATTTTCAAATAAAATAATTGTTTATTAGTATTTGATTCCACAAAATTTAACTGGTAACAAATGAGGTTAGACAATTACCCTCATAAAAACGTTAATGATTATCATTACTTACCAGTCACTTAATGATGGAGACAATTCATTAATTTTGTTTCTTTTTCCTTCTCGAAAGAATTCCTTATTAAAAGGAGGTAATGAAAATGAAAATTAATGTAATTTTAATTGAAAAATTTTTTGCATCTTGATGGTTTAACTTTAATCATCTTATTTTCTTTATAAATTTCATTCCAATGCAATATTATTGAGAAAGATGGTAATCAGGGCCGGCCCTAGGCAAGGGCCTGTGCCCAGGGCCCACGAAAAAAGTAGACGATTTTTGTCTTCATATGCATTGAACTTAAGACCTTGTGTAATCAAATTATTCATTTAACCAAGTCAAAGTGTTAATAATGATAATTGTTACCTTATTTACTAATTATTGAATTATAAGTACACGATTATCAACCAAAAAGTGAATAATTAGGGCCCATAAATTATTTTTCGCTCCGGGCCCAAAAATTCTCAGGGCCGGTCCTGATGGTAATAGGTGTTAATGGAAATTCGTAAATAAAAAAAAAAATTTGATGATCAAAGTTTCATTACCATAAGAATAAAATGGAGCTTTTGATAAAATTTTATAGTATAAATCATTCCTAAGATGTGCTCATTAACCAAACGAGCTGTTAAAGTTTTAAAGCAAGCTTAAAGAAGTGAAGTCTATATTAACTGAATGGGAATCGGGAATTAAAAGACACAATTAATGCATTTAAAATATTTACGCAATAGAAATGCAAATATCTAACCCTCACAACCCACCAGATCACCACAGTTTCCATTAAAGGTTATAGTATTTGTTTTGCTATTATGTTTAGCAAGCTGGTAATCTCAGGAATCTCTGACAGAGTAAAAATAAGTTCTGTGATAAGAGTATTATGGTTGTACTACCCTGTCCACCTTTATTGTGAATGAATTTTAATTAATAATAATGGTCAAAACCCATTAATTCTTACTTCTATTCATTACTCCATTTCTTAATTTATGCATTCAATTCTTTATACGCAAATGTCAATTTATTATTTCTCAACTTCCCTTTGAGTCAGGAAGAGGTTGAAGTGATTGTCGTTGCATTGTTAAGACTATTAAACTCTTTTTTCTAATTTGCCTCGGGCTGTTTCTAACTTTGAGTAATGTAGACATTCGCCTAAGGTTTAGAGTTATAAAGGGCTAATAAGTAGAACACCGCTTGTAAAATTATAATTTTACTTTTGCTAAACACCCATTAAACACCGAAATAGACCCTCTATAGAAAGAGCATATTTCTTTCTTTTTGTATAAAGTCTATACAATATCAAAAACAAAATTGATGTTCACATAGCAATTTTGAAATTTTATGAAATTGCTAATTATAGTTTTTTTTGTTTCGCAAAGTAATTTGAAAAGTATAGACTTCTTATGAAGTGTAAGAATTACATAACCATGTTCCTTCTCGATCATTATAAATTCTTAGCTTGTATTAGTTATAAATTCTCATAGAAACCATTTTTGTTTTTTCTTTTTTTTTTTGTGATTTTGTAGTTGTGTGGGAAACTAATAACGTTGTTGTGAGTTGTGACTAATCTTGGGGCGTCTTTTATTTATTGGTAGTGGCAAGTGGTACTTGTACTACCTTGGTCAAAAGTGCATCTACGCACTTCACTTTTGACGAACAATTTCACTAACTAGTCCATTTAATTCCACAACTTCCCCTCAATGTGGACTAATTCCACTTCACCTAAAACGTATATTATGCTAAATTGCAAATTAATTAGATTGACTCATATCTCACATCACTCCTTTTATCTTATATTATGTCATTTTCTTTTAACATAAACTCAACATATGAAATAAAATATAAATTCTTACATTTATTTTGTTAAGTTTATATCCATATCTTAAACTAAGTTCATGTAAATAAATTCTAATATATGAAAATTTGAGTTTTGATTAATTCTTCAGAAAAAATAAACTCTATAACATTACATTAAAAGCTCTTTTCGTACTTTATAAATTTATACTCTTATAGTTTAAAACAAACTAATTGTTTTTTTTAAAAAAAATCTATTTTATTTTTTACAAATTTATCCAATGAACAAAGAGCATAGTTTCTAGTTACTAATCATGTAAAAATGAAGCATCTTCCACACAACTCTTCCACCTTAAACATAATGAGAGCATGCTCTTCTCAAATATGCTTATCTAGTTATTCTAGTCATGACACATTATCCACTAATCTATTTGAAATACTAAATCATCCATGGAGCTTAGTTTTTAAATAAAAAATCAAAAAAGGACAACAAAGCTCTAGCTTAAGTGAGAAAAATCCTAGCTTTTTTTTTATGTTTCTCCATTAGAAATATGGAAATTTATTTAGTAAACCAACTTAAGAAGTTTGAATAATTTGATACCTAAATATATGCAACCTTTTTTTAATAACAAATGATTAATCCTTGACTGTAACTATTGTCCATAGCTTCAAAATATGCACCTAATTTAACAAACTATGGTTATACTTTTTTAAGTGATCGATCTCCATGCAAATTTATAAGTCAAAAAATATTATTACTATGATTTTTTAAAATTAAAAGAAGTTTAATATTTAAACAATATATATTAAGATAAATTTTATTATGTTTTCTTCGTACAAATTGATGAGGACTTATAGGTAAAGTTTGCATCTAAATTTTAATATTCATTTTGAAAAGAATTAAAAACATAGAAAGTATATAGCTATTATTATAATCCAAAATAACAAATAATAAATAAGCTTGAGTTTTTTTTATATAAGGTAGGCCGAAAAAGGAGAAGAGTCGGGAAGGGGCAACCACAATTAAAACCCATGTTCCTCCTGAGAATTATGGTGTATGCTCCAACCCAAATAACATCCCATTCTTAATTCTCAACAGAGTATTGTTTTTAAATTAAGGGATTACGATTGTTGTTGCTTTACAGTAAGAAAAATAAAAACAAAAAATGGGGGGTGTAGTTTGAAGGTCTTACCAGGACTAAAATGGTCAGTAGCAACAGCAAGTTCTGAATACTTAAAGTTCCTCCAACAAGGCTTATCTTTGGAAAGAAGACAAAAATCAATACTATCTTCAGCACTGCGAATTCTACCCAATTTCTTACGGAGACTCTTTGCAGAAATATCATAGCTACTCAACAGATTAATGGTGGTTGTTGATAACCTTCTTACACCAGATTTCTTCTTCATTGTATCAATAAAACCCTTTAATTGAAACCCATAATTTAATGGATTGAATGGTGTTATTCCTCCTCCTCCTCTTGATTTTTGAGGTGAACTTAGTTTCTCCATTGATTCACTACTGCTATTGCTGCTTGTCGGGCTATTAGAAACAGAGGAATCGTTCGAAACTGAGTTTTCAAGAACAGCTCTTGGGGATGATTCTCCTGTCTTAATTTCCAGTTTGTGATATTCATCTTCTAATTCTGCTTCTGGGTTTTGTCGGTTATTCTCAGTTTCTTCAAAAAAAAAAAAGGAATTTTTTTAAGACAGAATTCAAAATATGCTAAAAACAGAGGATTTGTGTGTTTTTAAAGGACGAACGAGCTATAAATGCTAGAGTATGTCTAGGTCGGACTTGCCTATGGCAATGACCCATCTTTTACTACCACGTTGAGTCTAATAATCAACTTAACCAAAAACTTAAATCCGATTAAAATTGAACCCTAACAATCTAATAGTTTCTTACTGATAAATAATTACATCACATCATCTTATATAAAATTAAAATGGGGTAGATTCTCTTACCGGGGATGGGCATTTTAAGGGGATTTTAACAAGTTTTTCAAATGTCAAAAATCTAAGAGCTCTACTTATTGCAAATATTGAAGAAATTAAACAGAATAAGAAAGAGCCCTTAAAAGTGAAGGTCTCTTTAATTCACGCCATATAGTTTTCTGGGTGAGTTTAGGAGGCCTTCTGCCAAGGAAACCCAGAAGAAAAAAGTTTAGGAAATGGGAAAGAAAAAGGGGGAAATTAAAATTGAGAAAAGGGTATATCTTGTAATGGTGTTTATTCTTGGGAATAACAGGGAAAGGAGAGGGAAAGTAGTTTTGTTTAGGATGATGTGGAATAAGTTTTTGCTATATTTATACTACAAACAAAATATATTTTTTTTATTTTGAGGTTCATTTAAGATTTGGTGCACATTTTTCCCACATTTTAGGTTGTGTTTGTGTGTTTGGTTTTCTTTTTAAGTTTGAAAAAAATATTGGCTTTAACTCCTAATTGTGATTTTTGTGCGCCACAAATAGAGGAATGTACGATTTCACCATCCTTATAATAATACATCAACTCAAACAAAAATGGGGTATTTCTTGTTAATTTTGGTTCTTTGTTTGTTAATTTATTTATTTATATATCAATTAGAAAAGTTAGAAATTGTATGTATTCCCTCCTACTTAACATAAGTGTCACATTTACTTTTTTGACATTATTTATCTCTTACGCTTAATTTGTATATTATTATTAATTTATTAGTTAAAACATAGTCAAGTTGGATCTTGTTTGATTTGTCTCAATGCAAGAATTATTTATATCAACTTTTCATAATTTTTAAGTATGCACAATTAGAAATATTTAAAATTGAATAAATGCATTGGATAAAAAACATAGAACAAATGAGACACTTATGGAGAATAAGAGAGAATTTTAATTTTAATGTATTACCTTATAAGTTGTAAACGCCGTGAAAAAAATTAACTCATAATTATTTAAGACCACTTATAATTTAAAACTGAACAAACATATTTTAGTAATGTAATGTCTAAATCTTTTAGAAATGCTTATTAAGACATTTATGGAGAATAGAATAGAGTTTTAATTTTAATGTATTACCTTATAAGTTGTAAATGCCGTGAAAAAAATTAACACATAATTATTTAAGACCACTTATAACTTAAAACTGAACAAACATATTTTAGTAATGTAATGTCTAAATCTTTTAGAAATGCTTATTTGAGCTTATTAATCTAATTAATGAACAAATGAAAAACTTTAGTTATTAGTTATTAACTTTTTATTTGCAAAACTTGTAAGTAACATACTCACTATGAGATGGAACTAATTGGCTCGTTCAAACTCAATTTTTTTTTAAATAAAAAAAATATTTTTGACCAAAAAATGATCAATTTTGACATTTAAGTGATCTATTCAACATTAAGTATATAATCATAAATGGATCAATTATGATTTTTTGAAAAATTTCGAACTTAAATTGGTCAATTCAAACCTTAAATTGATCGCTTATATATAACGTGATCAATTATAACATTAGAGTAGCCAACTTTAACTTGATAACAAACAAGTTTTAAAATAATCAATTAAAACCTTAAAGTTATCAATTTAAAGCTTTAGTGCTAAACTATAAGACATCACCTTTACAGTGATAAATTATAACTTATAAACTTGAATTAGTTCATTATAACCTTAAAAAGATCAATTATAATTTTAAGGGATATTATCAATGGTACCCCTGTACTATAGCAAAATATCAATGGTACCCCAGTTAATTTCGATGGCACCCCCAAGTACATGCTAATTACAACCGTGACACTATTAATGATTTCTCCGTTAAATGTCCGTTAAATTTTGAATTTAACCTAACCATGGTTAGTTTCTTCTTCTTCCCTTTTCCCTTTCCTCTTTCTGCTAGTCCGTTAAATGTCCGTTAAAAGTCCGACAATGATCAACAGAAGGCAATAAATTAAAAAAACCAAAATAAATTGAACAAGAAATTCTTCAAATTAAAAAACAAACCCCAAATAAATTGAAGAACAAATTCTTCAAACCTGACAAACGAAATGC
>NC_080049.1:21359302-21399302 GCF_026212465.1 Amaranthus tricolor
TATAACAAAAGGACGAAACAACCCTATTAATGCCGTTGTGTTTTTTAGGTTGGGGGAAACAATTGTGTATGTTAATTATTGTGGCTAGGCATTGTCGTTACGAGTTGATGTCGAAGTCTATATTTTGTTTTTTGTTTGTTTGTTTGTTTTGACTCTGGTACTGCAGTAGCCAAAGGTTATAATTCCCTTCGTCTTATATTCTACAAAGGCTACGAAAACCCCTCACTCACACACTCTACAAACCACAAATTGATTCTTCTTGTTGTTACTGTACCTGATTCCTAAGATTAGGGGAGGTTCTGACTTATGAATATATTCAATATGTTTGATCGCGTACGGTTCTAAAAAGTTAAAGGCCTTAATATTAATTTATGTAGTATGTATTAAGTACTTCAAGATACAAAGTAATTTGAAAAATATCGTGATTAAAAAATGTTGAGTATTTAGAGCATGTAGGACAATATCCAAAGGCTTAAAATACAACTAAGCAAAAATATAACAACGAGAACAAAAGGTGTTGCTCGTTCGAGCATGGTTTGTTTGGTCAGGCAATGTGTTCCAAAAGTTTCTGTTTGATGTTTTGAGCATATGCTCGTTCAAGCGCCTTATGTGCTCATTCGAGCACTTAGGAAATTTGGCGTCAGAAAGTTTCTGGTAGTGTGTTTGGTTCATGCTTGTTCAAGCACATATTATGCTCGTTTGAGCACTTTGGAACAAAACATTTGTTCGTAAATCAAAACTTCATTTCATGGAGTGTTTTGTTGTTATGAACTAATGTTTTACTTGATATAATTAGTAAATGGATTTAGATGAATCATTGCTACTTTACTCTATAAATAAGAGTTCGTGCATGAAATCATTAACACTTTGATTACATCTTGAACATCAATTTCTAAGTTCATCTTTCTCTCGATCTCTTGAAACATAAAAGAGAGTTATAAACTCTTTTATTGTTTTTCTGGATTTAATCTCTACATAAACACATAATCATTTGGTTCAATTGGTTCGTACTAATCGGTTGATGTGATTGATTGTATCTCGTTGTGAATTTTCGATCTCATAATCCAAGTACCTTTGTGGGGGAAATATCACAAATGGAAAGTATGGTAGTCGCCTAACTCGCCTTCAATCTATATTAAGATTTCTGGTGACGTTCATTGTCGCAAACTAATCTTATTTACGGTGTTGTTCATTTTATGATTCATTCAAAGCAAGGAGTCCATTGCCATATACAAAGGTTCTGCATTATTATTTCTAATAAAAAATACACAAAGCCTTCAAAAAATTTATCAATTTTTACCTCGTCCCTACCTAACATCATGTTACT
This sequence comes from Amaranthus tricolor, assembly GCF_026212465.1. NCBI lineage: Eukaryota > Viridiplantae > Streptophyta > Magnoliopsida > Caryophyllales > Amaranthaceae > Amaranthus > Amaranthus tricolor. Next base: position 21,360,630 of record NC_080049.1, read on the forward strand.
AGTAAATTATTGTTTTTAACCAATATATGTGACATTAATAATTATCCCATCGGACTCCGGGATGGTAAACAAGTGCTCTCAACCAAGCGGACTGATGTGTAGGCTCAAACAATGTTCTTCAACAAGAACGTTCTCGGCTTATCTTGCAATTTAATTTTATTACCCACCTTGTTGATTATGTGTTGAACTGAATATTTCGTTAATGTGTTGTGTGCTATACAGGACCTTTGCTTGGGGAGACAGACATTAATATTTCCAATTTTAAAACTTCGCCACCCCTTTCAAATGAAATTACAAATTTACCCCTAATTTTAAAAAATTACAATTTTACCATTCCCTACAAATTTCTTAATAATAATAATAATAATAATAATATCAATAACAACAATAATAATAATAATTAACTTTTTTATATTCTTCAAAAAGAATATAAATAAAATTAATAATAATAACAGTAATAATAATAATAATAATAATAACAACAATAATAAAATTAAAAATAATACTATTATTATTCAAAAAGAAAAAAAAAATTGAATAGCCCAGAACCGGGCGATTGGACCCCGGTTCAATCGCCAAAAAAGTGGCGATTGAACAGGGGTCCAATCGCCCGGTTTTGGGCGATTCTTTTTTTTTTTTGAAAATTTATATTAATAATAATAATAATAATAATAATAATAATAATAATAATATAATAATAATAATAATAATATTAATAACAACAATAATAATACAATGAATAATAATAATAATAATAATAATAATAATAATAATAATAATAATAATAATAATAATAATAATAATATTATTATTATTATTATTATTATTATTATTATTGTTATTATTATTATTATTATTATTATTATTATTATTATTATTATTATTATTATTATTAATATAAATTTTCCAAAAAGAAAAAAAAATTGTGATTCGCCCAGAACCGGGCGATTGAACCGGGGTCCAATCGCCCGGTTTTGGGCGATTCAAATATTTTTTTTTTCTTTTTGAATAATAATAATTATTATTATTAATTTTATTATTGTTGTTATTATTATTATTATTATTACTGTTATTATTATTAATTTTATTTATATTCTTTTTGAAGAATATAAAAAAGTTAATTATTATTATTATTATTGTTGTTATTGATATTATTATTATTATTATTATTATTATTATTATTATTATTATAAATAAGAAATTATTATTATTATTATTATTATTATTATAAATAAGAAATTTATATGGAGTGACAAAATTGTAATTTTTTAAAAATCAGGGATAAATTCGTAAATTCATTTGAAAGGAGGGTGATAATAAAATAAAAAGGGGTGGCAAAATTTAATAATAACTCCCTTAATATTTTTGTGGGGTTCTGAGAATACGTGACATGTAAACAAATGGAGTATTTTCTTTGAATTTGTGACATCGACATCTGAGTTATTCTTCTGACAAAGTAGTGCGATTTTTTTTTTCAATTAACTTAAGGGGGCGTTTGGTTGGGGTTAATAAACAAAGGGAAAGGAAATGGGTAGACCCGATTCCCTTTGTTGTTGTTTGTTTGCCACTCTCAATCATACCCTTTCCCCATTTTTAGTTTTGGGATTACCCAAAATTACTGCTTCCTCATTCCCCAACCCCCCTACACTTTTCCATTCCATTCCCCCTTCATTACCCATCAGTGACCTTTCCTCTCAAACCCTAATCACACCCGTCCGCCTCCTCCCTCTAGCTTTCCTCTGTTCCTCACGACGGCCGGCCGCCATTGTTCGTAGCTTTCTTCTCCTCAATCTCGACTTTCCTGCCGCCATTGTCAAATGTAAGTTATATCTTCTACTATTGCTGATTTGAATCTCTTTTCTCTTCTAATACTGTCGCCATTGTTCGATTTCAGTGGCCATTGTTCGACTTTCCTCACGACTGCTTTGTTCGACTTTCCTGACGACTGCTTTGTTCGACTTTCCTCACGACTGATTTCTTCGACTTTCCTCACGAATGCTTCATCTTCATCTCGATTAGCCAAATTGTTGTTGCTTCAATTCGCTTGACTGCTTCATCTTGAAGGATTCAATTTGACTGCTTCAATTCGCAGGTAAACCCAGTGATTTGCTTTCCTTATTAACCAAATTCTTGTTTGTTCATTTCGATTAGCCAATTTCTTGTTGCTTATTTTCTTGTTGCTGCTATTTGTTGTTGATGCCATTTCTTGTTGCTTCAAAGAAAGGGTAATTTTGTGGGTATATTGCTTGTAACTGTAGGATAGTTTATGGATGCAGTATGTGTTGGGTAATTTTGTGGGTATATTTCCATTTTGCTATTGATGTTCTTGATGTTCTTGATGGAGTATAATGTCAGGGCTGTTGCTTCATCTGGGCAGCTTCATGGAGCAATTCCATGTTTAGAATAAGGTGCTTTCCAATCTGTGTAATTGAGTTGAAGTTCTTGTACATAGCTTGATGGAGTATATTTCCATGTTTGGATTAATTGTAATTGAGTTGAAGTTCTTCTACATAGTTTTGTTGCTTGATTGTATTTTGATGGGTAAATATCGCCTTTTTGCCTTTTTTGGGTTGTTCTACATAGTTGTTATTGATGTTCTTATTGATGTTCATTTCTACAGAAAATGGCTAGCATTGGTACTTCTTTGAAAAGGAAGAGAAATTGGGACTGTATTCAGTTCATAATTACTATGATTAATTGTGTTGTGTTGCTACATTTGATGTTGTACTCGATGAGAAAAACTATATACGATTCCCATTATGTTAAGCTTGATAAAAAAACTAGGAGAAAAATGAGATTGCACAACTTGAATAGAATGATTAGAGAAAGTGACACTTTGTGTAGGAACTATCTTCGTATAAATCGATACACATTTGGTGTACTTTTAGAGATGGTTAGAGATATTGGTGGATTAAATGAAACAAGAAACACATGTTTGGAAGAGATGGTTGCAATTTTTATATACATGCAATTTTGTTTACTATGATCAGTATAGTTCAATTTTGTTTATTTGTATTGAATGTTATAGAGGATGGATGAAAGTAGTGCTAGTGGAGGTGGAAGGGGAAAAAACAAACGATTTTGGACTGCCCAAGAAGATAAGGCTCTTGCGGAAGCCTTGTCAGAGTTAGCTGTTGATCCTCACTGGAGGTGTGAAAATGGATTTAGAAGCGGCTACATGGATCGCTTAGAGGAGCTCATAGGTAAGGCTCTTCCTGGTTGTGGTTTGAAGGCTCTGCCACACATTGATTCTCGACTTAAGACACTTGTAGCCAAGTTTAGGGCTATTTCTCAAATGTTAAATACAAGTGGATTCGTCTGGGATGATGAAAAAAAAATGATTTCTGTAGATCGGGCTGTTTATGACGAGTATTGCAAGGTATGCCAACCTTTGTACATTTGACATTGTTTACTTTGAACAGTATGGTTCAATTATGTTTGAGATTGTTTGATGATGTTGTACATTTGAATGTTTGGTTCAGAATCATCCGAATTGCAAAAACCTGTTTGGAGTTTCATTTCCGCACTTTCATGAACTAATGAATGTTTACGGCAAGGATTACGCTACCGGAAAACCAGCTGAAGATTATGTTGAAGCAATACAGAATTTGCAAAACGTTGCCCCTCCACAAGTTACACTTGATTCAAGTGATGATGAGGGAATTGATGCTAGTGGTAATGCCACTCAAACTGTTACTTCTCCTCCTGCTAAAAAAATAAAGACTGAAAAAACTTCTAATAAAAGAAGTAAGAGAGGAAATGTTGGTGAAGGTAGTTCTAATGAGTTGGCTAGCTTACAAGCATTCATGAAAGACATGAATGTTCATCTTTCAACTATGGCAAATGTGATGGCCCGCACTGATGATCGTGAGCAAAAAGTAGTTGAACAGACTGAGAAAGTTTTAGAGGAACTACTATCTTTTAATTTAGAAGGTGTAACTCCTAACCAAGTTTTTGAAGTGGCTAACATTCTAACCTCACAACCAAACAAGCTCCTCATATTTTCAAAGTGTCCCGACGCTTTGAAAAGTGATTATGTTAAGAGTCTTCTTGGAGGAAATAGTAATGCTTAGATCTAATGTTGTGGTTCCATGAATGATTTTGAAAAGGACTAGAACACTTTTCGTATGTATTTTGATCTACAAACAAGTCATTATATGTAATTAATCGAGCTACGTTATTATTTAGAGTTATGTTTTTTCAAAAAATAATTTTTTCAAGTTTATCATATAACAACTACTTATTTTTGGAGAAAATATAAAAGAATTTAAAAAATCAAATTTTGATTCCTTAGCTTGAACCAAACAGTCACAAAGGGAATCATTCAGCAGTTCATTCCGTTTCCTGAACACAACCAAACAACTAGGCTAAATTAGGGGAATCCATTCCTTTCTCCTTCATTCCCTTTCCTGATTCCATTCTGATTCCCTTGTGCGAACCAAACGGCCCCTAAGTGATATTTCTAATAACGCATGTAATGTGTGTTATTGAGGAATACAACAAAAAATAAACTTCATGAAAATATAGTAGAGCTACTTCTTATTTTGAATTTCTTCATTGTGATTTGTGTAGGAAATATTATACTTTCCTTTTTTATGGTGCTACTTATTTTCTTATTTTGCTAGATGATTATTCTAGAGTGTATGGAGTATCCTATTTTTGATAAGATTAGGAATTTTAATATGTTTATTTCTTTTTTTTCACATGATTGAGCAACAATTTGATACAAAAGTTACCGTGATGCATATTGTAATGATATTGAACTCAGTTGTATGCGTCAGTATTTCAAACTTTATACTTCCTCCGTTTTATTATACTTATTACATTTGACTTTTTACGCAATCCAATTGTAGTATTATTTTATTTATTTATATGTTGAATTATACACATCTAAAAATTATAAAAAGTTAATATTCTGAAAGTATACAATTAGACGATTTAAACAAGACCCACTTGATTATATTTTTACTTACACATTAGCCGCAATATATAAAATAAGCTTGAATGATATATAATGCCAATAACCGAAATGTAACAAGTATTTTAGAACGGAGGAAATAGTGTTTTATTTAGAACATCTTGTTTTGACACAACCTCAATAAAATGGGAAGGTTAAGTGTAAATATTATGATAAGGGAAAATTTTAAAATTAAGGTAAAGTGAATAGTAACTAAAAAGAAAATGGGACAAGTAGATTGAATAAGAGGGAGTACTAATTTAAACTAACTTTTGATTCTTTTCTAATCATGACTAACAATCAAACTATTTACCAATAATAATTAATGCACATTTTGTCTTATTTCCTAAGTGCTCCCCAACATGATCATTGTAATGTTTAGGGTTGCATAAAGGTTGTTCTAAACTATTAAAAAATTTAGAACAAATCGTAATTTAGTTATTTGGTCTTGTTTATAATCTAAAATTTTTGGTCCTTTTTTATACGATTTACAATTTTTCAGGTTTGGTCTTGTTTCACAAAAAGTTAGACAAAAATATGCCATAAAAATTTTCATAAAGGATATATCATTTCAGCATAGATAGTGACACTTCTATTGTTAACCTAGTTGGTGAGAGAAAAGAGGAAGGAAGAAACAATATAGGGGAGGGAGGAAGGAAAGAATGAAAGATGAAAGACAAAGAAAATGAAAGAGAAAGAAAGAAGAAGAAGAAGAAGAAAGTAAGTAAGAACAAAGAGGGTAGTTGGGTTAACTTGGGTTAATCAAGTTTTAGGATGCTTTAAGTAAGCATTAAGAATTGTAATTACACGCTTACTTGGTAGGGTTTTAGGATATCTTAAGTAGACATTTAAAATTGTAACTACATACTTTCTAGGTAGGGTTTTAGGATACCTCAAGTAGGCGTTTAGGATTGTCAAGTAGTGTAACTACACGCTTATTTAGTACGTTTTAGGATACCTCAAATAGGCATTTAGGATTGTTCACAATATGTCATTTAGTTGTTTTTAGCATGCTTAAAGTTGTCAAGTAGGTGTTTTTAATCACCTGATTCTTGTAAACCTCAAACACTTACTTGGTATACCTCAAAACACCTGTTTGAAATATTTCAACCAACTACTTGACATACCTCAAATACCTACTTTACATACTAAAATTCATACTTAATATACCTCAAACACATACTTGACAACTCCAAATACCTACTTGTTATACCCTAAATACCTACTTGGTGTATCTCGAATCTCTACCTAACATAACTCAAACACCTACTGAATGTACCTCAAATACCTGATTGGTATATTCCAAATACCTACTTGGTATACTTCAAACACCTATTTGACAACCCGAAATAGCTACTTTATCTAACCCAAATACCTATTTGGCGTATCTCAAACCCCTACTTCATATACCTCAAACCCTTACTTGACAATCCCAAATACCTACCGGTATATCTCAAATTCCGACTGATATACCACAAATACCAACTTGATATATATTAAATTCCTACTTAGTATACTCTAAATCCCTATTTGGTACACCCTAAATTCCTACCATAGTAATGCTTAAAAGATAATTAATCAACGTGTTTTTATTAATCATTTTTTGTAGGTTGGGCCTCTTGAGAGTCGTTTCTTAAAAAGACGTTTTTTGAGAAGAATTATTGTTTTAAATTATATTCCCTCCTATCTGCTTGAAATGTCTTATTTGGTTTTTCAACACTATTCATCAATCACTCTTATTATGTGTTTTGTTTTAAATCTATAAGTTAAAACATAGTCAAGTGGGATCGTGTTTGATTTGTCTTATGTAAATTTTATTAATATTAACTTTTTATAATTTTTACTTAAGTATAACTGGAGATATTTAAGATTAAAAATATTTATTGACAAATATATTAAAAGTAAATCTGACATTTAAAGTTAATAAGAGGGATTAATTGACTAATGTAGTCCATCCCATCCCATGTGAGTTTCGCTACGATGACCTTGAGTCTTGACCTTACTCGGATAATAATCGTTAAATTGCAGGTTTCACTTTGTAATGAACTGAACAAACATAAAAATAACACAAAGGAAAAGAGAGGAGAGAATGACGGTTTTAGGCGAAGATGGAAGAGGTTACGATTTAGCGAAGAAACTCGAAAGCTTGGGGATATGGCGGACATGGCTAGGCGACTCTCTTTACTCTTCTTTTCTTAATTTTCTCTCTACACCTTCTTCTTGGCAAGCTTTCATGTCTTTTGACGATTCGATCTCAAAATCAAAGGCTCACATTCATCTTCAACTACGTGTTCGTGCTCTTCTTTTCGATAAAGCCGCTTTCTCTCTCTTCCTTCCTTCCACTTCGTCTTCCTCTTCTTCTTCTTCTTCTTCTTCTTCTTCTTCTTCTATTGTCTCTCTTCTCAATCCCTCTTGTAAGTCATTTTTCAGTTTATATTGTTGTTCTTGTTTCTAACTTTAGCCGGGACTGATTTATATTTGAAATTGTTTTTGGTAGATTTACAATTGCATGCTGATGATGTTTATTTCACTTTGGAGGATGATGCTTCTCTGCGAGAATCTAAGGTTTGTCTTAATTTATACTCGTAATGCTTTTCGGGGTTTCTGTTTGTTATGAGAGTTGATGAGTTGTTCTCGATTTAATTAGATTCTGGTTAGATTGCTGATAATTCGAGTGGATTATATGTGATTAGGGTTTTAATTGATTTTTCACCGCTTCAATGTTGATCAATTGTCAATGGACTAGGGTTTTTAGGAATTTGTAAATGTGGTTTTGAACTTTACTTTGAAGGGGTAAAGTTTGCTTTTTTATTAATTGCGATAACTCATTCACAATTTTGTTAGCTTGCCATGCTTGACTTTTAGTGTGACTTATCAATAAATCTCTCTCTCCCCCCTCTGATGGTAGGTGATCAGACTAGAGTGAGAAATTATCTTAATAGATCAATGGTGTTTTGTTTGATGCTCGTTTCGGCGACGTATCTTATCCCTTAATTTCAAGCATGAGTGATAGCATTTTCTTGTGGATGTTTTAGAGTGGGTTTATGAGTAGTTTTTGTTTCACTTGTTTGAGTTATAAACGGTGATTTGTGTAGGTTCATTCCCAGAGATATAGGGAGGAAGATTTTCCGGACACATGGTATCATCAGTTTATTGAGAACTTCAGGATGAACAAGCCATATATGATAGCTCCGAATCAAGATTCAGACAAACGTAACCCCAGTGGGATGTTTGAATACCTAAAACTGCAGGAGAAGCATAAGAGGAGGAGAGTAGTGTTTAAGGAGGACGGAAATGGAGGATTTGGTCATTCCAACTCTGAGAATAAGATGCAAGCTAATGCAGTTTTGGATGAGGATGCTTCTGGAAGCGATAACACATGTTTCTTTCCAGAGACGATGTTCTTGATGAACTCTGTACCAGATAGACCAGTTGCGACTAGAACATCGAATGATAATACGCAGAAAGTGGAGTTTTTTGGCGTTCTTGATACATTGCCAAAAATGACAACTAATAGTTCTATTATGCTTGAAAGACTTGGCATCAGGCCTGAGTATCTTGAACAGGGGTCTGGTCAATCCCGCACAAAAATTGGCTTGAATGGTAACAGAAAACAACTAGATCAAGAGCAAGCAATGCAATTGTCTAAGAGGATTGTTGCCCGCGTTTTGACCAAGGTGGGCTTTGATGGATCCTCTGAGATTCCAATTCGGGTCTCATCTCAGTTGCTCAGCTGCCATATCTCTAAATTAGGTCGCATTTTGAAAGTTCTTTCTGATAATTACAAGAAGCAATGTTCAGCCATGGAATTGCTTAAAATGTTTCTCCAAGTAACAGGAAATAGGTGGGTCTGGTCCTGTTAATTTTAAATCTAGAAGCTCTCTCATGTTTGTTAATTGTTGATAAATTTTGGGATAGCCTGATATATTTTGGATTGGAATACATTGTTCAAAATAAGCAACTTCCAGATAGATTCTTTTTTTCTTTGCGACTGCCATATCATGCATGACCTCAGTGCTACACATTGAAACCACATTCTTCTTTTCCCATGCAGTAGCCTTGCTAGTTTAGCAGAATATGTGAAGGATACTAGGAACATTGTACAGCAAAATCCACAGACTCCACAACAGATTCAGGGTATGCATCCACAGCATTCGTTATCACACCAAAATACCATTCAGCTTCCTCAACAGGTATGTTTTACATTTGTAATATGTATTATCTGAGATTTGCCTCCAAGTAGCTTGTAAATAATTTTTGGGTTTAACACTTACCAAGAAGTTGTAAAATTACTTTAATGAGATTTGACATTAAGTTGGACCAATGTTACCTAATTAGCTAATATCCCGCCCCCCCCCAAAGAAATAATTGTGAGAACTAAGACCAGAGAAATATGGTGGGTTTTGGTTTATTTGTGTCAAATTGCAAATCAGGTATTCTGAGCACTAAGCTGTGTGGTATAAAAAAGGCTTCAACCTTATCAAACTGCTTCATATAGAAACTTTGTTATAATTGAGGTCGACACCTTCCTTGCAAGATCCTTACAGAAATTTCCATATTTTTTCTGCACTATCAATCTGGTTGGATCCTGATGTTGCATCATCTTTATTTTCATGCTGAGTTTGAAATTATAATTTATACTCAAGGCTTGTTCTCTAGGACCGAGACTCAAACTGAACTGAATTTGGGAATATAAAACAGGCCCTTAGGCTTAGGGAGGACTCTACACATTAGCTCTTCTTTATATTAGCATTGTTTAAACTCATCACTGCTGGGAAATTCCAGTTACATGAGATTGAGATCTTGGGAATTGTGCAGATACCTCGACAAATAAATCAACAGACATCGCAATTGGTTCATCCCCAGCACCTGACGTTACAGCAGCAACAACAGTTTGAGAGAATGCAGAGGCGGCAAGCGCCTTCTCCTCGTCCTGTTATGACCATGGACAAGGATCGTCCCTTGGTAGAGGTGAAGCTGGAGAACCCACCTGAATTACCTTTGGAAAATAATGCCTTCAATACAATGAATAGCAGACCAACCAATCAATTCCAATGGCAACAGCACCAAGCTCTTCAGAGGTTCATGGGAGGGACTGCTAATCAAATGAGGCAGTCTGCTTCCATGCAGATACCACAGATGCTATCACCGTAAGCGTGCTTTGACTTGGTGAATTGTGTTTGTTTCTGATGGCACAGGTAAATGATGTAACGAATCCAGTTCTTTCATGTAGGAATACTGGGGCTGTTAGGGCGCCACCAGTGAAAGTTGAAGGTTTCCAGGAATTGATGGGTGGGGACTCTTCATTAAAGCAAACTTCTCCTTCGAAGTAGATTGGTAAGTATACAGAATTATGCATCTGTATGAAGTTATTCACAGTTGTTTTCCTAGGTGTAGTATCTGTAAATAAGTTTGTAGCCAACTTACGACTCCCCATGTTCTTAGTTGTTTTTGTGTATCGGTAATCTGATAACATCCTGTTGCCATTATTACAAAACCGTAGGATTCTGCTGACGCACTTTTAGATCTAACTTGATTTGTACATTTTAGAGAATATTTAGCAACTATTGAGATTATCTTGGTTTCTATAATTTGAGGATGCTTTTTCATTTTCGGAGAAACCTAGATGTTAAGCCTAGTTGTGATATGGCAAATTGATAGACTTTAAGCCATTCGGTTGTTTGTCAAATACTCAAATTAATAGATGATCTGAAATGTGCAAAATGATAATTTGCCTTTTGATTCTTTATAAAATTTGCCTCTAGCTCACCTGCTATTTTCTGATTTGTTTCTGAATGCCCTCCCATTGATTTGAAGCTTTGTTTGCTGATTAACTTGGAAGATGCAAGTCTGAGCGTGAAACATGATACAAGGACACCAACAACCACTATTGCAACCTAAATAAAGGAAATCTAAAAAGGAAATGACTAGATTACAAATTTTGATATCATATTGATTTACCAACCGTATTTCTATACTAGGCCTCAGATATGGGTCTGTTCCTGTAAAGGTATGCCTCGAATTCTTCAATGTATTGGTTGTGCAAGTTCTCATCAGCAACCATTCTACTCATTTTCTTTGCCTCATCTCTGTAAATCTTACCAAATACGTCCTCACACATCACCTTCAATGATTGTGCTACTGAATTCTTATCGAACGATCCATCCTGATTGTTCCTTGGTATTTCGAATCCAACTTTCTTTGCTTCCATAACTCTTGCATTTAAGCCTTGGTCCAAGACGAATGGCAGCATAATTAGTGGTTTTCCAAATTGAAGCCCCTCTATTATAGAGCTCCAGCCACAATGGGTCAAGAAAGCCCCCACTGAATTATGAGAGAGTATCTGAGCTTGAGGCACCCAACTCGTCCAAACCAAACCCTGATCTCTAGTTTGCTTCTTGAACCCATCTGGAAGCTCCTGTGGTCTACCTGCATGATTACGTAGTGCCCAGAAGAAGGGGAGCCTTGATAGCTCCAATCCAAGTGCCAATGCATTGACGACATCTTGGCTCGGACCTAATTCACTCCCTAGGGCCGCATAAACCACGGACTCATTTGTGTGCTTGTCCAGCCAATCCTTAATGGAGTGCCAGGTATCACTATTGGCCATTTGGTCTTCGTCTACTGAGGTTGGCAACAAGCCTACAGGTACCACAGGCTTTCTATGAAGCTTTTCTAAAAGTTGCAAATATTCTGCTTCAAGCTCCCTGCTGCTACGTATGGCAAATACATCACAATCACAGACAGAACATCCCCCGCGGAACATATCTGAAACGCCAGAGGCATTTTTTCTTGCAGCACTGAGGCTCTTCTTTGCTTCGTGGAACCGGTAGACAACGTTGTTTTGGAATGGGACCCACTCAAGTCGACCTGTCAAACTCTCAGGTTTACTCCATGTCCCAGCACCATCCTTGATCATATTTGATGATGGACCAAAGGATGCAGAGCTCCAGCCATTCATCAAAGAAAGGAAAGCCTTTCGGACACCTAATCTGTCAGCAATTGGAGGTAGCCAGTAACAAGGGTAATCGTAGATGATCCAGTCAATAGGAGTGGCACCTTCCAGGATGCTTGCCAAGGGTTCCTTTAGACCGTCATAAGCCTTCTTGAGTAACTCAACATCATCAAAAGGCATATCTGAGGAGGCCTCGGCCTTGGGGGGCAGGACTCCATCTCGTGGCAGTGGAATAGGGACTAGCTTGATAAAGGGAAGCAAGTTCTTAGGGATTTTCGGGAGGAGGCGCTCAAGATTTCGTGGAGTAGAAACATATGATATGTGATGGCCCTTTTTGGCCAAGTGCTTGGAGAGCTCAAGGAATGGAATCATGTGACCAAATGCAAGCCATGGGAACACCACTATGTCCAGAGCTTTCTTGTTTTCCATGACTTGTGTGAAATTACAAGAGAAGAAGATTACTGAATTTAAATGCACACTTGTAGAACAGTAGATCAATAATTGTGGATAAGCATTGCCGCTCTTTATTTGTGTTTTCTGTCAAAAGAGGTTATAGATTAACAAACACCTGTTTAGACGTTTTTTATTCTAGACTAGAATTGAATTCATTATATTATATTAGGTCTAGGTGGCGTTTGTCTTTGCTCAATCTTTTTATTGTACATACGACCATTTCTAGGTAATTGAACAGAAAGCGGTTGTAGGTACACTTGTTTATCAGCAAAGTTCTGCAACATAAGAATATTGCCTAACTATAAACGCGATGTGCTTGAAGCAATTGTCTGCCTGCCATATGTTTTGGAAAAAATTACCCAAAATAATTTCATATTTCACTTGTATCAATAATTCCAAACTTTGGGGGTGTTTGCTCAGAGTAACTGAGATAACTTGTTACTTGGTAGACAACGTGGAACTATATATATATGGAATGATTTTGATTTTCTCATCTACACCATCTCATCACCTACTCTTACTATATACTATTCTCTCTAATTACTTTTTTTTGGAAGGCAAATTTTATTGAACTACCAAATCAAAATGATACAGACTCAAAGACAGTCTGCCAGGACCCCTTCAAGCATCAGTATGAAGCCAAGGCCGAATGGTTTTCTTATCTCATTCTTCATGTGCTATGGGAAGCGAAAACCAACAAACAACTTACCGGCTATAGCAAACAACTAACACGGCAAACCAAAAAACAATACCAACAGGAAACGACAAATGAAAAACAAGAAAGAGAACCGACTAAAACACATCTACTACTGTGCATGCGCACTCCACAAGCTTTCCAAACATTCCTGGTCCTCACTTGACATCTTTGAATTAACAACTTGAATGCGTTGAGTAACCTCTTGTTTCACCTTATTAATTGTTCGATCTGGGGCCAGTACCTTCTTGTTCCATACGGGTTCATTGCGGGCTTTCCATAAATAGTATACAAGGCTGCTAATAGCGAATTTTTGAAATACTTAAGCAAAAAAAAAAAAATAATTAAATAAACTAAGTTCTAAACTTATTCCAAAAGTAAGCGTGAAAATTCCAAACCTGAGGTTTGGGTCTGTTCGCAGTTACTAACTGCGAACAGGTCAAAAAAGACGAAAATAGCTGTTCCCACTGGGAACAGCTATTTTGTCGTGTTGTTGTTCGCAGGTCAAATAGCTGTTCACAGTTAGTACGTGCGAACAACTATTTTGTCTTTTTTGACCTATTCGCAGTTAGTAACTGTGAACAGCCCCAAACCTCAGGTTTGAGAATTTCACGCTTACTTATGGAATAAGTTTGATTCTTAGTTTATTTTGTTAATTTTTTTTTTATTTTTTCTCTTATGTTTTTCAAATTTTCGCTAATAGCTAGTATGAATACTTGCCTTTTCCCTTTTGTATCTTTCCAATCCATAGAGCACAAGAGTTCAATTTCAAGTGTTTGCACCCAGCCATGTCAGAATGGCTTTATAGGAAATGTTCCAATTCATACAGAGTAATTTCTCTAATTAATCTTTATTTAAGCAAATATTCTTTTAATAACATACTTAGTCTCTTAATCTTTTTAAAAAGGAAAAATTACATAAACCTACATAATGTATACTAACATTTGCAAAAAGCTACCTATCATATATATATATATATATATATATATATATATATATATATATATATATATATATATATATATATATATATATATATATAAAAGATAAAGAGACGTAACTACACAGGAAATATAAATTGAATGCCTATAAATTAAATAAATAAGTAGAACCAACTACAAAATAAAAGAAAACAAAAAACTAATAATAAAAGAAACGAGAGAAGCAAGAGGGCAAGAACAATCTAAGAGAACATCAGTAGTCTAAAACATAGATATAGCGCCTCCGACTACCCCTATCCGTAGTCAGACCCTCAGAGAGGTTAAACTCATGCAAGTCAACTTTTATTTGCTTATCCCAAGTTCTCCTGGGTCTTCCTCCACTCCTCTTACCCTCTACTATAATGCTTTCTACCCTCCTCACAGGGGCGTCGAAAGTCTTTCTCTGCACAAGTTCAAACCACCTTAATCTATTTTCGCGTATTTTTCCAGAAATAGGGGCTACTAGTTTGTCCCTAAACTCTTGGTTCCTAATTCGATCTATCAATGTGTGCCCACACATCCACCTCAACATACGCATTTCTGTAACTTCCATCTTATGTTCAAAAATATTCTTTACAGGCCAACATTCGGTCCCATATCCATTGCACGTCTGATTGCCGCATGGTAGAATTTTCCTTTTAACTTGCTTGGGAATTTCCTATCACATAGCACAGCGGTGGCTGCACGCCATTTGAACCAACCCGCATGTATACAGTGATTTACATCTCCGTCAATCTCCCCATCCCTTTGAATAATCGATCCCAAATACTTGTACTTGGTCGTACATTTAACAACTACTTCATTAATGGACACTTCTGGTTCACCTACCTGTTTGTCCCACTAAAATCACAGCGCAAATTCTCGGTCTTTGTACGACTAATGCGCAACCCTTTACTTTCTAAAGCTTCCCTCTACTCAGCTATCAACACTATGTCGTCAGCGAATAGCATGCACTATGGTACCATCTCCCAAATAGATTTAGAAATCTCTTCCATAATGATAGTAAAAATAAAAGGGCTTAGAGTCGATCCCTGATGTAGTCCAACTTTAACCAGAAAAGGCACTGTTATCCCCACCGGTGTTTGAATGTTAGTCGAAACTTTGTCATACATATCCCGTATAGCCTTAATGTACACTGAAGAAATACCACTAGCCTTGAGGCTATCCCAGATGAAACGTCGTGGTATGCTATCATGCGCTTTCTCCAAGTCAATCAACACAATATGAAGATCCTTCTTTCGCTCCCTATATTTCTCCATCAGTCTTGTCAAAACACGAATTACCTCAATGGTTGACTTTCTTAGCATAAATCCGAAATGGTTCTCTCTAATCACCGTTTCATATCTAATTCTCCTTTCTATCACTCTTTCCCATTTCATTGTGTGGCTTAGAAGTTTGATACCTCTATAGTTCCCGCATACTTGCGTATCGCTTTTGTTTTCTAACAGAGGTATTAGTGTGCTATTCCTCCATTCTTCTGGCATCTAATGTAACCTAAAAATAACATTAAAGAGGTTAGTCAGCCAACGAATGCCCTCTTCTCCTAAACCCCTCCACACCTCAATCGGGATGTTATCTGGCCTGACTGCCTTTGTTCTCCCCATCTTTTAGAGAGCTTGTCCTACTTCTTCTGTGGTAATATCCCTCGTTGACTCATATTCCAGTTGGTCTTTAGATATCAGAAATTTGATTATTCGCCTCCTTTAGCCCCCTAGACTCATTGAGTAGCCGAGAGAAATATTTGAGCCATCTGGTTTTGATGTCCTCTTATCTCAGGAGAATTCTTCCTTCCTCATCCTTGATGTATTTCACTACCTCTAAGTCTTGCTGCTGCCTGGACCTAGTCCTTGCCAGCTTAAAATTTTGCTTCTCCCCCTCTTTGGTATCAAGCTTCCGATACAAGTCTGGGATAGTTTTCATGAGGTCTCCTCGGTTATCCTAGAACTCGCATTTCACCTGCTCATCGAGCCTAACTTGGGGTCCGTACGCACTGACAATGGATATGATCTCTTCCCCCACTACTATCCTAACTAGAATAATCCTGTCATTATATGTCCTTACTTCTACCAATTGCTTTAGGATATCATTAGACACTAGGATGCCAACCCCGTTACGTCTGCCGTCCAAACCTGCATATCACAACTTATATCCCTTTATACCTTTTGCTTTTTGCCCCTTCCATCTAATCTCTTGAACACATGTTACATGAATCATGTATTTAGAAAGCTCATTGGCCAACTCCATCGACTTGGCTTCTAGGGTACCTATGTTCCAAGCCCCCACTCTTAGTTCTAGATACTGCTTACGTTGCCCCCTGACCCCCTCTCTTTGGACCTGACCTCAGGTGACCATAATTGCTTTTTAATTCTATATTCAACTACTATGGAATAAGGTAAAAGGTTACAATCAGATCACTAACAGAGATCAACACAAAATAAACAAATAGATAAAATAAATAAATAAGTAAATAAATAATTAATTAAATGAAAGAAAGATACAATACTACTAAATATGAAAATAATCCTTTCAAAAAGTATGAGAACACTCCAAGATATAATTACAGCAAGTGCATATACAAAATACAACTAAAAAACAAATCTTCTAAACCCAAAACACCAAACTGCAGATTGAGTCTAGAATCTTGTGGAATTGAAACTAAAACTTTTGAATCAGCAAAGAAAATGGCCAAATCAATGGGTTATGAACTAACCTTTGCCTTAATCAGAATCAGATCAGATATAGTCAACGTTACATTAACATCAATTGTAATCTATAAAAGGGTGAAAGAGTGCAAAGGACAAAATCAAAATAGAAAAATCATACTCAACAAAATCAAAATCAAAATAAAAAGAATTATAATTAAGAACAACAAAACAAGAAATTGAAAAAAGAGACAACAAAACCAAACCTGATATGGAAACAAATGGAAAAAAACCTGAAATAGGATTGAAAGACCGAAGGTGGGTTGGCGTTGTGGTGGCCGGTGGCCGTTTGTGGCGAACACACTACAGCTATACACAAAGTCTCGCAGAGGCAGTAGGCTCGAGGAAGCAGCAGGCCAGAAACTGCCGGTGGTGGTGACTGATATCCCCGATTCTCTGTTAGTGATCTGAAAAACCCACACTCACCCTTAAACACACCACCAGCATAAAACTGAAAATCAAACCCATCACCTTCAATTCCCACCGACACCGACTGGTCTATTCTCAGTAGCCGTGTAAGGGTAGTTAGCCTCTGTGTTGAGGCCTCCGTGAGTGGTGATGTAGTCGAAAGCTGTGTCTAGTAAACCACCTTCACAACCAGCGTCCAACACAGTGTCGCAGTCAACAAGTTCTTGCTCGGAAAGAGAGACTAGTTTTTATCATACATATATATATATATATATATATATATATATATATATATATATATATATATATATATATATATAATATAGATAGATGGATAGATAGATAGAGAACCTTATATGACATAAATGTTTTGGAAAACACTACAACTTAACAAGATTTGGCACTTTGGCAGTAGACTGTTAAGCGGATATTTGACTTATCACGTTTTTGGCACATGATACCACTTAGTGAACCTTATGTAATGATTTCTCCTTTCTCCCTAGTAATTTCCCTTCACACTCTTTCTTTCTCACTGTTCATAGAAACAACATCTATTGATAAGTTAATTCATCTCATTTATTGCATTATACAAACAACATCTATTTCTTTCTCTCTACTGTAATTTCCTTTTTATAGTTTTGTTCTTAAAGCATTTCACTTTTCTATTTCAATATCGAATTTTCTGGGTTTTACTACTCCACACCCTGAACTCAATAATCTAAATTTCTTTTTTTTTTTCTGTGATTTGTTAATAGTGGGTAAAAAGAGGAGAGGAGTTAAGAGAAATCCATTTGATTGCAAATGGATAACTAAACAGGGGTAATTTTTTTTCTTACGTTTCATGCTTAATTTTGATTTGATTTAATTTGTGCTTAGTTAATTCATGTGTTAATTTTTTATAACAACTTTATGCCATTGATCAATTTCCTTCTTTTCCTAGAATTGTTTTTAGGGTTTACTTGATTGAATTTTGCTAACAGATTAGTTGTCCGAAAGGCTTTCCTTTCTTACCAAAACCTGTATAACATCAGTCGGTCCCTTGAGAGATTGTCTTTTTGAAAGACGTGTCTTAGCCTAGCCCATCAAATCTTAATTCCTACTTAATGTATCTTTAATGCTTACTTACGTCATCCTTATTACCTACTTACATCATGTCCTTTGATGCCTACATACACTAGTGGAAAAAACTTCATCTGTTGCGGTTTTTTGGCCATTATTTGCTGCGGTTTTGGCCCCAGGCAATAGTGATAGCAGCAAATGGCCTATTTTAAATGCTGCGGTTTAACACCGCAGCAAAAAAGGGCATTATTTGCTGCGGTCAACACTCAAAACCGCAGCAAATAAGTGGCATTATTTGCTGCAGTCAGCCTCAAAACCGCAGCAAATAATCACCACTTATTTGCTGCGGTTTTGGGGGCTGACCGCAGCAAATAATAATTATTTTTTTTTCTTTTTTCGTTTTATGCTAACAATAATCCAATAATAATGTACAATGTAATAACAATAATTAATCCAATAGTAATCCAATGATAATCATAAATAATCACCAATAATCTCTTTGTAATAAAAAACTCTTGGCGTACAAATATATATATATATATATATATATATATATATATATATATATATATATATATATATATATATATATATATATATATATATATATATATATATATATACATTAAAGTTCTAAAAAATCTATACTAATTACAATTTATCAAGGACAAAAATTAGTAAGATATGCGGCAATCTTGTCTTTTAATTCGTGCATCTCTCCACTTCTCAGAGGGCGTGTTTCCCTCAGAATGTCGTATTAAACCTATAATATAATATAAAATTAAAAGATTAATAAACATTAGATTTTACCAATAATAATAATAATTTAAGAACGTAACAAATACTTACGGCATCTATGTTTTCAACTCCAACCTCCTTCACGGATTTTAAGATATCGTCCATGTATTTGATAGTGTAGTTGCCGCAATCAATGGAATTAGAAGGTTGTCGAAAGCACTAAGAGAAAATAGATGATAGTGCCAAAAAAGCATAAAATCGCAACTTAATACGTAATTTTTAGTATATGACTATGATTTTCAATTCTAACCACTTCAACACAATAATATATACCAAATAGTGTTGGGTGCCAAGTTTCGTGCAAAACAAACCAAGTTTCGTCTACTTTATGCGCAAAAGTGCCAAAAACGCTTAAAAACCCTTAAAATCGAAACTTAACACGTAATTTCTAGCATAGGACCATGATTTTCAATTATAACCACTTCAACATAATAATATATACCAAATAGTGTTGTGTGCCAAGTTTCATGCAAAACAAACCAAGTTTGAACTACTTTATGCGCAAAAGTGCCAAAAACGCTTAAAAACGCTTAAAATCGCAACTTAACACCTAATTTCTAGCATACGACTATGATTTTCAATTCTAAAAACTTCAACACAATAATTTATACCAAATAGTATTGTATGCCAAGTTTTGTGCAAAATAAACCAAGTTTGAGCTTTTTTATGCGCAAAAGTGCCAAAAACGGTTAAAAAACCTTAAAATCGCAACTTAACACGTAATTTCTAGCATATGACTATGATTTTCAATTCTAACCACTTCAACACAATAATATATACCAAATAGTGTTGTGTGCCAAGTTTCGTGTAAAACAAACCAAATTTGAGCTACTTTATGCGCAAAAGTGCCAAAAACACTTAAAAACCCTTAAAATCGAAACTTAACACGTAATTTCTAGCATACGACAATGATTCTCAATTCTAACCACTTCAACACAATAATATATACCAAATAATGTTGTGTGCCAAGTTCCGTGCAAATCTGATACAAATGTGGTTGTATCAAATGAAGATACCAAAGGAGCCCATACAAGGCTGCGTAGGCTGCATACAGACCTCACAGAACAGGTCATGGCTTCAGAACAGCATAGCAGCAAACTAGCGACCAGAGCACGTTGCACGACACGTGGAGACCAAACCTATGCATCCAGGACCTAGGCTAAAGTGGAAATGGAATCTTGGTACTTAGATCTAGCTATCAAGGTCCTAAAACCAATCTAACAATCCCCGTGGACTCCTAGATGCTAAGCTGAAGGAGGGCTGCTCGACAGTTTGCTACATCAGAATTGTCTAAGTGTTTTTTTGTTTTATGTTTCTGTTTTAAGTGCCCATGTAATAGCACGCGCGTTTTAATAGGCGTGTGCTAATATAGCCGTTATGTTAGTTGAGAGCTCTATATAAGGAGAGCCTCACTTGTGTAATAAACGTTGAACAACTTATGTTTCAGATTTAATCGAAGTAATATAGAGGTATTTCAGAACATTAATCCTTGGTTATGTTGGTGGTTGTTTCGTGTTCTTTTCATGATCATTTGTAGTTTTTGTCTGTGTCATTAATCAAAGCCTCCGCACATCATTAATCCTTGCATAACCAAGGCCTTAATCAGCTCCGGTTTCGCATTAAAATCAAACCAAGTTTGAGCTACTTTATGTGCAAAAGTGCCAAAAACGGTTAAAAACCCTTAAAATCGCAACTTAATACGTAATTTCTAGCATATGACTATGATTTTCAATTCTAACCACTTCAACACAATAATATATACCAAATAGTGTTGTGTGCCTAGTTTCGTGCAAAACAAACCAAGTTTGAGCTACTTTATGCACAAGAGTGCCAAAAACGCTTAAAAACGCATAAAATCGCAACTTAACACGTAATTTCTAGCATATGACTATGATTTTCAATTCTAAAAACTTCAACACAATAATATATACTAAATAGTGTTGTGTGCCAAGTTTCGTGCAAAAAAAACCAAGTTTGAGCTACTTTATGCACAAAAGTGCCAAAAATGCTTAAAAATACATAAAATCTCATCTTAACACGTAATTTCTAGCATATGACTATGATTTTCAATTCTAACCACTTCAACACAATAATATATACCAAATAGTGTTGTGTGCCAAGTTTCGTGCAAAACAAACCAAGTTTGAGCTACTTTATGCGCAAAAGTGCCAAAAACGCTTAAAAACGCATAAAATCGCAACTTAACACGTAATTTCTAGCATATGACTATGATTTTCAATTCCAACCACTTCAACACAATAATATATACCAAATAGTGTTGTGTACCAAGTTTCGTGCAAAACAAACCAAGTTTGAGCTACTTTATGCGCAAAAGAGCCGAAAAAGCTTAAAAACGCATAAAATCGAATTTGTGTACCTTTATTGCTGTCATTGTGCTGAAATGCATGGGAAAAGTAATACTATATATATATATATATATATATATATATATATATATATATATATATATATATATATATATATATATATATATATATAACACTTAATAAAATCAAATTGGTAAAATAACTAATATTACGTACGCATTCAACAACGCTTTGAATTTTGTGTTGCGAGGCTGGCTTTGAGGTTTTTGTAATGAGTCGAAGACGTGCACATTGTTTGTTAATGACATATGACCAAAAGTATCCAATGCAAACTAAAAACGCAAATTTAAAATCAACAAATTTGAGATTAGGTGACTTTAAAAATAAAAAGATAAGTTCAATTTCAAAAATAAAACTTACTCTTACATATATGGAGCCATGTGAACGTGTGTTTAGATGCAAGGGAATTAGTCAAAGCAATCTCAATGTATGCTCTGACGTCATCTTGATCATTTACACATTTAGTACCCAAAATCGACTCAGGACAAAACCATCCAATTTTTATTGGAGGTTCGCAAGAATTTAGCTCCTCGTAAGCCGCATTAAACTCACGAATAAGAGTTTTGTTAGTAATTCGGTTATTAAAACAATTAAACAACAATGCCTAACTTGTAAGATAATGAGCATCACCTCATGTAGACATGGATAAGAGCCACGTTCAGCATCTCTCCTCTCAAAAATTGCCCAATGTCACTAGGACCAATAATTATAAACGGGCTTTCTAAAAAGCAGATTTATTCCTTCTACAAGTTTAGAATGATTGGGTCTTCCTCACGCAGGCGAGATGCACAAGTGAGCAGCCATTTGCAATCTTGAGAGAGATCGTTTACCTCCGCATCAGTCAAAATTGGAGTGCTTGGCATCGACTTTGACCCAGTCCACACCTTTTTTGAGGAACCGATCTTTCTCCAAGATCCCTTTGGACTCTTTTGCTATTTCAATTTATTCAATTAAATTAGTGTAAGAATGCAATTAAAAAAATAAAAATAAATAAGGTACAAATGATTCTTACCATGTTAGTGAATCGGACCCAAGTATATGGCCATGTGACGAAACTACCTAGGGCGTCTGATAGTTTCTCAAGGCTCCATGCTGGCATTGGAACCGGGAGTGATAAATCTTCAAACCCCTTTACAATAGTTTCCACGGTCACACTAATATGGCCACTTGTAACATGCATATGCACTGATTGGCCCTCTTTGGTTGGCTGGGCCACACCATATGCAACCTCAATTAAGTCGCCATCACTAGCAACACCTAACTGAGACAGCAAAAGAGAACAAGGAGTCGCCTCCTAAAAATTGTGTCGTTTAGTATAATAAGCATCATAATAAAATATTAACACGCGTTGCAATTTAAATTAATAAGTACTTATATATTTAAAAACTATGTACCTGTAGCACTGGCTCCGCAGTAGGCTCCAGATTTTGAGCAACGGAGTTTATGGTCTCCGGTGTGGGATTTTCCCCTTCAGGGAAAGTAATGGGCAGGGGTGCTACGGGGGTAATGGGCTCGGGTGTTGGCTCGACCGAAGCATTAGGATCCCCATGTTGACTTTTCTGATCCTCGACAATCAGGTTTGCCAAGTCAACAACGGGTGCTCCCATCTTCTGCAACACGACGGCCAGTTTGGCGAGAACATCCTTCGTAATCTCTGCTCGGAGGGTTGCTACTTCATCCCGCAGCGTCGTTCGGGATTGAGTAGCAACAAACTCTTTGCCGAATGTCTTCTGTAACCCCACGCGGACACCTCCCTTTCCGACTACCCGCCCACTGTGGTCTTTGTAGACTCAATTAGGAACGGGAACAGCAACAAGAGGGGGGGGGGGGGGGGGGGGTGAATTGTTGTTGTTACTAGTTTAAGCGTTTTTGCCCTGTTTTTGCGGAATTGAATAAAATAAATAAAGCTTAAACTTAGAGAGAAATAATTAAAAGAGACAAACGATTTTTACGTGGAAACCTTCTGGGCCTAAACAGAAGGAAAAACCACGACCCCTCGGGATTTCTAAATTCTCCACTATGTTTAAGGCAACTCGTTACAATTACATTAAACATCTTACTTCACTCGAAGCGCATCAAATTGCTTCACTCAAAGCAACAAACTTATCTTCACTAAAAGCTAAATTTCTCAATAGCTTCACTCAAAGCTATCTAATTCCCCCTTAGACTCACCCGAGTCTAATTACAAAGATTCTCTCAAAAACCCTTACAAAAGGATAAAAATTCTCTAAAAATAAAATCAATAAGTTGCACAAGAAAATATTATAAATTAATTGGCATTTATAAAACAAAATTTTCTTGTAAAAATTCTCCCAAAATTACGTGTGATTTAATGGCTCATACTAAGGTGAGTTTTGAAGAATAACCGAGTCCACTATTTATAGAGCTGAAATCCCTAATAAAAAAAATATTCCAATCCATTATTCCTTATCCAAAATGATCATGGGAATAATGTGGATTTTAATAAACAAGTCTTCCTACGGTTAATCTTAAAATAGGCATTTAAACTTGACCAATTCAAGCCCACGGTTATTTAGCAATAACCGCTGTTCCCTAATAATAACCGTTGTTCCCATAATAACGGCTGGAACTTTATGCTATTTATAGAAACGGTTATACTTAATAGGAATGGTTACATGCTAACTAATTATAGGAATGATAACCTATTTTCTAAGATAAAGACCGGTTAAAAATAATAGCTAAGACCTATTCAACAACCGCTATTTCTATTTTTAGCAAATCCAAAATTTACTAAATATAGATCCTAAAATAAAGGATCTTTATTTAGAGACTCATACGTAAAGTAATTTTTAGAAAACTTTTTGCCAATTAACTATAATAAATAAATGCAACAAATTAATTTCAGTACATTAACTAAAAATAATAATTATAAATAAATAACCAGAATTTCTAGTTAACGTAGGCTGACTCCAGTTCAGGAACAGTGCGCTGTCTCCAATTTCCAGTTTTGCTAGAACATCCAACTTAGGAACAGTAGACCTGCTGTCTCCATTTTACATCCCAAGCGATATACTTCTTCTAACATCTCTTGAATCTTTTTGACACGTACATTTCCATGAACTAAGCCATAGGTACTATCAACGATCATAATTACAATCGGATATCGACCTGCACACAATCTCTAAACACATATTTGCTTAAGTGTAGTCATCATCAAAACTCAAGAGGTCCAACAGCCTTTCCCTAAGATCATATGCAATGCGTCAACATTGCCTCTTGGGGTGAACTCCCCCGTAGCTTCTTTTTCCTTTCATCCCATCTATTCAAATACAAAGTGACATATAGAGCAATTAGTATAAGTAAATCAAAGCCAAAGAATACAAATCAAATCAAGAATATACTTAATTTCAAAACTCACCACAGCATCAACAACCTTCTTCGTTCTCGGATCATTAATGGTAAATTTACCACTTGCATCTCGAGAATGAAGCCCGCAATACCAATCACGCACCCGATCTCCAGCAGGAGTATTCACGGATACGGAGGTAGTCGTAGATGAGGGCATGGATGAACTTTGATTGGGATATAAACCCGCATCCACCCACTCTTTTCGGACCTCATCGTACGTTTTTTGGCCCAAGCGCTGGTAGAACTTCCGGAATATGATGCAACACATAAAAGTGTGCTTGTAGAAGGCTGTCTCGAGGAGGTGTGACCGATTTGGAGCCAATTGTTCCTTTTCCTTCAAGCCTTTCTTCATGTCTAGAGGTGGGAAGTCCAATAGGCTTTGCCATGGCCAAATACTCGGCTATAAAAGTTACTAATCTCATCGCTCACAGTGCCTTGAATCATACTCCCCTCGGGTTGTGCTGGATTCCTCACCTTGTTTTGTAAAACACCCATGTGTCTTTCAAAAGGATAACACCACCTTAAAAAAACTGGACCCAAAAGCTTGATCTCACGAACGAGATGGAGAATAAGATGAACCATTATGTCAAAGAAAGAAGGTGGAAAATACATCTCAAACTTTCATAAAGTTACAATCACGTCGAGTTGAAGTGCATCAAGTTTAAAGGATCAAGAACTTTACTACAAATTGTGTTGAAGAACGAATATAGCTCGGTAATAGCATATCTCACATGTTTTGGCAGTATTCCACGTATTGCAATTGGTAAGAACACTTGCATCATTACATGGCAATCGTGAGATTTCATGCTTCCCAACTTCAGCTCACCATTTAGGCTCACAAATCTCTTCATGTTGGATGAGTACCCAGACGGAACCTTAATGCCATACAAACACTCACAAAATGTTCGCTTCTCTGCTTTGGACAATGTGTAGCAAGCTGGAGGGAAATAAACTTTGTCATTACTCATCTTCTTCTTACTGCCACCAACTTCATCAGCTCTATTTCTTTTCTTACTCACCTTAACATGTGCCCACAACTCCGGACGAAGACCTTTACATTCAAACCAATCTCGCACGGCCCTAACATCCTTTGTCTTACCCAGAATGTTCATGAGAGTCCCGAGTATGGTATCGCATACGTTTTTCTCTATATGCATAACGTCAAGACAATGCCTAACCTGCAGATCTCTTCAATATGGAAGCTTCCAAAAGATTGATTCTTTTTTCCATAATCGGTCTTCACCCCCTTGCACTTGCCCCGTTTTACCAAATACAGTCTCAACTCCCTTAACCTGTTCATAAACCTCATAACCGGTCAACGCTCGACGAGCTACACGGTCCTCAACCTCCCCGTTAAACAACTTCTTCTTCTTACGATATTGGTGGTCTCGTGAGAGGAACTTTCGATGGTGCATGAATACGTGTTTGCTCTTAGGATTCCACGTGGATTCCATGTCATCGATACATATTGGGCATGCTTTCTTCCCTTTGTTCTTATACCCCGATAAGTTGTCATATGCCGGAAAATCATTATTAACGGTGCATAAAATCATTGCACGCAAGGTGAACTCCTCATTAGCATATGCATCAAACACTGAAACGCCTTCATCCCACATCTTTCTCAAATGCTCAACGAGAGGTGCAAGATATACATCTATGTCATTGCCAGGTTGTTTAGGACCCGAGATACGAAGCGAAAGCATAATGTACTTACGCTTCATACACAATCAAGGTGGCAAATTATAGATCACTAAAATTATCGGCCAAGTACTATGTTGAGAACTAAGATTGCTGAATGGGTTCATTCCATCTGTACACAGTCAGAGCCTTAAATTACGAACCTCATCCCCAAAAGTCTTATGCAACCTATCAATACTCTTCCACTCCGGAGAATCAGATGGATGTGTGAGCAAGTGACCTTTCTTCACCCTATCTGCATGCTACCTCAAATTTAACGCATCTTTCTTTATAGAAAACAAGTGCTTGAATCTAGGTATTATTGGAAGATACCACAATACCTTAGTCGAGGGCCCTTTAGCATCCCGAGCCCCTTTACGCTTGTAGCGCGATAACCCACACCTATGACACTCTTCTAAGTTCTCGTTTTCATTCCGATACAACACACAATCATTCGGACACGCATGAATCTTTTGGAATTCTAAGCCGAAAGGACACATGAGATTTTTGGCATAATATGTCGACTTTGGAAGTTCATTTCCCTCAGGAAGCATCTCACCTAACGCTTCTAATAACATTGTGAAACTAGCGTCACTTCAATTGAACTTTGACTTAATGTTGAAAATTGTCAACACTGTTGTTAATTTGGTGAACTTTGTACATCCAGGGTACAAAGGCTTTTGAGAAGCCTATGTCAACAAGTCAAAAACAAGAGGACGTTTTCCTAACTCATCCTCGACTCGCTCCATCATCTCATCAACACGATCCACATCCTTATCGACATTTTCTTCACCTGTCTCATACCCATCAACATGATCTACTACATCCTCATTGATATTGGCCACATTATTGACGTCCTCAACAACACTTTTCTCTTTGTAAACTCTCTCCTCACCATGCCAAACCCAAATATGATATTGAGGCCTAAACCCACGTCGAAGTATGTGCTCCCTAAGGGTATCAACACTGTCTACCTTTGATACATTGCCACAACTGACACATGGGCAATAAAAACTAACTCCTTCCGTCCTAACTTGATGTTCAACCGCAATACTACAAAATGCTAATACGCCATCAATAAATTCTGACGATTCAATGCTTCCATACATCCAAGAATGATCTTTTGTCATCCTAATTAGTGTGATTAATTAATTCAAAACAAAATTAATACACAACTTTTAAACACGTATACTTATTTCTAACAAACATATTTAACCCTAAAAAATATATACTTATTTATACCAAATCTATTTAACCCTAAATATACATACTTCATATTCTAATTCTATACTTCATACTTCAATATTAAGCACTATATTGTAAATAAAATCATATTCTAATTCTAATCGTTAAAGACATAACTATAACAACAAACCACATTTTTAACAAATTACACAAATATTTAACAAACTAATAACATAAACTTGAATAATGTAAAATTCACAAGTAGTAAAATTTTGCTCAAATAGTATCCAGATTTGGCATACTAGCATACAAGTAAAAGCAAAACAGTACATATCATTTGCAAATAACAATTCAAACTAAAATTCACTAAATTACTAAATTACATGTTAAACAATAAAGATATGAACTTGCAAATTAGTAAAATAAATATAATTACCTTGATTTCATGGGTTATGTTATCTACAACGAAAAACAGAGAAACAAAATTTAATTAGTATATATACAAACGGTTGCCATAATTTTCGTGGATTATGAACCAAGAAGATGAACAAATTAAATGCTTAATAAATTAAAAGGAGAAAAAATAACTTAATGTCGTGGGTTTTGAAGATGAACAAGACCAAAGTATTAAGTTTCGTAGGTTTATGAACCAAGAAGATGAAGAACTTTGAAGAAACTGTTAACACACAGCGTTTTTCGAGTTTGCAGACGAAGATGAACTTTGAAGAAGAAGGCTGTTACATTTGTGAAGATGAAGAAGAGGAACGAAGCAGATGAAGATGAAGATGAAGATGAAGCGTTTGTTCAATGGGTTTGAGAGAACGAAGCAAAGTGTATAGTGTACATTATTGTAGTCGAGTTTTGTGAAAAAAGAAATGGCGGGTTTTAATGCTACTGTATACTGCTGTACATTCCAACGGTTATTTGCTGTGGGCCCTAGCCAACCGTAGCAATTATGCTGCTGATCTGTATTGCTGTAACGGTATTTGCTGCGGGCCCCTGTAACTGGAGAAATTAATTTATTTGTGTAAGGGTTATTTGCTGCGGTCCCTAGCAAAACCGCAACAATTAATATTGGTACTGAATATTTGCTGCGGTCACACCTTAAAACCGCAGCAATTAATTGTTTTTTTTTCAATTCTTTTTCCTATTTATTGCTGCGAATATACAAAAATCGCAGCAAATGATAAGCAGCAAATACGTTTTTTTCCACTAGTGATAACGTATTTTTAATGCCTACTTGTATCATTCTTAATGCATATTTACAAAATCATTAATGCCCATCGAGTAAGCGTGCAATACTTACAATATCTTAAATATCTACTTTCAATATCTTTAATGTCTACCGGGTAAGTTACTCTATATTTTTCTTTATGGGCTAGCCCAATTAAAGATATCTCTCAATGAGACCATCTCTCATAAGAGTTTGTGGTATAACACAAATAATCCGTTGCCAATATAGAATATTTCTTCACAGCCAAACTCTGTCGGAAATCGACTATTTGAGTTGGTTGATCAGAAGACCATAGACAAAGATGAATTATCGGCATAATTTAATCGCAATTGAATAGATGTATAATAATAGCAACTAATTAGGACAATTGATTGTCATGTATAATAACAGCAACTTATTAGGATAATTGATTGTGAAAATTTGAAAAAAATAAGATTATTTAACAACTTTATTCCAAAAACAAGTTTCGAAAAAACTTAATTCCCAAAATAAGCGTCCGTACATCCAAACCTAGATTTGTTGTAAAGTCGCACTTACTAACAGCGAAATATTAAAAAAAAAATTAGTAAAGCTTAAGTTCACTGTTACTAACAGCGACTTAAGGAGTTGACCAGTCAAACCTTAATGTCGCTGTTACTAACAGCGACTTGAGGCTTGATTGGTCAAACCTTATTGTCGCTGTTAATAACAGCGACTTAAGGCTTGACTGGTTTGACTTTTTATTGACTTTCTTGTATGAATTAAACTAGCCATTATTAAATTGAAAAATAGCCGTTATGAAGTTGAAAATAGCCTTTGTAATTATGTTCTATAAATAAGTCCATCATTTCCCTACTTCATTGTATCCAATCTACATCATTCTTGTTCAAGTTAATCAATTTTTAAAGGTAACGTAAGGTCTTATGTTAGTGTTATTCTCAATTTATAAATGTTAATATTATTCTTGAATGTTTAATTACGTTACTATATCATATGTGTTCCATAGATGTCACAGGAGCATTCTATTGAAGAATTTGTGATTGTTGTTATGAAGTTGAGATTAACACAGATTAGAGCAACTTCAATTGTGAGCGTGATTTTGTTGCTTGTCCTTTCTACTTGGTTGAAGGATTAGGATGCACATACTTTAGATGGATTGCTCCGGAGGGTACCAAATGGAAGAGAGACTTAATAACACGGCTTGAAAAGAAAAAACAAGAGCTTAAAGATGAGGTATTTAATCTCAACAGACAAATAGATGATATGGCACATAGGAAAGAAGAGACTGAAAGGATTATGAGAAAGTTTAAGAAGCAATCTTAGTTAGCGACGGTGGTTTAACTTAACGAATGAACTGTGTAATTTGATATGAATTCGTTGAACATGAATGAAATTGTGTTGAATTTTCGAGAGCATTTTTCCTATTTGAATATGATTGTTTGTTTGTTTTTGATTAAATTCACATTGCATTCTTGGCGGAATGATTCATCGCCGAAAACTCTGAGTGCTTAACATCATTTCTTTCATAATAAACGTGTGATAATACGATAAAATTATATACAACTACATATATATTACAAATTATACACAAAAGACCAAATGTTACAAATATTGAGTATGTACAAATGCTCAATATATACAAAATGTCACTAATGTTCAATATATACAAACAGTATTCTAACGCTAATCCTCCTCCTGTACCCTGTCTAACTGTGACGGTTTACGACGCCTCCTACGATAGTAAGAGGCCGTCGCATGACGCTCGGGTAGGGGAGGTGATTGATACTGTGATGATGTAGCACCCTGTGAGGACCCGGCACCATAGTCGAGGCACGTTAAGTCTATCTCCTCAAGATGAACGTCGGCATAATGAGGAGATGACACGTAGTCGTCCATAGTGGTTTCGGGCAAAGCGACTTCTGGAATGAAGTGCTGAAACTATGTCCCAAGGAGTATGCCTTGGGCAATCTCCTGTACATGCTCCTCTTGGGTACAGCTGATGACAGATGTAATGCCCTGTGCCTGCATTAAGACTTAAGTATTAATGAAATGTATAACATGTAAGTTCTATGGATAATAATCAACATTGAAGAATACTTACAAACTGTGTTATCGTAGGTGCTGCGGGAGCGTACTGGGTTGCGGCGATGATACCTAGTGGTGTGATCCATCGATGAGTGATGGAGAAGAACCACAAAATGTAATCCGCCGAAGTAGGTGCGCCTACAGCCTCGATCGGCGCACCTTGGGCCAGCAGCTCTAGCCTGTGCTCCCAACGAGCGACATGGCGTATGTTGATCTCGAGCCAGTTCTTGGGCTCCCGACCCTTGCGTGAGGTGTGATGGAGCTCCGCCTCTGTGTCACATGGCAATGGGATGCCCTGTACCATCCCATATTGGCGCAGTACGCGCTCAGGGAGATGCACTTCAACTATGTCGAAGCAGATTAGAGGTACAGATGCTCTCCACGCCCCTAACAATATGCCTGAGTGCTGAGGTAATGCGGCGTATGCCTCAGCGGGGTAAGGATCCCATCGAAACTACACGTGAAAATGCAATTAATAAATTACTCAATGCGATAGTTACAAGACAAGTTGTACTGAAGTTTTTACCTGGTCAGCTCGAAGTAGATCGAATTGATCGCGGTAGAACCCCACGCCCGATCCTGTGAGGGTCCTTGTACGTCTTTCAAAGGACCACCACGATCATACGAAACATGTGAGGGTGGAAGAATTGGTGGCGCAAATGCATCACGACCCACGCTCCTCATCGGTTGACCTATAAGAATGTGCTCCCACGCCCAAAGCTATGAATTACAAATATAAGTAAGTAAGCGAAACACAAAAACATCTAATAAAAGAAATAAAGCAGTAACATGTAAAGTTAGTATTACCTGCAGAATAATCAGGGGCCCAGTGATCTCCTTCACGTTCTTTCGTGAAACTTCACAAAGTCTCCTGTACAGATACGCTAGGGCTGCGGAACCCCAGCTGTACCCGGAGACGACCTCCCATGGCGCATCAAGCAACGTCAAGTATAATAGTTGTACCCTGTTGCCAGTCTTGTCGGAGAACAAGACAGCACCAATCAGATATAAGAGATACGCCTCAACGGTAGCCTCATCAGCACCTTCAGGGAGGTGCGACAAGTTCTGCGCAAGCCACGTTACGCGTAGGCTACTCCCTTTGGCTACCTCTGCAGGAGGTCAGACTCCTAATAATCTATGGACTTTCTCTTGCCAACTTTCGAGTTGGCGTCCAACGGTGCACATGGCATGTCCCTCGATGGGAAGCCGTGTAAGCACAACTACGTCAAGTAAAGTGACAATAGCCTCACCTAGAGGTAGGTGGAAGGTATGGGTCTCTTGGCGCCACCGCTTCACTAAAGTCGTGACTAGCGCCCGATCGACTCTCCCATACGCGATGAGGTGGAATTCATACAACCTCGCTCGCTGAAGGTACGGGATGATCCGTGCGTAAATGGCCCACGGAGCAGAGTCGGGATGCCTGGTGTATATGGTCTCTGTGTCAGACGCCTGAACGCAAAGATTATATTAGCATGAAGTTAAAGTATTAAGGCATATACATTCAAAATACTAAGTTGACTAACCTGGACATCCCATAGTACACTGCTCCTGTGATCCGCCTGCATCGTAAGCACACTAGGGTCGCGAGAGTCTGGAGCTGCTGGATCCATCTCTACTGCAATTCAACAATAACTAAGCTGTAATTATGATTACATGTAAAAACACTTAAGAAATACTCAAATTGTTTACTTTCAAGAAGCGTGGAAGAAGAGGATAAGAATCTTCCCATGTACCATAGATGGAGAGAAGGGCTTGTTGTTTAGCACACCATGCCCGCTTATAAGTCACTTCGACACCAAATTGGTCATTCACCATTTGTCGCACCACAAAGACCTTTATTGATGGGTCTTCAGCAACACAATTTCTAATAAGATTGTTAATCACGGAAGATGTCAAATGAATGTGTCCGTCTGACACATTTTCAGTACTTAATTCACAACCCCCATGCTTCCCTTTATATGTAACAATCTCCCATGAAGGTGAATAGGAGATCTTCCTAGCCCTAAGCCTCCAAGCACACCCTCTCTTACACTTCAAGGTGAGCACGGTTTGATTGAAGTCTCAGTTCGGTACTCAACGTTCCTACGAATATGATACAATCTAACTGCATCCAACAACGCATCCTTGTTATCAAACATCATACCGTTTTGAAACTCTCCTACATCGGTGTAGGTTGTATCACAATCCCAAGACCTCCAAGAGTTCTCCTCTACGTGTTCATCTACAGGGGGAACTAGTGCATAAGGTGTCGAAGCAATGATTGTTGGAATGTTGCTTAAGCTCATGTCATTAGCTAAAGCCTCCTCGTCAACACCTACATCGTCCTCAGCAGGAGCTTCTACGAATTCATTACTCTCACTATTAACATCACCCCAAGGCTCATTTGTATCTTCTAAGTTAAAAGTATCATCATTTGTGACTTGAAATTGAAGTTGATTGGGTTCATTAGAAGGATAAGAGGATGATGGCATAAAGGGATTTTGGGTTTCTTGGGTAGGGAAGGGCGTATGAGAAAGATCAGAAGAAGTTACATTTAGGCATGCATTTGTTTCCATAACATTGACATCTTGATTCCCTAGGGGTACCTCTTCTACATATAACTCTAAAGAACGAATAGAGGTAGACTTTGAATACTCCCACATTGCATCTATAGCCTCCTCATCCTCAACTGGAAAAGCTAACAAATCTCCACTCATATTGTACTTCTTGTAGTGTCAATGCCAACCTTGGAGCATATAAAATGTTTAAATTCATTCAAATCTATGTTTGAGTTGCATGCAAACAGTTTACGTCTTCCCCCAACATACTTAACATTGTTACTACTTGATCGAATTAAACCATTCCAAAAGTATACAACAGTAAAAAAAGCATACAACAGTCACACGAAATGAAGCCATTTCTACAACAATACGTACAAAATCAACATCACCATCAAGTTCATAAATATATACTACATAACAACATTCATTAAATTTAGGTTTTGCATTCAAACATTCTCTAAATTAAACTCAAATTTAGGGTTCCCATTCAAACATTCTCTACATTAAACTCAAACATCTTCTACATTAAACTAAAAATTTATAATAAAAACGTACCTTAATAGGCTGTAGATCAACAAGAAGTTCCAAATTTCAAGTTTAAGAACCTGCATTTATGTGAAAGTTCATGAACATGAGGTGAACCCTAATTTTCGAAAATGGAAAAAAAACACAAAAAAATATTACCTTAAGTGAACGTAGGAAGATGACAGAACTAATTAGTAGTAGAAACTTGGAATATGATGAGATTAATTGAAGGATTGAAGTTGATTTAATGATGAAAAGAAGAGGAAGATCTCGTAGGTTGGAATAAAGAAGTAAATTGAAATGACGAAGAAGAAGGAGGACTGGAAACTTAACTCGCAATAAGTCGCTGTTAATAACAGCGAAATTAGGCTTTAGTAATATATATATTTATTTATTTATTTATTCCGCTGTTAGTAAGTGCGACTTTACAACAAACCTAGGTTTGAATGTACGGATGCTAATTTTGGGAATTAAGTTTTTCCGAAGCTTGTTTTTGGAATAAAGTTGTTAAATAATCTTATTTTTTTCAAATTTTTAATGATTGTTAGTCATATTTGTTCATGTTAGTTCATCTTTAAAATTTTGAGCTATAAATAGAAATTTATTTAATTTTATCTTTTAATTTATCAAAAAAAATATTTTTCATTATCATCATTTTCACCCCAATGAGTTCCACCTAGAGCTGTTCAAAAGTGACCCAACTCAAAAACCAGAACCGAAACCGAAAGTAAACCGACCCGAAAATGTGTTCCTTTTTTAGGTTTATCGAACCGACATTACCCGAACCGGTTGACAACCGAAAATGGAAAAGCTGAACCCGAGCTGTAACCGACACATAACCGTTAACCGAGATTACCCGAACCTAATAATGACCGACCCGAGTCATATCCGACCCGAATCATGCTCGAAACCGAATTCTATCCGGCTTAAACCGACTTAACCCGAACGAATTTTAGATCGAACTGCTTTAAAACTGAACCGATTTTTAACATATAAGTATGATAGACTCATATTCATTCATCTTATTAGTTAATCTAATAAAGTGTTAAATATTTTAATAAATTAAATTTTATAAATACATGGTTTCATATGTTTAGAGTTAATAATCAATGGTCAATATTTATTTAACTATTTTTAATCAAATTAGATGAAAATTGATGGAACATTATAATTTTAATTTTCGATCAAACAAGTAAAAGTAACAAAGTAATAATGATTACTAATTGATTTGCATTTTAACTATTTTGCTTGAAGTAAAGAGAATCTTGTCATCAATTAAAAAATGACTGATATTGATTCAACCAATAGTAATTAATACTACGTAGCTGAATTCTGTTAAAAAAAAACCCGAACCCGATCTGTACTCGACAAAACCGAACTAATTAGTAACCGATGACAACCTGAGACCGATTGACACTCAACACGAACTTCAACCGACACCGAGCCGATGCTAACCTGATAGCTTGAATAACTGATCTCCAACCGAACCGTGATTAACCGACTCGACCCAAGTGTGACCCGTTGTAACACACAGCCGAAAAATAACAGATCCGAAATACAACCGAATCGAATGACACCCGTCCGAAACCAACCCCATCACCCGAATGAACACCTCTAGTTCCGCCTAAAAGAATTATTACTAATAATCATTTATAAACTACAAATCAATAAATACATAAGTTTTCATAATTACAATGACGATATATTTTTAACTTGTATTTATATGTAAGTAAAGGTAGAATATACGAACTTTTCTACAATTAAGACCCTTATCGAATCATGGATCCACTGGTGGAAAAAATCTCATTTGCTGCGGTTTTTTGCCCATATTATGCTGCGTTTTTGGCGCCAAGCATTAGTGATAGTAGCAGATGGCCTATTATAAATGTTGCGGTTTAAAACCGCAACAGAAAAGTCAACCATATGCTGAGGGCCTCCTTAAAACCGCAGCATATAGTGCAAGACTATATGCTGCGGGCCTCCTTAAAACCGCAGCATATAGTTTTGCCCTATATGCTGCAGTTTTATGGAGGCCCGCAGCATATATATAACTTTTTATTTTTTTTGCTTTTTTCGTTTAATACTAATAAATAATCCAACAATGTACAATGTAAACAATGATTAATCCAATAATCCAATGATAATCACCAATTATCACCAATATTCTCTTTGTAATCTCTCGATCATATATATAATATTATGTATGTACATATACAAATTAAAGTCCTAAATGTAAACTAATTACATAATTTACCAAAAGCAAAAATTAGCAAGATACGCGACAATCTTGTCTTTCAATTGGCGCATTTCTCCATCTCTCAAAAGGCGTGTTTTCCTTGAAATGTCGTATAAAACCTATAATATAATATTAAATTAAATGATACATAAATATTAGATTTTACCAAGAGTAAATATATAATTATAATTTAAGAACGTAACAAATACTTACGGCGTCAATGTTTTCAACTCCAACCTCCTTCACGGATTGTCAGATATCGTCCATGTATTTGAGAGTGTAGTAGCCGCAATCAACGGTATTATCAGCTTGTCAAAAGCACTAAGAGAAAATAGATGTTGGTGCCAAAAAAGCTTAAAAACCCATTAAATCGCAACTTAACACGTAATTTCTAGCATATGACTATTATTTTCAATTCTAACCACTTCAACACAATAATATATACCAAATAGTGTTGTGTGACAAGTTTTGTGCAAAATAAACCAAGTTTGAGCTACTTTATGCGCGAAAGTGCCAAAAAAGCTTGAAAAACCATAAAATCGCAACTTAACACGTAATTTCTAGCATATGACTATTATTTTCAATTCTAACCACTTCGACACAATAATATATACCAAATAGTGTTGTGTGCCAAGTTTCGTGCAAAACAAACCAAGTTTGAGCTACTTTATGCGCGAAAGTCCAAAAAAAGCTTAAAACCCATAAAATGAATAGTGTTGTCTACCTATACTGCTATGTATTTCGTAAATGTGGCTCTGGATATAAATCCCATTTTTGCACGCACTTTCTTCATTGTGCTAAAACGCAAGGGAAAAGTATAACTATTTATATATCAATGCATGTAATAATATTAATGTAATACTATTTATAGATATATATATAACACTTAATTAAATGAAAATTGGTAAAATTTATAAAATTACGTACGCATTTAACAAGGCTTTGAATTTTGTGTTGCGAGGCGGGCTTAGAGGTTTTTGTAACGAGTCGAAGACGTGCACAATGTTCGTTAAAGGACATATGACCAAAAGTATCCAATGCAAACTACAAACACAAATTTTAAATCAACAAATTAGAGATTATGTGTGTTTAGATGCAAGGGAATTATTCAAAGCAGTCTCAATGTATGCTTTGACGTCATTTGAATCATTTACGCTTTTAGTACCCGAAATCCACTCCGGACAAAACCATCCAATTTTTATTAGAGGTTCGCAAGAATTTAGCTCCTCATAAGCCGCACTAAACTCATGAATAAGAAAATTTTGTCAGTAATTCGGTTGTTAATATAATTAAAAAATAATGCCTAAATTGTAAGATAATGAACATCACCTCATGTAGACATGGATAAGAGCTACATTCAGCATTTCTCCTTTCAAAAATTGCCCAATGTCACTAGGACCAATAATTACAAATGGGCTCTCAACAAAGCAGAATTGTTCATTCTGCAGGGTTAGAATGATTGGGTCCTCCTTACGCAGGCGAGATGCACATGTGTGCAGCCATTTGCAATCTTGAGAGAGATCTTTTAGCTCCGCATCAATCAAAATTGGAGTGATTGCCAATGAGTTTGACCCAGTCGACACCTTTGATGAGGAACCGATCTCTCTCCTAGAGCCCTTTGGACTCTTGCTTTCTCAATTTATAAAATTAAATTAGTGTAAGTATGCAATTAAAAAAATAAAAAAAAAAGAAGATACATGATTATTACCATGGTAGTGAATCGGACCCAAACATATGGCCATGTGACGAAACAACCTAGGGCGTCTAATAGTTTCTCAAGGCTCCATTCTGGCATTGGAACCGAGAGTGAGAAATCTTCAAACCCCTTTAGAATAATTTCCACGGTCACACTGATGTGGCTACTTGTAACAGGCATCGAATGCACTGTTTGGCCCTCTTTGGTTAGTTGTGCCACATCATATGCAACCTCAGTTAAGTCGCCATCACTAGCAACACCTAACTGAGGCAACAAAAGAGAACAAGGAGTCGCCTCCTGAAAACTGTGTCGTTTAGTATAATAAGCATCATAATAAAATATTAAAACACGCTGTAATTTAAATTAATAAGTGCTTATATATTTAAAAACTATGTACTTGTACCACTGACTCGAGAGTTCGCTCCGGATTTTGAGCAACGGAGTTCATGGTCTCCGATGTGGGATTTTACCCTTTAGGGTTAGTAATGGACTTGGGTGCTACGGGGGTAATGGGCTCGGGTGTTGGCTCGACCGAAGCGTTAGGATCCCCATGTTGACTTTGCTGATCCTTGACAATCAGGTTTTCCAAGTCAACAGTGGGTGCTCCCATCTTCTGCAACACGAGTACCACTTTAGCAAGAACCTCCTTTGTAATTGTTGGACCTCTTGAGTTTTGATGATGACTACACTTAAGCAAATATGTGTTTAGAGATTGTGTGTAGGTCGATATCCGATTCAAATGGTGATCGTTGAT
>NC_080049.1:21401802-21609302 GCF_026212465.1 Amaranthus tricolor
GAGCATAATGAATTAGTTGAATTTGATGTACATTATATATTATTAGAAATGTTGATGTTGGTATTGGAAACATCATTTATGAACTCATTAGTTGATTTCTTATTTGAATTTTATGTGCATTATATATGTATGAACTTAATTACATTATGTACTTTATTAATTTGTAGACTAAAAAGATTCTAATCAAATGAATATAATGTGATTGTATGGGCATGAAGTTGATGATAGATAATTATTTTGTTTGTATTCATGTAGAAATGGTATCATTTCGCGTGACTATAGTATGTTTTTGGAATTGTTGTATTCGAAAAAGTAGTGGCAAAGTTCATTATGTTGGGGGAAGACGTAGGTTGTTTGCATACAACTCGAAGATGGATTTAAATTAGTTTAAACGTTTGCATGCTCTAAGATTGGATTGGACCCCACTACAAGCACCGTAAATATAAGCTTTAAGTATGACATGAGTGGAGAATTGCTAGCCTTTTCTGTTGAGGATGATGAGGCTATAGATGCTATGTAGGAGCATTCAAAGTCCACCCAAATTCCCTCTTTGGAGTTATACGTAGAAGAAGTACTCTTATGGAATGTAGTTGCTTCTAATCCTACTCCTATCCCGATGCCTATATCAACTCAGGAAACTGTAAATCCCTTCGTTCCTTCCGCATCTTATACTTTTTCTCAACCCGTTACGAATCAAGTTCTAATTAATTCAATGGTTAACGTAGGAGAAAGTGATGAGATGGGACCTTGGAATGATGGAAATGAGAGTAATGAGCTCATTGACGATCCTTCTGAGGATGATTTGGATGTTGATGAGGATGCGCTAACAAATGACATGACCCTAGGCAACATTCCTACAATCATTCCTCCTACACCTTATGCCCTATGCCCACCTCTAAACGAGTATGAGGAGGACAACTCCTAGAGGACTTGGGCTTGTGATACCACTTTTACTCGGATTGTCAACGTTCCAACGGTAAAAGGAATATGGTCAACACAGGAAACAACACCAAGCAAAATAAGACAAGTCAGCGGAAGTCTTTACATACAACTCAAGAGCCCACCGGCCTCTAGACTAGCTAAAAGTTGTACGAGATAAAAAGAAAACGTCAAAAACTTTGGTTACATAAACTGAGTTATTTCGACTCATTACAAAGTATGTCTAGATTTGATGGTTACGGGTTCTAAGCTGAATCCTCACTCCAGCCCCCTCCTGCAGTCAACCTGCTGCACGTCGTATGATAACACGTAGCAGATTCCAAAGAACAACCAATACACGTCAGAAACTTCATACATATATTAAACAGGTTGAATACAAGCATTGTGTTTACCCTAACATGCAAAGGCTCTAATACATATTCTTTATTCAATATTTCCAATCTTGTAACGTTGCCCGTCCTGTTGGGGTCGTACAAGTATAATTTCAAATTTTGTTTTGGTGGAATACACTTGGGAGAGCTAATCCCAGGGCAACCACCTACCTAAGACGTTGCCCGTCCTGTTCGGGTCGCCAAAGGCTAAAGTATGCATACCCCCATGGTGACCGTAATGATCCACAACTGCCATGGGAAAAATAATTTATAATATTCCAAACCATTTGTTAACCCTTTTGGGTAACATAACCAAACGTCAACCCTTCTGGGTGACAAACACATAAATTCTCAATTTACACTTAATTATTTCATATTATTTGAGGTGTCTAATCCTTATGTGATTACAAATGCCTCGATTAGGAATAAAACAACATTACTTGCACAACCGTATAAACAGTATGGTCTAAGCGTGTACCTTTGAACGCTGCAAACACACGTTGTTCAAGCACAATTAGAATTTCGCCCTCTTATGAAACGAGGTCCTAAATAACACATACACAAAAAGATCACGTATTAGACCGTGTTTAAACATTTAATCCACTCAATACCATTAAAATATCACTAAGACTTGATAATTTCAAATGTTTTCATCAAACTCCCAATAGTTCCAAATTTTTACATTCTGACCAGAAACTTTTATGGCCATTTCGGACAGTTTAGAAAATTCAAATTAAAAATTCGACTTCACCGCTGCGTCCGGAACGCATCAATTACCTTGGGTACCAAATTTCATAATTTCTAGCATCCAATTACTATTTTTAATTATTTTAAGCGTTTTAACGAGTTTTAAAACGCATCGGTTAAATAAAACAACAACGAAACACACCCAACGCTCGGATCGGGGCGCCACTATCGAGGCAGCAGCTGCTGTCCAAAATTCCTTTTACTTTAATTATTTTTTTTTTTTTTCTATTTAAATTATTTAATCCTTTTTAAATCTCATTACCAAGATACACTTAACCGAAACCGAATTTACATTCTACTAAAATAAAACAAACAAAACCAATTCTCCTATCACACAACCACTTGATATTTCCACACATCTAACAATACACAAAATCCCATCAACAATCTAAACCATCATCAAAAACATAAAGCTAGCAACTTAAGACATACTCATCCACAAGATCCTTCAAGAGCACTTAAAATTTCATAAACCATGATAATAAAATTAAATACTTGATTCTCTTATCAAATTAAAATTTTGTAGAGAATCATATATCATCATTTTTGAATCAAAACATATATATAAGGACAATCCTTTAAACAAATCAAATTTTGTTAAAGGATTTATAAACTCTTGGATACCTACATTACTTAATTCATACACTTAAAATTTCTTCTAACAAACTAAAATCTTGCTAGAGAAATATAAATCGTAAAATAAATCCATTTTAACCTTTGAAGAGACTTTATTCTTATAACAAATTTAAACTTTGTTAAAGAATGCAAATCAAGGAAAATTTTATATAATAGAAATAGGATTTAATCCTTTTAACAAACCAATTTTATCAAATGATTATTAAAGAAAACTTATATAAAATACTCAATCCTCCTAATAAGTCATAGGATATCATCATAAAAAGAAAGAAGATTATGTAATCCCATACTAAAATTTCTTATAAATAAAAATAGTAATTAACAACTTAACTTACCCTTTGATTAGAAGATTGGATTGAGCAAAGAAAATGTTTTTTTTTTTTTCTTGAGTGCCGAAACCAAGAACACAAAGGGAAAATTTTCTGAATTTTTTTTTCACTAAGAAGATTAAAAAATGTGCTTAGGAATGTGAGGAATTCAAATTGAAGCTTAAGGATTAATAGGAAAATTAAGGACCAACTTAATTACTCCTAATTACACCATTATGAGAGGAGTTACAAGACTCCTCCCATACTCACCCAAACCGGCAGCCCTTCACCTCCCTTCCATAATTTTTTTTTTTATTAATTGAGTAATTATTATACTTTTGTTAAAACAGCAAGAAACGTCACGCGATAACATCGTACGCGATAAAACTTGTTACCGTTAAAATTAAACCTACTTTATTTCTTGTAATTAACTATGTAAAATAATATAATTTAATATTACTTATTTATTTTATTTTATTATATTTTATTTATTTTTAAACCCGATAAATTACGGGGTGTTACAAGGGTATGATGTTTGATTAAGGAAGCGTTGTTGGAAGCTATCAGAATGTATCATATTCGTAGAAATGTGGAGTATAGAACGGAGACCTCAAATCAAACTGTCCTTACCTTGAAGTGTAAGCGGGGCTTTTCGTGGAGACTTAGGGCTAAGCTCGATTCATATTTATCTTCATAGCATATTGTTACGTACAGGGGTAAGCATGGGTCTTGTGTTTTGGGTAGTGACACTGTTTCGGCTGGACACATTCACTTGACATCTTCTGTCATTAAAAATGTCATT
The DNA here is from genome assembly GCF_026212465.1 of Amaranthus tricolor. Classification (NCBI taxonomy): domain Eukaryota; kingdom Viridiplantae; phylum Streptophyta; class Magnoliopsida; order Caryophyllales; family Amaranthaceae; genus Amaranthus; species Amaranthus tricolor. The sequence goes on from NC_080049.1 coordinate 21,405,606, forward strand.
AGAAATTGTGTTGCTAAAGACCCATCCATTACGGTATCTGTTATACGAAAGATGGTTAAAGATCGTTTTGGTGCGGAAGTGAATTATAAGCGAGCGTGGTGTGCTAAGCAACAAGTGTTGTTGTCCATATATGGAACTTAAGAAGGTTCTTACTCACTCCTTCCGTGATTTTTAGATGCTTTGCAACATTCCAACCCGAGCTTAGTACTTGAGTGGTTTTTTAAGGAGGACAATGACACGGGAGTATATTTGCGACCTAATATTAGAACCTTCCAACATGTCTTTTGGGCCTTTAAACCTTGCATTGAAGGCTTCAATAATTTTAAACCTTTTATCGCCATTGACGGCACACACTTGTATGGTAAGTATCGTCATACCTTATTGACTTCCATTGCCCAAGATGGTGATAAGGGAATCTTTCAATTAGCGTTTGCCTTGGTAGAGAAAGAGTGTATAGGTGCTTGGTCGTGGTTCATAGCTTGTATTCATAAGCATGTCACACAGAGGATGAGTTTATGCGTTATTTCTGATAGACACACAGGTATTTTAGCAACTGTGGAAGAGACGAAGTGGCAACCACCTAATGCCTATCATAGGTTTTGTTTACGTCATTTGCTTAGCAACTTTAATCGTGCTATGGGTAATGTTCAGCTGAAGAAGTTATTTGATAAAACTGATGAGCAAAGACAACAAGTTAAGGTAATTAATGGCTTAAAGGCAATCGGTACTGCAAAACGAGAGGCAATTTTCTGGATTGATGACGTGGGTGAGATGTCTAAGTGGTCGTTGTGTCATGATGGAGGTCATAGGTATGGCATTACTAAGACGAACTTAGCTGAAGTTTTCAACTATACGATGAAAGGTGTACGTTTCTTACCTTTGACAGCACTTGTTGAATTCCCCTTCTATCGGGTGAACGATTATTTTGTTCAAAGCCGTGAACGTGCTAGTGCATGGTTACTTGGAGGACACATGTACACATCGCATGCCACCAAGATTATCAATAGAAACACCGAGAACGCAAATTTCCATGACATAATCGCCTTTGACTATAAAAGAGGTGTATTCGAAATTAAGACTGGAAGGGGAATTGAGGATCGTCCAAGGGGGGTAAGATTCAACATGTAAACTTGAATCAAATGAAGTGCACATGTAACAAACTTGAAATTTACCACCTACCCTATTCACATGTACTTGTTGTTTGCATCAAACGACACCTTTCATATGAGCGGTTCGTAGATCCGTGTTATATTTCTCAAAGTTATACAAGTACATACGAACATTACTTTATACCAATGATCGATAAGAGATCATGGCTTCAATACACGGGCTTTGAACTTAGACATGATCCCGATCAAATTCGTAGTAAAGGGAGGCCTAAGTCTAAGAGAATTGCCAAAGAAATGGATGAGGAAAAAAGAAACGAAATATTTGTCGTCGTTGTGGGAGTGAAGGCCACAACACTAGAACCTGTAACTCAAGGTAATATACTATATATATTATACTAGTATGATACTCTATAACATATATAATAATGTTAAACTTACAACACAAATGTATGATACAAAATTACATAATAGTAATATTAACTAAACTTACTGCGAACACAGTGGTAAAGGAGATGGATCCAGCAGCTCTAGGACCCTTAGACCCTAGTGTGTTAACAGGAGCACAGGAGCACTCCTCTTTGGGATGCCCTGGTTAGGTGTACGATAGTAATGATTTTCATTTTAGTAGTGATAACATATAAATAACTAATTTATATGTCTATATTCATAGGTGTTCGATACAGACACGTTAGGCACTAAGCATCAAGATTCCGTTCCATGGGTGATCCATGAAAGGATCATCCCGTACTTGAAGCTCACGAGGTTGTATGACTTTCACCACGTTGCATACGGCAGAGTTGACCGTGCTATTATCACAGCACTGGTCGAGAGATGGCGTCAGGAGACGCACACATTTCTTCTTCCTCTAGGTGAGGCTACCATCACACTGCTTGATGTAGCCTTAATAACACGGCTTCCCATCGAGGGACGTGCCGTGTGTACAGCCGGACGCCAGCTATCAAGCTGGCGTGACATGGTGCACCGCATAATGAGAGAGCGCCCTCCAGCGGAAGTCATTAGGGGGAGCGGTTTGCGCTGCACGTGGTTAGTTCAGACCTTCTCGCATCTCCCCAAAAGTGCTGATGAAGGCACCATTTCGAGGTACGCCAAGGCGTACCTCCTATATTTGATAGGAGCTGTCTTGTTTGCCGATAAAACAAGCAACCAAATACAGCTCCTATACTTGAATTTACTTGACGACCCTTGGGAGCGCATCACCGAGTATAGCTGGGGCACCGCCCCTAGGATACTTGTACATGAGGCTATGTGGTGCTGCCCATAAGAACGTCAAGAAGATTGCAAGACCACTAGTCATATTACAGATAGTAACAATAACATTTATTCTAATCGACATTTGGTGAATTACATACTAATTACATTTGCAATCTTTAGCTGTGGGCGTGAAAGCATATTCTTATCGGCCAACCCTACAAAACCGTTGTTCGTGGAGATGCTACTCCTCCACAACAAACCCCACCAGATGCTGCATATGGTTCAAGGTGGAATTTTGCACGCCGGACGCGCAAGCATACTGGGACCGATCTCGAATTCTACCGAGATCAGTTATACCTGCTACGACCCAACCAGGTAAATATTTAAGTACTCATTAACATTACTGCAATTTAATTTACACATCATTTACATTTTCATAACATATATTATAGTTTTTGTGGGACCCGTACCCTGCGGAAGCCTACGCAGCTATTCTCGAGCACTCTGGGTTTCAATCAGGTGCGTGGGAGCTTCTTTGCCACTCATATGCTTCGACATTGTCAAAGTACATCTACCAGAGCGCGTACTGTGCCAATATGGGTTGGTAAAAAATTACTTATATAAATATATATATATATATATATATATATATATATATATATATATATATATATATATATATATATATGTGTGTGTGTGTGTGTGTGTGTGTGTGTGTGTGTGTGTGTGTATGTGTGTGTGTGTGTGTGTATATATATATATATATATATATAGATGTATATATATATATATATGTATATATATATATATATGTATATATATATATATATATGTATATATATATATATATATGTATATATATATATATATGTATATATATATATATATATATATATATATATATATATATATATATATATATATATATATATATATATGTATATATATATATATATATGTATATATATATATATATATATATATATATATATATATATATATATATATATATATGTATATATATGTATATATATATATATATATATATATATATATATATATATATATATATATATATATATATATATATATATACATATATATATATATACATATATATATATATATATATATATATATATATATATATATATATATATATATATATCTATATATATATATATATATATATATATATATATATATATATATATATATATATATATATATATATATATCTATATATATATATATCTATATATATATATATATATATATATATATATATATATATATATATATATATATATATAGGCAAAAGTTCAAGTGAGAACTAATCATATATGAGAACCATGTAAACCACAATCTCAACCGTAGGAATCATAAGATTTTGATCCAAAGATCCAGAATCGCACGCAAATTAGGATTATTTTTCTTTTTTTCAAAGTTTCTTCCTTTATTTAGTGCATTCCCGTGAATTAGGGCATTGAGTTTTGCGATTCCGGCGTTCCAGCATTCTTCTCTTTGAGATTTCTTTAACGATCCAACCACGAATTATTCTTGCTGTGAGTTTTGCGATTGCTTGCGATTTCATTTGTTCTTTTATTCGAATTCATCTCTTTGCTTTGCGATTTCTGTGATTTTGTTCTTAATTTTTTGTTTTGCGATTTTTCTATCTTCGATTGTTCTTTGATTCAATTTAGAGGATTTGTTCTTTGATACACGAATTTTCCTTCTATTGTAAGTAGATAATTCACTTTGATTTTATACACGATTATTTCTGCGATTTTTCTTGCGTCGATTAATTAGGACATTCCAGCGTTCTTCTCTTTGCGATTTCTTGAACGATCAACCACGAATTAGGGCATTCCAACGATTGTTCTTGCTGTGAGTTTTGCGATTTCTTGTGATTTCATTTGTTCTTTTCTTCGAATTAATCTCTTTGCTTTTGCGATTTCTGTGATTTGTTCTGAATTTGTGAATTGCGATTATTTCTGCGATTTTTCTATCTTCGATTGTTCTTTGATTCAATTTTGAGGATTTGTTTTTTGATACAAGAATTTTCCTTCTATTGTAAGTAGATAATTCTCTTTGATTTTATACATGATTATTTCTGCGATTTTTCTTGCGTCGATTGTTCTTTGCTTCAATTTTTCTGCGATTATTTCTATCTTCCATTATTTCTGCGATTTTATACACGATTTGTTCTTCGATTATACACGAATTTTTTATTATTTTTTATCAGAAATATGGTAGTTACTTGAAGTTCGGCACAAGTTGAATAATGTTTTTTGACAAAAATTGTAATGCTTTATGAACAAATGTTTGATGATTAAGAATAATAAAAAAAAGACTTAAAAACCGTTATTAAGGGAAAATAAGTAACTTAATAAACTTGTGATGCTAATTGAAGGAAAATGTTATTCTTATTGTTCACGATGTGATGTTAAGTAACTTAATAAACTTTGTTAATATACATTTTATGATTTTAGAGCTCAATTAGCCACCACTTCAAGAGAAGAAGAAAATGAACAAGATAAAGGTGAACAAAATCAAGAAATGGAAGAGGAACAACAATTGCGAAAAACAAAAGCGAAAAGAATAAAGATTGTTGTTTCAAAAAAGAAAAAGTAAGTTGTTTACTATGTGATGCTTTCTTAATAAAATTCAATGTTTTATTCTTAAAATTGTGATGCTTTTAGTGTTGAAGTAGCTGCTACTGCAAGAGAAGAAGATAAAGAGCAAGATAAAGGCGAAGAAAATCAAGATATGGAAGAGGAACAACATTTTCCAAAAACAAGAGGGAAAAGAATAAAAACTGTTGCTTCAAAAAAGAAAAGGTAAGTCTTGTTTAACAAGAGTGTTTAACAAGAGGGAAAATCAAGATAAAATGTTGCTTTCTTTATAAGACGTGATGCTGTATTCATAAAATTGTGATGCTTCAGTGTTGAAGTAGCTGCTACTGCAAGAGTAGAATATAATGAGCAAGATAAAAGAGAAGAAAGTCATGAAGAGGAACAACCTTTGCCGAAAACAAATGGGAAAACAAAAAAATTGTTGCTTCAAAAAAGAAAAAGTAAGTTTGTTTTTAAATGTGATGCTTTTCTTAATACAATGTGATGGGTTATATGAAAAATTGTGATGTTTTCAGTGTAGAAGTAGTCACTACTGCAAGGGAAGAAGATAATGAGCAAGATAAAGGAGAAGAAAATCATGAAATAGAAGAGGAACAAACTTTGCCAAAAACAAAAGGGAAAAGAATAAAAACTGTTGCTTCAAAAAAGAAAAAGTAGGTTGTTCAATAAAAATGAGATGCTTCATTTATAGAAATGTGATGCTTTTTATAAAAAATTGTGATGTCTATCAGAACCATGATACTTCATTTGTTTTTTTTTGGAGTTCAAGTAGTTGTTGCTGCAATAGGAGAATACAATAAGGACCATGAAGAGAATGTGCCAGAAGTTAACGTAAATGTGAGAATGGAACACTAGTGGAAAAAAATGTATTTGCTGCACATCATTTGTTGCGGTTTTTGTGTATTAGCAGCAAAAAATAGGAAAATGTATTAGAAAAAAAATATACTCTAATTGTTGCGGTTTCCCCCTTGACCGCAGCAAATAACCTAGCATCTTGACTGCAGCAAATAATACCACGTATTTGTTGCGGTTTCGGGGACTGACCGCAGCAAATAATACCCTTTTTTGCTGCAGTTTTTAACCGCAACATTTAAAATAGGCTATTTGCTGCTATCACTATTGCTTGGGGCCAAAACCGCAGCAAATAATAGCCAAAAAACCGCAGCAAATGAGGTTTTTTTCACTAGTGGAAGAAGAACCTTGATTAGCAATAACTAAACGAGAAAGAGTACAAATTGTTTCTTCAACAACAATTCCAAAAAAGAAGTAAGTTATAGACGTAGATGCTTTTTGCATAAAATTGTGATGCATTCTACATAAAATTGTGATTCTTCAATGTGATGCTTTGTTTATACAATTTTGATGGGTTACAGGAGAGAAGGTCAACTTCATATGCTCTCATCTCCTTCTCAAATAGTTTGTTTGTGTGATAAATTGAATGATAAACAAAGGAGTGTTTTGAAAGAAATTGGTTTTGAAGGATTGCTTCTGTTGAGAATTAAGATGTCTTATCATGGTATGGCTATGTACTTTATCAACCAATATGATGTCAGTACTTCAGTTTTCATAGCCAATCAAAACTGCAAGTACACTATAACTGAGTATGATGTCTGCGATATTTTTGGCTTTCGGTTAACTGTTAATGATGTTATTAAACAAACTAATTCAAGTGAAGATATATCTGAGTATGATTTATTTGAGGAGTGGCAACAAAAACTAGATTGTGTTGGGGCTAAGGATATATCTACTGGACAACTACTTTCCAAAATGTTGTTGGAGTTAACTGATGGAGGCGATGATTTTAAAAGGTTTTTTGTAATGTATGCTTTTATTACATTTTTGGCCCCCAATTCACACCGAACTGTTGATCATAGTTTGCTTAAACCATTGGTTGATGTTAATGAGATAAAAAATCTTAATTGGTGTGGTTTAGTGTGAAATAGACTACATTTAATAAAGTTTAATTATAAGTTTATTAAGCTGAATGGGGTTATTAAGTAAGTTGATTCGAGTAATAATATTATTACTTTGATAATATTGACTCAAGTATTTGATTTGTTAACATTTTCAAGAAATAGGTATATTTTATTTAATGTATAAAATTCGTATAAAGAGTACTTCGATAAAAGTGTATTTTGATTATATTTTATTAATTGATTACTATCTTATCTTTATAAAAATAAATTTAAATAAAATATTGAAAAATAAATTCCTAAATGCAATCCTTATTCATACAACCAATTATGAAATTTTACTTATTTCGTAAATCGTTTATTATACCCTTACAGCATGTCTTATATAAGATTGTCTTACGACGAGACGACTTTGATAAAATTTAATGGGTCAAAGCTAAAAATGAACCCATGCTAATCTCATTTAACCGACACACCCCTTCCCCATTTCTTTCTTCATCCTCATCATCCTTTACCTTCAACTCTCAATCCCTCTCTTCCCTCTTCTCTCACGTCCCACTCCTCTCACCCACGGCGGCAGCACAACCAAGCCCAGCCACGAGTTCCACCACCAACAGCAACCACTTCTCCTTCTCCCTTTATTGTTGGTAACCACTTTCCCTCTTGTGTTGTTTTGTTTTCAAATTTAACTGTTAGGGTTTTGTAAATTGATTTGGGGATTTTAAATCAAATTTAAGCATCAACTTGAATTTAATTAGAGTATATGAGTTTAATTAGTAATTAGTAGTTTGGTTATTTGGGTTATTTGATTTCTAGTATAAGACTTGGTATTGTGGATTTTGAAATTTCAGTTTCGAAACTGAACTTTCTGTTTTGGCTATTTTGGGGATGGTTCTGATTGTTTTTGGGTTCTTATGTCTCTTCATATTTGTAGAACTTTGAGTCGCGGTCATGTGGACACTTGAATCACCCCGAGATGAGTTCGTATGAGGTAGTTATGTCCAAAATACTAGTAGACTGTCATAAAGATCGACAATGAGGTTCCGTTTTGTTCTGTACGAATTTGTGTTGCTGTTTTTGAAATAGTTAGAGTCCTTTTGGGGTTTTGGTGTCTTCATGAGATTTGTAGAGCTTTGAGTCGAGATCACGTGGACACTTGAATCGCTCCAAAATGAGTTTATATGAGAGAATTATGTTCAAAATAGTGAAATACTAGCAGGCTGTCTTAAAAATCCATAACAAACCTTCTGTTTTGGCTATTTTGGGATCGTTCTAATTGTTTTTGGGTTTTAGTGTCTTAATAAGAATAGTAGAGCTCTGAGTAATGGTCGCGTAGCCACTTAAATCGTCTCATTTGGTTTCCGTATAAGTGAGTTTTATGCCTGTTTTAGTAAGAGGTGTCCTAAAACCATTACGGGATTCCTAATTCGGGATCAAGAGATATGGAAATTAATTGGATAATTAAATACTTTTGGATGAAGTATTAGATTCTGTTGAGACTTGTTAATTGTAGGAAGAACAATGACCTTTGTGTTTAATCAAGTACATTCTAATAAATTAAGGGTCTAGGTGTAACCTTAAATCCTTGTGAATCTTGATATGTAAGTATGAGATGAATGGACATTGAATTTACGAAATTGGTGGAACATGGTTGTTTATAAGAAAGTTATGCTCCAGGAGACGATATCATCGAAGAACCCTTCTAATTGATAGCTGGATTCGTTACCTTGAAGCAACATCGTCGGTGAGTAGTAGCAGTCCCTTAAAGGGTCTGGCCAGACTACTGCACCAAGTTTACGTCCTCCGGATTCACAAACTCGCACACAATCAGCCCCTTCACTCGGAGACAGATTGCTCGACTCTTTCTAACACTTACGATCACCAAATCACACCCAAGAAACCAATTCTTGGTTCTCAGGCCAACCTGTGGGTTCCCTTTTTCCGGCTTCACTCACCTTCAGGATGTTCCCACGCCCTCACCTTGGAGTTTCACTCCCGAAGATTGAAGGTTACACAACAGTTGTTCCACAATCTATTGCTCAGAAGCGTTCCACGCTCTCTTTGTTCCGGTTGATTGAATAATGAACACACAAACGCACAAGGATGAAAAGAAGAGAATCTCAGTTATGCACTTGGAAATTGAATGAATGAAATCTGATTAATCACTAATGAGTTATTGAATGTAATCTATGATTGTCATTACACGAGGCTTATGCACCTATATATAGCTTTCTAAGGATTAACGGCTAGTTTACACACGTGACTAGCACAAGCTTTATTAAAAACAGAAAACATAAACTAGGCTAAGTACTGGAAGGCTTGTTCGAGTTGTTCTTCTGACAGGGGCACCTTGGACAACACTTTATGAGTTCTGTGATGATCACTAGGAGGGTCCTAGGTCCATGATGGCTAGGCCCAGGTGCAAAGATGCCAATTCCAGGTTGACTTGTCTCGGAGCACGTGTGTTCAGATCTCAAGCACAGGTGCAAAGTGGCCTTGTCGCAAACAGGCTGCTGGTCAGTACTTTGGCTGCTTGAGTATGTTTTGTGATCTTTGGGCTTCTCATGTATTCCTTGGGCTTGGGAATCTTGATCATGGCGTGTCTTGTTGTTCTTATCATGCTCAAGACTTGGGTGCTTAGTAATATGCTTTTGAACAGGAACAGTAGGAACAGCTTGTCCACTGGGAACAGCTTGTAGTTCCTTTGGGCTTGGACCATGTTCTGAGGAGTACGAATATGGTTCAACTAATTTCTTGAAAATAAACTTTTTACTAAAGTTCTTTTGAATTGAAAATTGTTGAGACAAATGTTGTTGTGAATGTTTATGCTGATATTATAATATGGTCAATGGATCGGGCTTGCGAGCTGGTCATTGATGGAGTTAAGGAGCATTGTTCCCTGCTCCCTGTTTTTTGAAGCGAATTGTCATTGAGATATTGACTAGCTTCACCCGAGAGCGACATAGCCTTAGAGCTATGGGGCACCTCTCAAACTAGACTCCCTGTGCGCACATAGGTCTAGGGAACTTATGTTGCTTTTAAACCTATGATATGATTTACTGTGTTTTGTTGTTTTGGATTGTTACTTTTCATTCAGTTTAATCTGATTCCCTGTTGTCTCCATCTTTTAGCTTGTCTACAGATAACCAGTCGAGAATAATGGATTAGCGGAGGAGAATAGAGTTTCCAAGGATGTTAATTGAGCTGAGTACTTAGGAATTATAGATTTGTATTAGGAATTTTGGATAAATGTAAATTTGTTTTGGCTGTGCTGGTTATATCGGACTTGTAAAGAATTGTATGATTATCTTGTGTGATAGTTAGATGTTGGTTTTGGGATTTAGCAAAGTTGGTCACGTTGAAGAGCTTGTGACCCCTTTGCTTGAGTTTTGGAAACGAGATTTCAGTTTCTTGGGAAACGAACCCAGTGATGACCCTGTTTACCCAGTCAACGGTAATTCGGGTTGTTACATAGTGTTTGATAGGTTTAGAAATGGCTTGGAGTGATGCCAAACAAAAAATTTTAAAAATATTCCTTCATGTCTCGCCATGTTAGAAATTTGTTTTTACCATCGAGTTAACTCTCTGGGTATTTTTTTCATCATCAAGGTTGCCCTTAATCCAACATTGGACTTATGAGACTTTGAAAAAAAGGGCACAACTTGAGTTGAAGGCTAAATTCTTTGGACTGGGTGATTTCGATAGAGACACATACCCAATTTCAAAGAAATTAAGAAAAAAATCGCATGATGATGAGGTGGAGCTAGAAGAAAATGGGATGTATCTCAGATTCCCTATTCCCGATGGCTTGTTGGCATCTTCTGATCAACAAATTCATGATACAGCTGGTGATGTAAGTAATATTATTTTTAACATTTAATTTTTTATAAAAACAACCAGTAGCACATTTTAAAATATAAACTAGCAGTTTTTTGTCTATAAAGTAACACATTTCATATAAATGTTTTGTAAGAAGTTTAAATTGAACTGTTTTTTCTTAATATATTCTTTTTATTAAGGAGCTTATGGAGGAAGTTAGCAAGATGAAGAGGAACATGGAAATTGTTACTCAACATCATATATCGAAATTGTTGAAGTTAAAGGCAAAAGGCAATCAAGCACAAGATATCGGACAATCATCAAACTCCCCAACACTATCACAATGGTATTCAGACCCAAAAGTGATGGAGGAGATTGATGAGATTATGGACAGGATAAGTGTGGTTGAAAAACGAACAGCCGACATCGACTTACCAAGCTTTGACCTGGGAATATCAGATCTTGAGAAAACACCTTCACCAGCACCGAAGTTGACTGCCAAGAAGAGAGGAAAAAAGAAAATTTGAGTTTGTTTTGATTCCATGTGTGATGCTTTCAACATAGAACCTTTATGCTTTCAACACAAAACTGTGATGATTCAACAAAATTGTTATGAATAATAATCTCAACAATATTCAAGTTAACATCATCAACACGAAAACAATTGTGTTGACGTGTGATGCTTTTGTATAAAACTGTGATGTTTTGTTTGTATGATGCTTTCTACTTCAACTTGTGTTGCTTTTTACAAAAAACTTTAATGCTTTCTAAATCAAATATGTGTTACATTTATTCAACACAAAATACAATACATAATACACTACTATTTCATATAAATTTTTGTAAGAAGTTTAAATTGAACTGTTTTTTCTTATTATATTCTTTTTATAAACGTGATGCTTTCATACATCATACACTACCATTTCATATATTCTATGCAACATTTATAAACGTGTGATGCTTTCCACATAAAATCGTGATGCTTTCAACAAAAATTGTGATGATATTTGTGATAAATTGAATGATAATGACATTAAAAATAAATTAGTCTACATATAACTAATTCTAACAATTACAATGTTAAAATAAACAGAGATTAGTCTAAAGGCAATTATCCTCTTCATAAAATACAACCTACTAATGTTAAAATAAACAGAAAGTAATCTACATACTACTAATACTAATGATTAGATTATTTCTCTAGAGAATCAATCAGAAATTAGTTTACACTCCAAATATAATTGTTCTTCTGAAGCAGGGATTCAATCATTTACCACTGTATTTCATAAACAAGTCACCTGCAAGATTCAATGAACAAAATATATATGTTAAATGTCTAAATGTGGTAAACAGAAACGTTTAATAATGAAAGTATCACTATTTATCAAAGAAAGTACCAACATAAAATTCAAGAGGTAACACTTTTATATCATATTGTACTTACTTATTTTTTCTTATGTGGACAAGTATGACTATTGTGACCTGCAACTTTGCCACAAGTTTTACATTGTCTTTGCTTGGTCACCCTTTGCTCTTCTTCATCTTCAGTATCCTTTTGTTTTGGATCTTTTTCTTTGCTCTTGCCTTTGTTTGAAGATTGTTTGGGGTTTTGAATTGTAATTGTTTTAGGAGCTTCACAACCCAAAAACTTTTCTAACTCTAAACGTTTTGTCTTCTCAACCCCACGATTCTTTTTTGCTAAAAGCTCAGCTGAATACAACTTTATTTTTTGCAAAAGTTCAACCAAATCATCCTCATCATCTTCTGCCAAACTAATGTATCGATGTACCTCATTCCAAACATCTCCTATAACCCCTTTTCTAGATTCCATAGCATTATTACCATCCAATAATGTGCCATCAATATCATAGACAGGTGTTTTGCTAGCATCTCTTGTCCACCTTTTCAATATGTAAGGTTCTGGTATATACTTAACGCCTTTTGCATGCAAAACCCATAATGCATGCTTACATAAGGCTCCTACTCTTTTGAAAAACTTACAAGAGCAATCAACATACAATGTTTGTGCATCATACACAACTTCAAAAATAGTCCCAGTGTTGAAATGTACCACACAATATACATCCTTGCCATCTCTAACGAAATTCTTTTCAAAACCACTCATCGAGTGCACTAAGAATTTGTTCTTGAACATCCTTAAAAACAACATCTGTGTAGACACTAGAAGCATGCTTTTCAAGAGGGATACGAGTCTTCAAAGGTGCAGAATATAACTTGCATTTACTATCTAGTGTCTGCATCATATAACGTTAAACATCCATCGCACTTTGAAACCTCATTTGGAGTTCAACTAATGTAAGAAATTTGTTCACAAAGTAATTGAAAAAATTGTTCTCACTTTCCGACCTAGATGCTGTTCTAAGCAAACCACCCATATAAAGATCTCTAAAATATGCAGGCACCCACATTTCTCTAATATCATACATACTATTCAACCAGTCATTATTTCTTAAATTAGCATGCTCATAATCCGACATCATTTTTGACAACTGATCTTCAAATTCATGGGGCTCATTATCCCTATTATATACAAGTCTATTAATTCTTCTTAAAAACTCATCATCATTGCGTAACTCAATAGAAACTTTATCAGTTAGTTTCTTCATTATATGCCAACAGCAGAATTTATGAATAGACTTGTCAAAAACATTGGGTAGAGCAATTTTTATGGCTGGATCTTGGTATGTTATAATGAAATCTGGTTGTTTTCCATCCACTGCCCTCAAAAAAGATTCAAATAACCAAGTATAAGAAGATACATCTTCCCTACTAATAAGACCGACAGCAAAAGTAACACATTTTTTGTGATGGTCAACACCCGTGAAAGGAACAAAAATTGATTATACTTGTTAGTACCATAAGTAGCATCCATAGATATCGAATCACCAAACAATGAATAGTTTCTCCTACTAATATCATCTGCCCAAATTGCCTTCGATAGAGATTTAGTATCATCAACCTCAAAATCAAAAACAAAACTAGGTGAAATTTCTTTCTTCTTAACAAACATTTCCACAAACATTTGCCTATCAGATTCATTAATAAAACACTTTAAATCCCTATAAAAGTTTTTAAAGTTATCAAGTGAAGCACCTACTTTTAAATAACTTCCTACTTGTTCTTTCCACATCCTATATGAACTTGTTGGACCTTTATTCAAGTTCAAATTGTTCATAATGTATTTTTTTGTCCAGTGTTTAAACTAGATGACCCTTTTAAATGTTGCCTAGAAATAGGTGAGGCAAGAATGTGGCTATGGGCTTTAATAAACTTAAAAACCCAATATTTACCCTCTTTAATCCTTTGAAAAACAATTTTAGCATAACAATATTCACGAGTTACAAGCCTTCTTCTCAATGCACCTAATTTCTATTCCCTCATCCCTTGTTTATTACACAAATAGTATTTAGATGTAAAAATACCTTTATAGACTTTCTTAGTCCCTGATCTAATGTCAAAACCACAAGCCTTAGCATATGTTCCATATACTCAGTTAAAGAAGTTCCAGCCATATCATTATTATCTTGCAATGCAACCTAAAACAAAAAGTAAGATATTTTTGTGAAAAACTCATCCCATTTCCTACCCAAAAGTAACACTGTGCATATACTTTATTGCGTATTATTGATAAATAGAGGCTTACCATGAGTTGACTTGAAAAGTTTGCATTGTTATTACCAAGGTTAGAAATGGCTGTAAAAGTCACAGTTTATAAGGGTTCTATATGCTCAGTTAAAGATGTTCCAGCGTTATCATTATTATCTTGCAATGCAACCTAAAGCAAAAAGTAAGACATTTTGTGTAAAAATCATCACATTTCCTACCGAAAAGTAACACTGTGCATATACCTTATTGCGTATTATTGATAAATAGAGGCTTACCATGAGTTGACTTGAAGAATTTGCATTGTTATCACCAACGTTAGTAGTGGTTGTAAATGTCACAGTTAGTAAGGATTCCATATGTTCAGTTGAGCCGCTAATTTCTTCAATTTCATCCTAAAACATAATCCGTAACACAAATTTAACCAAAAAGCAACACCTTTTATTTAAAAAGAAACACAATTCTTTGGTAAAGGTAATACTATTCTTACAATCATACAATATAAGCAACACAAAAATCAAAGCACCATAACAGACCATAAAAATAAAAGCACTACAATAATACACTATAATACATTATTCCTACAATAATACCAGTTAAATATAGGTGAATAACAGACCATAAATCGCAGACCATAATACCATTTAGAAATTGATACAAACATTTCAATAGGAGTGAATAATAGCCTTAAATCGATGAGAATACAGCAAAATGGATGAAAGTAAGCATAAATTAACCATAAATTGATACTAACCATAATTAAAACCCTCTAAAATGTTGGAATTCAAAAAGCGCCTCAGGTCAAATCGAGAAAAATCGCAACTTTAACGAAAATCGCAAAATGATGAAATCGCAGCTCAAAACCCTCAGGTAAAATGAAATTGAAGCAAAATGACGTTGCAGCTTAATGAATCAACTTTAGTGAAAATTTGCAGCAAAAAAATTGAAAAAATAGCAGCAAAAAATCGCAACAGAAAATCGCAGGCAAAAAGAAGGTGAATTCAGAATGAAGAAATGCCCTTATGACCGAAATGCCCTTAATGACCTTAAATATTAGCCTTATATTATCAGCCGTCATATTTGATCTAATGGCTTAGATTTTGGTTTACATGGTTCTCATATAAGGTTAGTTCTCACCTGAACTCAACCCTATATATATATATATATATATATATATATATATATATATATATATATATATATATATATATATATATATATATATATATATATATATATATATATATATATATATATATATATATATGTTTATTTGGTTGTATATTTCAAACATTTGTATATATTTAGTTTTATATATATATTTATTTACTTTATCATATTCTCCAAGTTTTGACTTACGAATGTTCGGAGTTTTTGGCGATGAATCATCCTGCCTGAAACATACATTGACTTGTAATAACTTATTCTAATGTCTCTAATGCAAATACAACAAATAACAACTCAATAATTAGGAAAAAAAATTAAAGTAAAGTACCTGTTTGCAGTTAGTAACTGCGAAAAGTCAAAAAAGACAAAATAGTTCGGCTATTTTGTCTTTTTTGACCTATTCGCAGTTACTAATTGCGAATATCCCCAAACCACAGATTTGAGATTTTCACGCTTACTTTTGGAAATAAGTTGAAAGTTATCTTATTTGGTTCATTTTGTTGAGAATTTGTCTTATTGATTTCAAATTTTCTACAAACTCTAACTCTTATACCAACTTTGCCCTTAAACAGGCAAAAAGACAATGAATATACCCAATCTTTAGTGGACAAGCTAGGATTCTGATTTTGCCTTGTATTAAAGTTGCATATCTTTATAAATATTCATTAGCTATGTGGGGAAAGTTGGATGATAAATTTATTCGCATTTAAATTTTTAGATTATAAAAGTGCATTGGTCATAATCTTGAACGCTGTTTTTACCCAAAAAAACCCGACAAATTTAAGCTGGCCATATCATATAATCAGTTAGCCTCCGCAACAAACATCCTATCCTGAAACCCAAGGCTTCTTTAGAAAACCTAGAAAGTAGAAATACTATATCTCAGAGACTTGCAAACAGAAGCAAAAGTGCCACTCAAAAAAAAAATATTCAAATTGATTTGAATAAAGTATGCATTCAAATGTCTGAGGACAAGAATTGTGATGAACAGCAACCTGACAATAGAAATCGCTTTAACAAACTAAATCCACAGCAATGAGTTTCAAATCTAAAAGAACAAACTTTAGCCAAACTTTTGCTATAGATCTTTAAAGAATACGATAGTGCAGTGTATACAATGAACCTGCTACAGTGCCACTGCTCTAACAGCTCTAATAGTGGAAAAACAAATGCCACATGGGAATCAGTATTAGACACATCACACATGCTAGTGCGCATGAGAATTGAGAATTAGCCTTTGGCACATAAGGGAAGCCTAAAGAATGCTAAAGTAAAGAACATACGAGGAATAGACAAAAGAAAAGCACATTTTGTCACCTCATGCAACCTGAAATCTTGGCGCTAGACATAATCTGAATGAGAACCAAGTATACTTAAGCAAGTTTTACCAAGAGTTCTGGCAGATAATAGTGTTCAGAACCCTTTTGAAAATATTGTTTCCTCAATCAGTCTATACCTTTGTGAATGCCTAAAACTATACTCAAAAGCTCATATTGGGAGACATAGTGTTGCGTTCATAGTGGGAAGAAGGGAGTGCCATAATGATTCTAGTTGCTAGATGATATATTAATGCCCTAGTCGGAAGTCATGCCCATGCTGAACAGAAAACGAACTTGACATAAATATTGACGTGCATATTCTGAAGCAAAACAAAAGTAATTAAATGATAAGAGATATTACCTGCATCGAAATGGAAAATATGGCCTTTCATCCATTGGTGACATTCATAATAATTACTGCATACATCTTGGGTGGAATGACCTGATATTAAAATACTCTTCAAAAAAAAAACTGATATTAAAATAAATGTGTGCATGCAGAGATGTAAGTCTTGAAATAATAAAATTCAAATTCTTTTAGTAGTAAAGCTAAACGGAAGTCAGCACTCTTGGTGCAGAAAGTTGCCAAATTAGCAGCATCAACCAGAAACTAAGCTGAGCTAGAAAAGCTCAAAAAGTCATAAGCCTAAGGGTCAAGAGAAAATAAAATACTAAAAACATTGCAACTATTTGTAAACAATTCACCCTGAAGCAGCTTAGAGCGCGAAGGCGTGAAGGGTATGGGAGGAACATTTAAAAATCAACATTCCATTACCCCTAATGCCATTAAAGGCTCCCACGGGCTGTGGGGTTTGGGAGTCGGGTGTACGCAATGTCGCAATCTTGACCTTGTTAGTGATAGCATCATGTGTAAAGTCACCTCGATAAAAGTGCTTATGACTCAGTGAGTCAAGGAGAAATAAAAAGTATGGAGTAACAAAGTAAACATCAAGAAAATTTGCAATTTCTATATCTCAATTGGCGCAGCAACCACGATGAAATGCCTAGTTACAAAAAGAAAATTTGCTCCATCAATTTTCACTTTATGAAGTGAATGAAATTTCAACATCAAGCATATTCTAGAGAACTATAATTTTGAAAGCAAGGGAAATCAAGCAAACCTCATATTATGTTGCAGCTCTTTGCTACAATTGATGCCCAGTTCAAAGGTAAATGATGCCAAGACTCAAGAACCAAAATGTTTGGAGGATTCCATGCTCCGTTGTAAAGCTATTGTTGATATATGTAACGGCATCAATGGTGAAAGTGAAACTGGCAGCTAACAAAGGTTTCTGCAATACACTATAAGTAGCTCAATTGTCAAACCTCAATACAGAAGGAACACTTTATAGACCAGACCTAAACTAAACAAACACTCCAATATTTTTTAAAAGATCATAGTCCATAAGAAACGTCAAACATGCAGCAACCAAAGGGCATTATCAAATTAGGACTCATCAGAACCCAGGGCAACAACTCTTACACATGAAGGGACAAGAATTGCCTTATAAATAATCTCTAAAACTACGGAAGATATCATGTGAAGTAGGGAAAGCATTTATGCTCGTGTTCAACTCCAGAATCCAGAGTCCATACTCTATATTCCAGTGCCTCATTCACCAGAATGACGGCTTACTTTACATATAGGGATTAAGGTTATAAAATAAGGAAACTAAATCAATCATGTAAAGTAATGTAAACAAAAATCAACATGAAAAAAAATTGGGAACAGCAGTTTATTGATTAAACTCATGAAAGAGTGAGTTACCTCTCAAATGATAGATGAATTTTTTCACGTTCAACAGCCGCTGCCTGTAGCAGCCTCACATTCTGGTTTGAAGTCAAATGGAACCATTCTTCACTCAAGCTTAAGTACCATATGCAACTGAAGACATCCAGGAAACATAATTTGTTTTCAGTCTTCTGGAGCAAAAATTACCGAGAAGACCTAGTTTAGAGATTTCAGCGGTCAAATTCCCTCTGATGCACCTGAGATACCCTCAATCAAAAGAGAATACGTGTGTGGTTTTGGGCGGCAACCATTTTTCTCCATGATTTTTACTAGCATAGAACAACAATCAACAAGTCCTCTCTTTAGCAAGCCTTCAATCAAAATTTTCCAAACTATCTCATCATTATTATATCCACAATGAAGTAGACTGCAAAATACTGCCTCTGCTTGATCTCTATCACCCTTGTCACACATTCCACAAATAAGCAATGTATATGATTCCAGGTGAGGCAATTCACCCAATTTAACCATGTTATTCATCAGCTTGAAGGCTTCATCATACATTCCAAGCATGCAGCTACATTTTAAGATGGAGTTACGGATGCCTTCATTGGGTTCAATTCCTCCATGTCTCATGTAATCAATCAGCAATTGAGCTACCTCCAATCGTCCTTGCTTACATAACCCATCAATAAGAGTGTTAAATGTACTAAGACATGGTGCACAGCCATGTTTAGTCATGTTATCTAAGAGCTTTGCAATTGTTTCAAAGTTTACGATTTTCCAAAAATAAACTAAATCGTGAGAGCTAGCATTCAAGAGTAAATCATTACCAGTTCCTTCACCATGCATGATAGACCCTTTTTCTTGTAATAAATGCTTGATCAAAATAGAATAAGTGAACTCGGAAGGTTTACAGCCAGCATCCATCATGCTCTTAAGAACACCAAAAGCTTGACTTATTGACCCTAGGCGACCATACCCATCAAGAAGGGCAGTATAAGTGACAACATCCGGAAAAACGCCTCCTTCATTCATAATCTTCATCCACTTTTCTGCCTCCTCTAAGTTTCCCTGGCAGCAATGAGCGTGAATAAATGTAGTATAAGTATAAGAATCAGGGCTATACCCTGCTTTGAGCATTTGAGATAGCATTGTACAAGCATGATCAATAAATCCACCTTTAATTAACCCATTGATAATTATCGAATAGGTACATACATCAGGCTTCACATTTTTCTGCATCATTTTAGCCAACAGTGAAGCCTCTTTCAAATTTTTCACTTTGCACAAACCATCAATTAGAGCATTGTAAACCCAAGTGTTTGGTAAACACTTATCTTCTATCATTTTCTCAAACAAGGCAAGGGCACTATCAATGTTCCCTGCTTTGCAATAACCATCAATCAACACAGAGAAAGTTACTTCATTTGGTTTCACACCATTCTCCTTAAAAGTGACAAAAAGTTCATGGGCCTCCTGAACCTTTCCTCTTTTACAAAGAGAATCGATAATAATATTACACGTCCATTCATCAGGTAGCACCTCACTTGCCTTCATCAAACCAAGCAATTGAAAAGCACTCTCAATGTGGCCAGCTTTACATTGCCCCTGAATCAATGAGTTATAAGTAATCAAATTAGGAGTATGTTTACGTTCAACCATCTTATCAAGTAATGTCATAGCAATCGGAACCTTTTTAATTCTACAAAGCCCACAAATCAATGTATTATAAGTTCGAACATTAGGATAATAACCATTCGTCTCCATTAGGTTCAAAATCTCACACGCCTCCTTAACCTTCCCCTCACTACAATACCCATCAATAAGGGCATTATATGTAACAACACTATGACTCATCCTCTTCTTTAACATCTCATCAAACAACCTCCTAGCCTCATTGAGCTTATGCTCTTTACACATGTAGTCGATGAAAACTGTGTAAGTATGGGCATTAGGCACACATCCTTTCCTTCTCATCTCATCAAACAATTTCAATGCCTCGCTCCCTCTACCTCTACCACACAACGCGGATATAAGAATAGTATATGTCCGAACATTAGGATAACAACCATCATCATACATCTTAAAAAACAAATGTAACCCCCTATCAACCTCACCATGCTCACAAAATCCATGAATGATATAATTATATGAAACCTCATTCCTTTTGCACTTCTTCTGCGGCATCTCAGTAAAAACTCTGTATGCACTATCCAAATCCGTTTTCCTACAATGACCTAGAATGAATGAAGAGTACGTAAATGTATCCGGATTCAACTTTGCAGCAAAAATCTCACTCAAAAACTCTTCAGCTTTGGCTACATTCCCTAATTTACAGTAACCGTTTATAATTGTATTAAAAGTAAAAATATTTGGCAAAATCCTATCAGATAACATCGTATTATACAAAGTTATCATTTCATCAATCAAAAGAAACCTACATAACGCCATAAGCAAAAAATTACAACACCTCAGATTTAACCTGAATCGAAAATTCTCCAAATCATGAGAATTCAACTTCATTAAAGTATTCAACACAAACCTAACTTCATTTTCATCATCAACACAATACCTGATCATTGAAACCCTAACTTTCTCCGCATTTCCTAAATTACTCGCTCGAATCAACATCATCAATAAAGAGGCATGAGATTGTGCATTATGCTTAAACTTTGGTCGGTTTGAAAGAAAATAGAAGAAAGATAAAGCAGTTTGAGGAGAAAGAGAGTGAGAGTCGAAGAGTGTGGAAACATGAAATGGAGAAATGGAAGGAAGGATGCGATTCAGAGAAGGATGTTTTTGCCAATTTGGAGAAGAGAGAATGGAGGAGAGATGAGAAGTAATATCGTCGGAGAGCTTGTTATCAATGGCGGCGGTTATGGCGGTGGTTGCAGATGAAAAATGGCAGTAACGGATGATGCATCGGAGGGAAGGGAGATATCCATGCATTTGAAAATGACTTAGATCACCAATCGGAGAGTTACGCCGGTGGCGAATGATAGTCGCTGGTGATTGGGGGGAGGGAAGGATATTAGGGCAGATCTCGGTAGTCCGCGAAAAAGAGGGGGAGAAATTATTGCAAATTGTAGGGATTGAATTCTTTTGTTGCTGAGCTGGGCCTTGGGAAATGATGGGGAGGAAAATGGATTGAGAAATCGGGGAAATGGTGGGGAGGAAAATGGATTGAGAAATCGGCTCATCTTGTATGAGATCATCTCATAATGAGATGTGCTCATATATTAGTCGATTTTCCTAGTTAATCACTCTAAAATTCATTTTATTGTACCTGGATTAGTCATGATAGCACCACGAAACTATCTTATTTAAGAATTTATGTGAGAAAATTCGGGTATTTGACTATTTCTGGATTAGTCTTGGATTCAAGATAGCCATGAGGGGGTGTTTGGCATGTGGGATTTGAGGAAAAAAGATGAGACTTTGTCTTCAAAATAAGTCCAAGTTTTTGTTTGTTAAAGGGAACACAAATTCGAAAATTTGAAATACATAAGAGAAAAAATAAAAAAAATTAACAAAATAAACTAAGTTTTAAACTTATTCCAAAAGTAAGCGTGAAATTCCAAAAGTAACTGCGAACAGGTCAAAAAAGACAAAATAGTTGTTCGCAGTTACTAACTGCCAACAGCTATTTGACCTGTTTTGACATGTTCGCAGTTAGTAAGTGTGAACAGCATGCTGCACAAAAACAGGTCAAAATAATTGTTCGCAGTTAGTAACTGCGAACAGCTATTTTGTATTTTTTGACCTGTTCGCAGTTACTAACTGCGAACACAGCTCCAAACCTCAGGTTTGGGAATTTCACACTTACTTTTGGAATAAGTTTAAAACTTAGTTTATTTTGTTAATTTTTTTTATTTTTTCTCTTATGTATTTCAAATTTTCCACAAATTCTTACTTAAGATCGTCTTACAAAAGACATCTTAAGTTTGCGCCAGCCCAATTTTTAAATTTAAAAAAAATAACTAAACTTTCTAAACAATGCTTTTAACTTCCATTTTCAATTTTCTTTTTTCTCTTTCTTGACAAAACTACTCATCTTCTTCTTTTAAACTCCATTTGTGGTTTTCAATCTCTATCTTTCTCCCTCAAACTCTATTTTTGTTTATTCTCTATTTATCTTCTTCAACATTTGTAAAACCATCAAAATTATGTATTTATACTTCATCATTTTCGTTTTTAAAGCTTTCATTTTCATTTTTTGGGTTGATTGTGCTACATATTAGTTGGATTTATAATTTTCTGATTTTTTTTAAATTAAGCTTCATCAATAGTATAAATAATAATGTTGAATAAGAGAACAATTCTACTGTTTAGGGGAACTTAATAAAAGCAATTGTGGTTATAACTTAATATATTGGGAGTTATAACATAATATATTTGGAATTATAACATAATATATTTAGGGTTATAATCATAATATATTTGGAGTTATAACATTATATAGTTGGGGTTATAACAAAATATATAATTGCGATTATAATGTAATAGATTTGGGTTTATAACAGTATATATTGTGTGATATAATACTACAAAATTGATATTATAATAATACAAGCAAATATATTATGTTATAAAACCTCAAAATTTTAAGTTTTAATTCCAAATATATTGAGTTATAACCCCAAATATATATATATTGAGTTATAACCCCAAATATATTCTGTTATAACCCCAAATATATTCTGTTATAACCCCAAATATATTATGTTATAACCCCAAATATATTATTTTAACCCTAAATCATAAAAATTAGCCATAATTTTCATCTTCAACATCACTGTTTTCCACCATTGATAAAGCTTAATTTTTTTTTAAATGTAAAAATCTAATTTATTACTAAATGATGTTTTATTTTGCTTGGGAATAGGCAATTTATCAGAAAACTTTTCATCTTCCAAAAAGAAAGCAGTTTTCTACATTTTTTTTAAAACAACAGTTTTTTTAAAAAATAAAAATATTTACTTAAAAGAGAGTCTATAAAAATGCGAATAGGAAATAAGAATAAAAAGGGAGAAATTCCCTAAGAAAAATATCTTGGGGGAGGGTATGTATTTGAGTTGAGACTTTCATTTTATCTCTTTCTTACAAGTTCTTACCATGACAAACAAGGGATGAGACTTTTTTATCTTCAAAGTCTCAACTTAAAACTCTCATCTTAAGCGCTCAAAAGTCTCATTCCCTTGTGGCAAACAAACCTGAGGGTATATGTGACTTGTCAACGGAGCACATAATTGTATTTGCAACAATTTTTATTAGAGACTATTTTACGGTGAGACCACTCATACAAGAGTAGCATAATAGATTTAATTTTGTTTATTTAAAAAAAAAAAAACTTATCATACATGACCACTAAATTGATCAATTTAATTTTATAATTAATATCTTTAATGTCATAATTGATGTCTTTAAAAATTATAATTAATCGTTTGTTATTGGAATATTCTATATGGTAGCAACGTAGTATTTTAAGAGACGTCAATGGTAGCAAATCTTAAAAAAAAATTCTACAGTGTAACATTGTACTGTTGTACTTAAAGCTACCATAACATTTTTACTCAAAATCATACATATTCCTGTTAAGTTGTGAAATTACTTATTTGCCCTTATCTTCTTTCTTTAAATCAACAATCACCATCTTCATCATGATTCATCTTCTAGGTGTTTATTTTCGTCATTTTCACTATATTCATCCTCTTCATCTTCCTCACGCTTTTCACCATTTTTAGATTTCTCTGTTATTCTAGGTATATTTTTTCTCCCTGTTGGACCTCTTAAATTTTGATGATGACTACACTTTATTTAAACAAATATGTTTTTAGAGATTGTGTGCAGGTCGATATCCGGTCGTGATTATGATCGTTGATAGTACCTATGACTTGGTTCATGGAAATGTAAGTGTCAAAAGGATCCGAAAGATGTTATAAGAAGTATATCGCTTGGGATGTAAAATGGAGACAACAGGTCTACTGTTCCTAAGTTGGATGTTCTAACAAAACTGAAAATTGGAGACAGCACACTGTTCCTGAACTGGAGTAAGCTTACGTCCACTGAAAATTCTGGTTATTATTTTAATTATTATTTTTAGTTGATGTGTTAATTAAAGTTAATTTGTTGCATTAATAAATTATTATATCTAACGTGTGATTTTCTAAATATAAGCCTTTATTTTAGGATCTATATTTAGTGAATATTGGATTTACTAAATATAGGAACAGCAGCTGAGTCTTAGCTATTATTAGCTAAACGTAACCGTCCCTAATATTAGTACTAGGTAACCGTCCCTATTATTAGCTAAAGGCAACCGTATCTAAATTTAGCTAAAGTAAACCGTGGTTATTATTGGAAAAGAGAACTGCAGCTAATTTTAGTATATGGGAACTGCTGCTAAAGGGAACAATACCTATTATTAGTAAATGGGAACAACGGTTATTGTTATTATAACCGTGTACTTGATTTAATCAAGTCTTATGCCTACTTTAAGGAGATAACCGTTTGTTGGTTTAAATCCACATTATTCCCATGATTATTTTGGATAAGGAATAATGGATTGGAATATTCCATTTTAATTAGGGATTTTAGCTCTATAAATAAGAGATTCGGCTGTTCCTCAAAACTTGCCTTAGTATGAGCCATTAAATCATACGTAATTTTGGGAGAATTTTTACAAGAAAATTTTGTTTTAAAAATGCCAATTAATTTATAATATTTTCTTGTGCAACTTACTGATTTTATTTTTAGAGAATTTTTATCCTTTTTGTAAGGGTTTTTGAGAGTATTTGTAATTAGACTCGGGTGAGTCTAAGGGGGAATTTGATAGCTTTGAGTGAAACTAGTGTTGAGTTTAGCTTTTAGTGAAGCTAAGTTTGTTGCTTTGAGTGAAGCAATTTGAGAGAGAAGAGTTGGCCTAGTTGATGCGCTTCGAGTGAAGTAAGATGTTTAATGTAATTGTAACGAGCTGCCTTAAACATAGTGGAGAATTTAGAAATCCCGAGGGGTCGTGGTTTTTCCTTCTAATTAGGCCTAGAAGGTTTCTACGTAAAAATCGTTTGTCTCTTTTATTATTTTGCTCTAAGTTTAAGCTTTATTTATTTTATTCAATTCCGCAAAAACAGAGCAAAAACGCTTAAACTAGTAACAACAACAATTCACCCCCCCTCTTGTTGTTGTTCCCGTTCCTAATTGAGTCTACACTCCATAATCAACCTCACCATCACTTCGCACCTTTTCTGCAACCTTCTTATTGTCTGACTCAAATTCCTTTCTCTTCTCATGAGAATGTTTGAGTTGGTAAAGTAACCAAAAGTAAATAGCCACCAAGACACAATTTTGCGAAATTTGCTTCACTCTAATTTCTTTGGATCTATAATTCCTACTAGGAGATTGTTTATACATTGTGATATTTCAGATAATCAAGTGCAACAGCGAAAAGGTTAAAATTTATCACTTTAAGATTATAATTAATCTCTTTAAGATTGTAATGGACTCCTTTAAGATTATAAGTAATAATTGATCACTATGCATGTAATTACTTATAATTTACCAGTATACTTTAAGGTTAAAATTAATCATTTTATATATAACTTATCACTTAAAGATCAGAATTGATTACTTTAAGGTTAAAATTAATCACATTAAAAATGTCATAATTGATTCATTTATTATATACTTTGAAATTGATCAATTTAAGGTAAGAATTGATTATTTTTTTGTCAAAATTAATCACTTTAAAAGGTCATAATTGATCAATTTAAGATTTTACACTTTAAATTAAAATTAATCACTTTAAGGTTATAATTGATCACTTTTAAGTTAAAACTAATTACAATCGCAGCCACAGAAAACAACAAAAAACAACCAAATCGAAAATGAACCAACCCCATAGTTTGTGTTGTATTTGCACAAACTCTTAGTGATAGACGACATAAGTGGAAGCGTTTACAATAAGAAATTTATCCCACTTCTTTATTAATATTTTTTAAAAAAAGGAATATACAATAAGCAAATTTACTTTGTAGTATGTGCACGTATTTCAAAATAACCTTCTTCCTCGATCATGCTGTTAGCTACATTTTATCTTTATTTTTATCCCTATAAGTGGCTTGTTTAGCGTGAGGAAACTATATGTTATCGCATTGGTTTATTGGATTTTACGCTTGTTCTGTTGCTTTGGTATTTTATTTCATTTCAGGATCTAATCATCAACACCGAGCACAAATTAGCCCCTTTGGTTGCACACATTGCTCACCTAAACATCGAGGGCTCAGAGAAGTGAAACTTCATGAGCCAAGCCACAAGAACAAGCCAAAGTAGACCCACTCA
The DNA here is from genome assembly GCF_026212465.1 of Amaranthus tricolor. Lineage (NCBI taxonomy): Eukaryota > Viridiplantae > Streptophyta > Magnoliopsida > Caryophyllales > Amaranthaceae > Amaranthus > Amaranthus tricolor. Next base: position 21,432,477 of record NC_080049.1, read on the forward strand.
ACCAGAATGGGCTCGAGCCAAGGTAGCTCGAGCAGTCCAAAAACATTGCTCGAGTCAGAAGGTGAGTATTACATTTCTGAAGTTCGCTCGACCTGTCGAACGAAGATGGCTAGGGTCGAGCGGAGCCAAATTTCACATTCTGTCCAATTTTTGAAGTTTCTGATGTTGGACCTGATGGTGGCTCGACTGGTCGAGCGAAATGGGCGGCAACAGCTTTTCGATCTTTTTAAAGTATCATTCGAGGTCCAATTACATTTTTTTTGTTTCTAATTGCTACTGCCAAGACTGCCAGCCACCCTACCCTATCCACTAGGGGTGGCACCCCCCTCCTACAACCTAGGGGTGGTGGATCAATCATATAACCACCACCCCCACTTGTTTTTAAAGCTTATAAATAGAGAAGAGGAAGATGGAACTATAATCTCAGTTTTCACCTTGCATTTTGAGTAACTTCTATGTATTTTTCATAGCTTTGCTTTCATTTCAATTAAGAATTAGTGTTAGCCTAATTTCCCTTTCAATTCAATTAAGTATTTTCACTTTTCAAATACAATCTTAACTTCATCCTTTATTGTAATATTTTGCAACTTGAATTCTTCAACCATTGATGTACTATTATTAAAGCTTTTGGAAGGTATTACTTTGAATCATCAAATTATCTTGTTCATCCTTAGATTGAACTTAAAAGAGTAACTTCTATCCTTGCTTATATTGTTTTCAATACATGTCACTTAGTTATCTTTGATTGTTTGCCTTTAGTCTCATATATTTATGTTTGTAGTTCTTCAACTTATATTGCACTCATCTCTTTAGGATACTCTAGTTTAATTTATCAGACTCTTGTCTATTCCATCTTGCCTTCATTTTAAATGCTTAATGTCATTAAAATATTTTAAATGCTTAATATTATTAAAATATTTTAAATACTTAATATTATTAAAATATTTTAAATGCTTAATATTATTAAAATATTTTAAATGCTTAATGTCATTTATATACTTTATTCTCTCTTCGTATGCTATTAAATACTTCTATTATTAACGAAAACATTCTAACGTATCCAACGTCGGTTCCCTTGAACGCCACCGTTTGACAATTAACTGGAAAAACAAAGTATTCCAATTTATCCACGTGTAAAACCACCTTTATTATTTTTAATTTCTAACCTCCTCTCAGTTCTCAGTTCTCAGTTCTCACGTCTCAGGGAGACGTGGTTCGCTTCCTTCATCTCCTTTTCCTTATTTTATCTCTCTCCTCTCCTCTTTCCCTCTCCGCAGCCGCGTATATCCATCTCAAAGAGAAGATATTTCTATACTCCTCTGCTAATTTTCTGCCTCATTTGCTTCCAAAATCTTCATTCAAGGTCACCAATCGTTGATTCTTCCATCAAAAATCTATTCACCATCTTCAATTCATGGAAGATTTCACTTGTTTTGATGTTTGAATTTGTATCTTAATCTAACTTTAATATCTAGGGTTTCGTCATTTTCAATTGAATTTTGTCTTCAACGATGATTTAGGGGGTATTTTGAGTTTAGAATACATCAAATTATGGCTCTAATTGGTTCCCTGCAACTATCACCTTCGTTGGGGTTTTGCAGGAGCCAAGAGCGAGGCAAGCAGTTCAAGGTACCTTAATTGTATTTTCTTGTTGAGATTTAAGTATTAATTTTATTTGATGTTTAGTTGGTTATGATTGTTTTTTGGCAGTATGTTTCGGGAAGAGGGATTCAAAATTTACTCTCTACTACTCTATCTTCTCGTGCTTCTGTAAGTTTGATAATTTTCTATGTGTGTGTTTGAAGTTGTTGAATGAGGGGCATAAAACTAGCGTTTATATGGTTAAACTCAGATAATAGTTAGTACGCTGTGATGAATAGTTGAAATTGAATTTAGCTGGCTTAACATTTAATCTATTGGCATAATTGGAAGAACTTCTGTTTCTTTCTGTCTGTTTGTAATGTGAATTAATTCCTGCAGTTGTTCTTTATATATGGATTACTGTGTACTTAACATAGCACTTTTGGCCAATAGAGCTGAATTGTGTCCAACTCACAAGGTACTTTTGAAAGCAATGCGATAAGCATCTTGAATTAAGGTTCCCCATGTGGCAAGTTCTATATACTGCTCTTCATTTCAATTGGGAGCTTTATGATACTTCATGGTTCGTTAATGTTGAAAGCATTGTATCTTTCTGCCTTTGGCTGTTGTACGAAATTTCATTTATCATTGGAAACTTTCTTTCTTTTCAGCCCTTACTTATTATACCCTTTTTTTTATCAACAGAGACAAGATTTATGGAGTCATCGATTATTAGCTAGTATAGATAGACCACTACGTAGCCTGCCATACAGATTCAATGTTCTGAGATGCGATTCTTTTCTTTTTTCTGGTCAAGATGTTGCAATTCCTAGCATGAAGACTGCTGTTGCGGCATTGAAGAGGTAGCTTTTCTAAGATTTAAATATTTTTCTTTTTTTTCGATTGTGTGGTTTTTATCCTCCCCCGGTGTTTCTTGTGTTTTGGGAAGAGGGTGAAAAGCTGCTGCTCAGGCTTTTCATTGAATTAGATTTGTTAAGTAGCAATTTTATTTATCGTCATAGTAACTTATATATATGTATATATATATATATATGTATATATATATATATAGTATATATATATATATATGTATATATATATATATATATATATGTATATATGTATATATATGTATATATATGTATATATGTATAGGTATATGTATATATATATATGTTTATATATGTATATATATATGTATATATGTATAGGTATATGTATATATATATATATGTATATGTATATATATATATATATATATATGTATATATATATATATATATATATATATATATATGTATATATATATATATATATGTATATATATATATATATATGTATATATATATATATATATGTATATATATATATATATGTATATATATATATATATATATATATATATATATATATATGATTTTCAATTTCTTAAGTTTGGTGGCAGCAACAATGAAAGATTTTTGGTAGAAAGGTGTGAAGATGTGGTTCTTTGACTCTTCATTATTCCTTGTGTACCCTTGTTGGACGCTCAACACTCTTACGAGAATATAAATCCTTAAGTGATACCTCCATTGTTAAACTGACACTTCAATTATATATGAAATCATATACTACTATGTCCCTTTGATTTTGCATCAAAAGAGAAATAAGGTGATATTTAAGAAAAAGGTGGAATTTTGGTAATAAATGAAAAGAGAGAATGAATTGTGTGGATGAAATTAAAAGGGAATTAAAATGTATGAATAAGATTAAAAGAAAATAATAAGTTATTGTCCAAATATAAAAATGATGAAAAATGAGTAGGACATACCAAAATAGCAAATAATGCTAATGAGTGGGGTAGAGGGAGTATACAAGTATTTATATGTAAAGATTTCATACAAAAAGTTCAAAATTAGTAATATATTTTGTAAGTCTTGTGTCTCCTTATCCATTTTCAATTTTAGGTCAGTGTCCCGTGTATAAAATATTTAGCTTTGACATTTTTTATCTTATATTTGCCATCCATACCTATGTTTGAGTAACATATGTGTGCGGGGTAATTGATCTTTTGAAAATAAGATGGGCTTGATGAGTTTCACACAAACGAATTTGTTTAACTATGCCAAAATGTGGTTAGTATAATCAATTACAAAGAGAACGAAAGAGAGAATGCCAGAGCGGTGTCGTGGGAGTTTAGGAAATTTGCTATGTCGTGGGAGTTTGGTAAAGTTTCTATTTTGAAGATGGGCTAGTTTAAATGAGAGCCTCCCATAAGAAGGGTTCAAGAGTTTAGTGGATAAGAGTATTATTTATATGAATGGTACTGATAGTTACTATTAAGTTGTCAATACTAGCTCGATCCAAATTAGCAATGAACACACAAAAATACATAATACACCCTCTGTTCCAAATAAATTTACAAATACATCTTCCAACTTATGCTTTAATTATCTATGTTCTTTGGCAAGCTACTCCTATTAACTTATGCTTATACCAATGTTAGCCTCCATATTGACGCAATACAATTTACAAATACATGTGGTACCTTCCATACTGATGCAATACAAATATGAAATACCTATGGCATCTTCCATATTGATTCATTACGAGTACCTATACTTCCCACTATATCAATGCATTACGAATACATATGGTACCTCCATATTGACCCATCACAAAAGTATTGGTTTTTACTTAAAATTTTTTTTCCTTCGTTGTCTATATTTGAGGTGGTTCTTATTCTATGTAATTTGATCATGGTTTAAAATCGTATTGTGCAGGTCAAGCAATGCTTTACAAGGCAGTCCTTTTGTAACTAATTTGATTCCAGCCGTTGGAATTATCATATTCACCCTATGGGGTTTGGGGCCACTCATGCGGATGAGCAGAAGTATTTTTTTACGTGTAAGGCAGCCTTTTGACTTTTTTCTGATACTTCCCGTTCAGTGGTTTATGTATTTTTTGTGACTGGTACAGATAGCCCTTGAAATTTCTTAGAAAATGATACCAGTTTCTGTACCTTGAGCCTGTGAATGGCATACTTGCTTGTAATTAGATGGGATTTTGTTCGTCCTTTTGTACTTCTTGTTAAGTATGGGTTTGATTCTTCTTGATAAATTAGACTTTTTGACCTGTAGAAATCCGATAGCAGTTGGAAGAGAAGTACAACAAACTATGTTATGACCTCTTATTTGCGACCTATATTGCTGTGGACTGGCGCAATTCTTATTTGCAGGTATTTCTCTTCTTTCTTGAAATAGTTAACTTATCTTTCACTGTATCTTTTGCAAAAGTTTTACTTTTTGGTAATGATTAGTTACAGCTTTTGCACTTTACAGGGCTGTGGATCCAGTTGCCATGCCTACAGAAGCTAGTCAGCTTGTGAAGCAACGACTTCTGAATTTTGTGAAGTCACTTTCAACTGTGCTGGCATTTGCCTATTGTTTGTCAAGGTATTTTATTGTTCTGGTTTTAAAAATCTAAATGGCTCTTTCAGAGTATTTAGTTTTTAGTGATCCTGATTGACTTTATTTTGTTCCCTCTTTGCTTGGCTAGGAATAGAGGGCGGGTGTGTTCTTTTCCTACATATTGAAGGAATCTTGTTTTATTTTCAATTGATGTTACTTCTGTTTTCTTGACTCTACTCTAAGTAAACTTGTTACTCTTATTCTCTTGACATGTAAAGTGTATTCCTACTTAGATGATGCTTATTTGTCTAACCTCTCCAACCCTACCCATGAGTAATACTTTTTTCCTCTTATTTTGTTGTTTTTGTACACTATCATTTTTGTACATCTTTGATCTTGTGAAGTTCTTATTAACACCTTATTTGACTCGCTATTTTTCGCAGTGTGATTCAACAAGCTCAGAAGTACTTAATGGAGAATGATCCTTCTGATGCACGAAATGTATGTCTAAATTTCTTTTTTCAAAGCGCTAAAGTTTTCTTGATTGTAATCGACTATATGTGATTTATGTTTATGTATATTTCCATAATAGAATCCATGTGGATGACCATTAGAATTGATACATGGATTCATGTAATCGACCCCAATATTTAGAGTTTAGAGGATTATGACTCTAACATTGTTGTTGTTGTTGTTGTTGTTGTTGTTGCTGTGTATTACCTTAAGTATGTATATTCCTTATTTGGACTCCATTACGCTTAGCAATCTTAGTCTGTACACATTTGTGTAGATTCTATATATTGAGCAAGATAATCTCTCTATTGAGGTGCTGGGGATCAAAATATTACAAGAAGAAAGAAAGAAACTCAGAGAATGGAAACTGTTTGTTTTATCAAGTGTTGATTGAGTAATACATACCCCTTCTTTCGAGAGGAAGGTGCTCTCCCAAGGATGCTATGTGTTTAATATGAAATTGCTTGCCTTTCCCCCTTCCCCCATGCTCCATTATATAATCAGATTCTTAACAAACTTCTTAAGTGTATTCCTAACAAGTCCTCCCAGCTAACAAACTCATAACAACTTTTCTTCTTGATTTACTAAATTACCCTCTACCCCAAAACTGAAATTATTTCTCAGCTTAGCAATTATTTGGCAGCTTTAACCTTCTTTTAGTAGTTTCTTCTTGGGCCTTCTAGCATAAGTGAAACGAATATTGGGTTGGTTTCTTGCAATACCTCCCACCCAAAGATTCACCTTGTCCTCAAGGTGGAAGGTAGGATATCTAAGATTGACTTCCTCAAAGGACTCCCAAGTAGCTTCAAAATCCTGCAGACCCTTCCAGTGAATTAGGACTTCCATATTGGCCTGAGAATTGCGCACCCCAAGCACAGCCCAAGGTTCCACCTCCAATATCAAATCAGCAGACAGTTGGGTAGGGAGATTGGTAGGTGGATGCCCCGCTCCTAGGGCCTTCTTGAGCTGAGAGATATGAAAGACGGGATGAATTCTGGATTCTGGAGGAAGTTGCAGCTTGTAGGCAACTTGGCCAATTCTTTCTAACACCGGATACGGGCCATAGAATCGAGGTGAGAGTTTCTCATGGACACGCTTCGCCACAGACTGCTGTCGATATGGTTGTAGCTTTAGGTAAACCATATCGCCTACTTGAAAATAACCCTCCCGACGCTTCTTATTCTCATATTGCTGCATATAAACTTGGGCTTGTACCAGATGAAACTTCAAATCATCCAAAATGGCATCACGTTCTTGCAATTGTGTTTCCACTGACGACACAGTTGTGTGGCCAGCAGAGAATCGAATCAAATGGGGGGGATCCCTGCCATATAAAGCTTTGAAAGGAGTGTAATTAGTGGCGGTATGGAAGGAAGTATTGTACCAATATTCAGCCCAAGGTAACCAACGAGCCTAGGTGTACGGTTTACCATTCACAAAGCATCGCAAATAAGATTCGACACCTTTGTTGACCACCTCAGTTTGGCCATCTGTTTGAGGGTGGTAAGCAGTACTTCGCAGGAGTTGAGTACCCTGTAGCTTGAACAGCTCCGACCAAAAGATGCTCAGAATAACCTTGTCTCGGTCAGAGACAATTGAGTTGGGTACTCCATGTAATCTCACGAACTCAGATATGAATTTTTGGGCCACGTTCTGAGCAGTAAAAGGATGCTTAAGTGGAATGAAATGCCCGTACTTGGTCAGTCTATCTACTACCACGAGTATGGTATCCCACCCCAACGACTTGGGTAATTTCTCAATGAAATCCATAGAAATGTCCTCCCAAACCTTCTCAGGAATTGGTAATGGTTGGAGGAGCCCCAAAGGAGACAATGTGGAGAGTTTGTTTTGTTGACAGACATGACAGTGCTGTACATATTTGGCCACGTCCTTCCTCATCCCGAACCAAAACCATTCCTCTGCCAAACGCTGGTAGGTCTTGAAGTCACCGGCGTGCCCTCCTACCAAGGAATCGTGGTATTCCTTGAGTAATTTAGAGGTGAGTTCACACTGTTTTGGAATCCTCCCTTTATATTTCAAGATTCCATTCTCCAGAGAAAACCATTTCGGTGTCCCTTCTCCCTGTTGGAACTGAGTAATCATTCGTTGCAAGGTGGCGTCCTTTGCTATGAAGGCCTGCACATAATCCCACCGTAGCCCACATGAAGCTACCAACGTGCTACAAGAAACCTCAGGGTTGTGTTGGCGTGAGAGAGCATCGACCACTTTGTTCGTAGGGCCCGGCTTGTAATGAATTGTAAAAGTGTATCCCATCAACTTACTAACCCATCTTTGGTAAGCTTGCCCCACCTCTCTCTGTTCCAAGAGGAACTTAAGGCTCCACTGATTAGTGCGTACAATGAAGTGACGGCCCAATAAGTAGTGTCTCCATTTCTCCACCGCAAAGACTATGGCCATGAGTTCTTTTTCATATATAGGTTTACCCCGATTTCGTATGCCCAGAATCTTGCTGTAATATGCAATGGGGTGCCCGACTTGAAGCAAGACAGCTCCTAACCCATGCCCAGAAGCATCGGTTTCAATTTCAAAAGGAAGGGAGAAATTAGGAGCTGCTAGTATAGGAGCGTTTACCATGGCTGTTTTTAGGGTACTGAAGACTGAAGTGGCTGCATCGTTCCACCCGAAATTTTCCTTGCGCAGCTGATCCGTCAAAGGAAGAGCAATTTGGGCATACCCCTTAATAAACTTGCGATAGTATCCTGTTAAGCCAAGGAATCCCCGGAGTTGCTTCAGATTGGAGGGGCAAGGCCAATCCAACATAGCCTGTATCTTTGTAGAGTCGACTTCCACCCCAGCTGCAGAGATCACATGACCAAGATAGGCCACCCTCACTTTTCCCACTTCACATTTTTTGAAGTTGGCAAAGAGTTGGTGGTCTGAGAGAATCTGCATAACTTGGGCTAAATGCCTCTTGTGTGTCTCAATACAAGGACTATATACCAATATATCATCAAAAAATACGAGTACGAATTTACGCAGGAATGGTTTGAATACCTCATTCATAAGGGATTGAAATGTAGCCGGAGCTTTGGTTAGTCCAAAGGGCATAACCAAGAATTCGTAATGACCCTCATGGGTACGGAAGGCTGTCTTATGAACATCTTCGGGCCTCACTCGGATCTGATGGTAGCCAGATTTTAGGTCCAGCTTTGTGAAAATGGCCGAACCTCCTAATTCGTCCAACAATTCATCAATGACGGGTATGGGGAATTTATCTGGGACTGTTTCCTTGTTTAATGCCCTGTAATCCACACAAAATCGCCACGACCCATCTTTCTTTTTTACCAATAAAACCGGGCTGGAGTATGCACTTGTGGAAGGTTGAATCACTCCTGCTTTGAGCATATCTGCAACAAGCTTTTCAATCTCATCCTTCTGTGTCTGCGGGTATCGGTATGGCCGGACACTAACGGGATTAGCTCCACTACGCAGCACTATGGTGTGCTCAATTCGTCGTCGTGGAGGTAACCCTTCAGGTAGTTGGAATACATGCTTAAATTCCTGTATCAATGGTAGGAATTCTACAGGGATGGTGGGCTCCAATTCCTCTTTTTCTTCTAACTGACTCAATTCCAGGAGATACCCTTGCTTCTCTTTCTGTGGAGTTTTGATCATGGCTTTGAGCGAAATTCTCGTTCGTCCCAGATAAGGATCGCCTTTTAAAGTACCCCCCAACTGAAATCTCAGTGTTTGTGTTTTCCAATTGGTTGAAATGGTTCCCAACTTCTCTAACCATTGGATGCCCAAGATGACATCTGAACTGCCCAAGGGAAGAATCAAAAATTCTTCGACGATCGTGACCCCCTGGAGGTCTAGTACGACACCTTTGCATATTCCTTCCCCTTGAACTGACTCACCAGTACCTAAGGTCACCCCAAAACTCCTGTTCTCTGTTGGTTTAAGACCAAGCTGTTGGGCTGCAATCTTGGAGATAAAATTATGGGTTGCTCCTGGATCAATCATCACTACCACACCTTGCTCATTTATGATACCAGCCAAACGCATTGTTTTCGGGCCGGTTAGTCCCATTACGGAACTCAAGGAAACTTCTGGGGTTAAATTTGAGTTGGGATGGTTTATAATGGTTTCGTTAGCTCTTACCTCAGTTGCAGCCAACTCGCCATCTTCCGCCGTTTCGTCCTCCTCCTCCTCCTCCGTGAGTAAGACGCTCAACCCACGGCGCTGGCAACGATGGTTCACCGACCACTTCTCATCACACCGAAAACATAGCCCTCGCTCCCTCTTCTGCTGAAGTTCCGTCTCGGAGAGCCGTCTCACCTCCCCGGGATTTTTGTAAGTGTTGAAGGTATTTTGGTTGGTATGAGAATGGTGGTTGTGGGATTTGGGAATGGTTATCGTTTTTGAAGGGGAAAAGTTTTGAATCTGGGTAGTGGGATATAGATATGCACGTGGGTTTGGGTTGTGGTTAGGGGGTCGCCACGTGGAAGAATTTAAATTCGACTTGGGCCTTAGGCCCAATTTCCATTTCTCCTCAATTCTTAAAGAGAGCTCCATGGCCTGATCCAATGTAATCGGATCTAAGATCCGAACCTCAATCCGGATCTCCTCCTTTAACCCCTTTATATACTGCCCTTTTGCTATCTCCTCTGGAACTCCATCAATTGGGGCCAATAACTCAATGAAGCGTCGTTGGTACTCGGCCACTGTTCCGGTCTGCTCATGGGCGAGCCACTGCTCGTGCAACGTGCCGGTGGCGGTGGATCGGAAACGCCGGAGTATCAACTTTTTCAGAGCGTCCCATGAAGGCACCGTATGGCGTCGTCGTTCCCATTGATACCACAACAGCGCATCTCCTTCCAGCGCCACAATGGCCGCCTCCAGTTGATCTTCTTCCCCCAGCCGGTAAAAATGGAAGAATCGCTCTGCTCTGAGGATCCAACCATCCGGATTCGTGCCGTCAAACAGAGGTAGGTCAAGTTTTCTCATCTTCCAATTTGACTGACCTCCTGGGTCGCCTCTTTCTCCGTTTCCCACCTGAGACTGAGATGAAAATGGGTTATCCCATGCCGGTGGCGACCCGTTCAGCGAGGAGTGTAGGTCTGGTCGGTTTTTCTCCTGGCCAGCAGCCAATTGATTGCTAAGGTCAGCCTTGAACGCCGCCAGAGCCGTAGTTATCTCCTGAGCTACACGTGTGGGCAAAGCGGCCACCTCCTGTTCCAGCAAATCCAACCTTTGCCCGTGATTCAATCTAGCCATCTGCTTCTCTGTATCTTTGGAACGATTCTGCTCTGATACCAATTGCTGGGGATCAGAATATTACAAGAAGAAAGAAAGAAACTCAGAGAATGGAAACTGTTTGTTTTATCAAGTGTTGATTGAGTAATACATACCCCTTCTTTCGAGAGGAAGGTGCTCTCCCAAGGATGCTATGTGTTTAATATGAAATTGCTTGCCTTTCCCCCTTCCCCCATGCTCCATTATATAATCAGATTCTTAACAAACTTAAGTGTATTCCTAACAAGTCCTCCCAGCTAACAAACTCATAACAACTTTTCTTCTTGATTTACTAAATTACCCTCTACCCCAAAACTGAAATTATTTCTTAGCTTAGCAATTATTTGCCAGCTTTAACCTTCTTCTAGTAGTTTCTTCTTGGGCCTTCTAGCATAAGTGAAACGAATATTGGGCTGGTTTCTTGCATGAGGATATGTGTGCATGTGGGCTGTTGCTGCTGTTTGGTTTCGGTAGAAGTGTAGATTTTATATTATTATTCCATTTATTTCTACCTTGTAATTTATTATAGCCTACAAATTTTTCTGCTCTATAAAAATCTTCCATTCTGCATAGCTTCTGCTTACAAATAGCTGCTGACGCACTAGAGACTTGGAGCTTGTAAAATATAACATATATTATTGTCATTGTAGTTGGGTGTACTGTTTACTGTTTATGAAAGTACGGAGTTCTCTGAACTGTTAATGCAACCTCGAACTTTTTCCGATACTGCATCGCAAGAGTTAACAGAGTTTCTACAACATGACATACTTTCTACAAAAAACTATTGCACACTAAACTATAGTTGTGAATTGTGATGATGTTCCTGTCAACTTTGTGGTTAAATTTTTTTTCTCATATGGTATTACCGTATCATTACCTTTCTGATCTTGCCAATGTGTGCCCTGATGAAACTCACCTACCTTCTGTCAGATGGGTTTTCAATTTGCTGGAAAAGCTGTATATTCTGCAGTTTGGGTTGCAGCTGTTTCATTGTTCATGGAGTTGTTGGGTTTCCCTACCCAGAAATGGCTGACAGCTGGAGGTCTTGGAACAGTGCTTCTGACACTTGCTGGTCGTGAGGTATGTGGACATTGTATTAAGATCTCTATTCATTGTGCGAGATTTTGTATTGATCTTCATCACAGATGTATTTAAAATCTGGACCTGTTCGAAGTAACTATCTATTACATTTCTCTCCTGCAGATTTTTACAAATTTCTTGTCAAGCGCAATGATCCATGCTACGCGACCATTTGTAGTGAACGAGTGGATTCAAACAAAAATTGAAGGTTATGAAGTATCAGGCACAGTGGAGGTCTGGATTTTAACATAACTAAATGCTCGTTGATTAGGCAATGCAGAGTTCTGTAGGATGATAGAATTCTTATTCTAGTCTGCTTTGTGTAGCTTGTGATTTTTGTGCATGTCTTTTGCCATTTGCTTTGGCTGAGGATTTGACCATTTTTTGCTGTGATGGTGTGTAGTTATCCCAATTAGTATTAACAGCTTGTCTGTCTGCATTATTTAACAGCATGTGGGTTGGTGGTCACCAACGGTGATAAGGGGTGAAGATCGTGAGGCTGTGCACATTCCTAACCATAAGTTCACAGTAAATGTGGTGAGAAACCTTAGTCAAAAAACTCACTGGCGAATCAAAACCCATCTTGCTATCAGTCACCTTGATGTTAGTAAGATTAATGTGAGTGGTGCTTATCATTATTTTTGTACTTTTGATTTTCATAGCATTCCCAAAGGCAAGTAGCGAAATTTTAAGGTGATAAAATTCGTCTCTTCTCAATTTACAGAGCATTGTTGCTGATATGAGAAAGGTCTTGGCCAAGAATCCTCAAGTTGAACAGCAAAAGCTTCATAGAAGAGTTTTTTTGGACAACATTGATCCTGAAAATCAAGCTCTTCGGGTCAGTATGTGATTAGTATTCATTTATTGTTGCCTCTGTCAACATAACATACTCTGCTTTGGACTCCAGAGTCTTGCCTTTGGTGCCAAAAGCTGATTAATTCCATATTTGTTTTCTGGATTTCGTTTTGTTTTGGTTATTAATTTCCTTTCAATACTTGTATGATGCAGATATTAATTTCTTGTTTTGTGAAAACATCACGCCATGAAGAATATCTTTGTGTGAAGGTAAGTGGATTTTTTTTTTCATTTCTCTGGAGCTGGTATAAGTTAAAATCTTCTCTTAGTGCTGAGAGGTATTTTGTTGCATGGGTTGAAGCCTCTATTTCTGTGTATGCGTCTCTCTTCAACAAGAACTAGTTGCAAACCTTGACTGCTGTTTATTTTGCTCTTAGAAAGTACTATTCAATATTACTGCTTCATACATGCTCATGCAGAGGACCAAGATTTCTGCCTCTTCCCCCTGCGTGTATATTTGTTCCCTCCATCCTAGTTGTGGAAGTGTTTATTCAGGAAATCTCTTAATTTATATCTTTTCAGACCTCCTAAATATTATGCACGAGAGTTAACATGTCTGGTGCGTGAGGTTGCAGGAAGCCATATTGTTGGATCTTTTAAGAGTCATCAGCCATCACAGAGCCCGTCTTGCAACGCCAATCCGAACTATACAAAAGTTCTACAACGAGCCTGACTTTGATGCCATGTCATTTTCAAACTCGTTCTTCACTCGTGGTGGACCTGCTTCCAAACGTCCCATGCTTCTGCTTGAACCGCCTTACAAGATAAACGGAGATGATAAGCCAAAATCTCAAGCTAGGGGAGTGCGTTCTAATGGAGAGCAAGACAGCTGTGCCACAGGACAGCCTACAGTTGATCAAAAGACAGATAACAGTAAAATTAAAGATACATCAGCACCTGACTTAAATGCCAAAGAGACATTGAAATCAGGTATCAAAGTCGATGGTAAAGCGACAGAAACTTCAGCACCCGACTTAAATACCAAAGAAAAACCAAAAACAGGCAGAAAAGTTGATAGTAAAGCAACAGAAACTTCACAATCTGAACTGAGAGACGAGATTAAGTCTTCTGCAACTTCAAAGTTGAATCAGAAGGCTGCTGATAAGGCTTCTGTTAATACTGTGTCTAAACCCAAATCTGATTTAGAAATGAACACAGCAGATGTGACAAACTCAGACGGTTCAAAGAACCTCGAAAGTATTCAAGAAAACTTGAATACTGAAAATGATGGTATTAAGGACAAAACTAACGGTTCTGCAAAAGGCTCCGAGTCAAAACAGGGTGAGAAATCAACAGCATCTGTACCATCTAAGTCGACTTCAACTGCATTGGAAGAGAATATAGTTCTCGGAGTTGCATTGGAGGGGTCTAAAAGAACACTGCCTATAGAAGAAGAGGTTGATTCACCTCTGATTGCTGGAGAGGCAAAGGAATTAGCAGCACGGAGCAATGGACAACATGGGGTTTCCGCTGCCGAAAAGGATGAAAAAGACGTTTAGGGAGTAGCTCTTTAAATTTACATTCAATTTTAATCAATTATGAGCATCATTACTTGTTGTATATTGTTAAAGGAATCATTGCACCGTTTCTTGGCTAGTTGGTGCGGAATTATCCGTCATCAATCTGGCAAGTTGTTTGAGAGTCGATATACAATTCTTGGAATGGAATTCAGAGTAAGGCTAAAGAGAATATTCAATTTTAAGGTTTTGAGAAGGCTAAAGGGAATTGCTCGTTTGGATCAAGTGTCAAGTAAATACTTCATGAAGTTGAATGTAAGATGTTGTATTTGGTTGAGCAGCAAATGGAGTACAAAACTCCAAGTGAGCTTCAATCTTAGTATTATGTATATCTACCATTTTTTTAAGTAGAAATTCTTCAGATTTATAAATGCTTAAGTTGAACGGTTGGAGTGGTTAGAAGTTCTTTTTTGACGTTTTTGGTGCTTTGAGCATTTAAAGTATTTCATGGGAACTAAAAAGTTTGGGTGTTTGTTTTGAAAAGTACACAATATATTTCGAGAAAGTTTTACTAATCATATCAGTCTAAACTCAAACCGAAAGTTAATCTGGATAACTGATTTTAAAGATGAATTTTTTTCAAGTTAAATGAAGAATGTTAAAACTTTTACGAAAGAAAGTGAATTAAACATGACCAACTAATTATTTTTCCTTACTTGAGTCAAAGTTTTATTTTTGTTTGTCTATGGGTGAATCAAGTTGTACTTCACTGTTACACAATGTCTAAATGTAAATTTGTGATGTGATTTTGAGTAGAAAAATGTTATACTTATTACTCCCTCCTATTTCTCTTAGGAGTCCCATTTGACTTTTTACGGATTTTAAGGAGAGTTGAAATGGAACTTTAAGGGTAAGAGAGAGTGGTATTATGAGTTTTTGATTACAAAGATTAATGAATTAATGATTCCCACCAATTTCTAGGAATTTTTAACCAAATTTAAGAACTGATTTTTTTTAACATCAATAGTCGGAAATTTTTTTCAGTTCAACACTAAAATTACATCGGCCGTCTACTTAAAACCGAAATTACATGAATAAGTCCTACATGTACAATAATCGTTCGAAATTACATAAATTTTTCCGAGCATGAAATTAAATTACATAGAAGCATTAAGGTATCTGAGCTAGCCTTCTCAATTCTTCGACGGCCTCGGTGTAGTTGCAGTCATTACTGATCATATGAGTGCGGATTTAGATCCATTCAAGATTTACAGTATCAAAAAGCTGCTTACAATGTAACACAGTTACTTAGGGCTGTGAATAATGCTTTTGAGAATCTAAGTCCACAGTGTCTTAAGTTTGTATTCATCACATTACAAGCATGTATGATAGAGGTGATGAAAAGACAAGGAGGATTCGAAATCACATTCCTCACATGGACAAAACAAAGGCAGCAAGGGAAGGCACTTTACCAGATTACCTCAGTATCGACAAACAATTGGTTGTTGATTCACTTCAACATTTATTCACAAAACTAAGTTCAGAAACAATGAATCAGTTAGTAGAATTGATTGGTTATACAGGGGGCAACAACGGATCATGTGCAAGTCAATAAGAATGTTCACATAGGGACAACAAGCCAGCTGACTGATCAAGAAAGTCAACAACAAGAATGATGGAAGGGTGATCTTACTTTTGGGCCATATAACAGAACATCACTTATTTTTGGGTGCGCAACAACAAGTAATAACAGCACAACAACAACCAATGTGAACATTTCAAACATCAGTTAATTTTGGGAGCAGCAATGGAAAACCAACAACACAGAAACTGATGAACAACAACACACAAACCAGCAACAAATGAACAACAGCACGCAAACATAGCAACAAGTTTCAAATGAGACTCCTTTTGATTTTGGACATATTTTTGAGATCTTAAACATGGGATGTTTCAGATCTAAACAACAATGTAAAATATTTATGTTGTTTAAAATTAAACATTTGTATTCACATATAGATAAATGAAAAAATTGGTTGTTTGCAGTACTCTTAGGTAAATTAGACAATTTTTTTTTTCAAATCATTGAGTTGAAATCGAACGTCTCTGCGCTTAAAATGTTGGAAAACAATCCAAACCCCATATGTTCGATTTTAGGTGGCTAAATATTGCTCTCACTCGAAGTTCACAAAGCAAAGGAAAAAATGCATAAAAAAAACGACTTAATAAACAATCATCATCAGTCAATACCAACATGCACCCACAAGAACAGAAACTCACTTGAGAAAGGACCAAGTTTATCAAGCCAATCCTCTTCTTCACAATTAGTATTCGAAAATACAACATCAGCGGAAGAATATTCACGATCAGGATACATTTCAGACTCAGGTGTGTAAATGGATTCACCCTCAGAGTCAAGTTGTCTTCCCCATTTAGGATCAGTCTCAACAGAAGCTGAGTCATCATAATAATCAAAATATTCATCCTCAAACGATGGCAGCTCAAATATAAGGTTTCCATCATTAAAACCCTTAAACTCAATCTTAGAACCCGATTTGTAAGGGGATTTGGGGATTCTCAGATGTGAAGAACTAGGCGAGTTAGAGTTTTTCCGGGGTGACTTCAATGGCGAGTTCTTGTTCTTTAGGGGTGAATTCAAAGGCGACTTAGGGTTCTTCAGGGGTGATTGCAGAGGAGACTTACGATTTTCCATGAGAAAAGATAGAAGAACACGAAAGCACAAAAGAAGAGGGAGAAGAACACTAGTGCGATATGAAGAAGACGTTCACCTAGAACTAGGGTTCTTAAAGAACAAAGAGATGAAGAACAAAATAACCCAGATCTAAGATTCTGATATGAAGTAGACGAAAAACCATATGGGAATGGGTAGGTTTTAGGGTTAAAAAGGGAGGGAATGATTAATGGGAGGGTGTGTTAATTAGGTTTCAGATGTTGTTCATTAATTATAAGGGAGGAAAATTAGTATGAGTAATGGAGGATATAATTGAGAATAAGATAAACTTCTAAGGGTATAAAGGTAAAAAAAACCATACTAAAAATAGAAAATGAACAATTAGTGTGACTTGACCCAAAAAGAAAATGGGACACATAAGAAGAATAGAAGGAAGTATATTTTAAGAGTAATATAATAAATTTGCTAAAAGAAACGTTTCAAATCTAAAAGGTATGTTCAAACTTTGGCAAAAGAATTAATAGTTGGTAATTGACAAGTTTAGACTAACTTAACAGATTATTTAGTCAAATATACTATTAATGAATAATTAATAATTTTATGTTACTCAATTATATAAATAACTACATAGATTTTGTGTCAAGTACGATTTATTAATTATTTAAATAAAAATTACTAATAAATTTGATTAATTTATTATATGACTATTAAATCAATTGCTTTATAGCAATGAAATAATTCTCTATAATATAAAAAAATATAAATTAAAAAATAAAAAATATTATAATCAAAATAGATAGATAAAATAAATAATAAAATTATAAATTAAACGTAGTTATTAATTAAAAACATTTGACATAACAAGTATTTCCATTGCTGTTAGGATATGAATATCTAATCTTAAAATGAACTAAGTAATAGAATTAGGAAGGAAAATTTTTTTGTTGTAATTACAAGTATCCAAGTCTTACATTGCTTTAATATTAATATTATATAGTATGATTAAATAAAAATTCATTGAATACCTGTAATTGAATATCTAATCTTATAAAATAAATTTTCTGAAAAATTCATTGGATACCAAATTGGACTGAATTTGGGGAGGAAATCTTCAATGTGATGTGAAGATGTAAACCAACATTCAAATCCACGCAATGTAATAGCCAACAATCCCCGAACATAATCAAACAATGACTTATCTTCACACAAACAGGACAAATGTAACCGGATAGTTCTTGAATTGAAAGACTAGGAGTTTTGATCCTCCAAGGCCAACAATTCCCTTATTACAACCAAGGAATACTCTCAGTTGCAAAAGGTGATGATCTTGCACTACTCAAGATCGTTGAATGTTCATACACACTCAAGAAGAAACAAAGGAATTAAATCCAATGAATTTGATTTTCTGAAATTTCAAAGTTGTTTATTACAAGGCTAAGGCCATCTATTTATAGACGTGTGGGACGAGGGAAATACAATGAGGATGCTAATGACACGACAAACTAACAATAACGGTCATAAGAGAACACGTGCACAACTTGTGCTCATTTAAAACATAAAAACAAACTAAGTACAGTACTCTGAAATCCTAACAGAAGGTTGCTGACCAGGCTACCTTCCACTCACTTTCTTGTGCATTTCCAAAGGTAGACGATGGCCACTAAGAGTCCTGGAAGCAAGTTCATCTTGAGGTCTTCTAATGATTGATAGAAGGAATCTTGGACCATGGTAGGAAGATCCAAGTGTGAAGATTGCAAATCTACCCTTAGAGTCCCCCAAGGAGTCTAGGCTCGTTCTAGCACAAGTCCTCAAAGTCAGCTGGTAAGTGGAAGTCATCAGTTGTGCTCTGTTCTATTCTGGGCTAGCGGTTGACTGGCTGACCTTCACCATTGATTTTTATGGGTTGTTAATGATGTATAGTAATGTCCTTGGGTCAAGGTACGAAGTTCCAAGTACCAAGATTCCAAATCCATCTTCCATGGCTACTGAACCTTTCCTGGTTGATCTGGAAGAGGCCTGCAAGGTCAGCTGTTTGCAAGATTCTGTTTGACTTTGTTTTTCTGAAGCTTCTGTATCTTCTGTTCTTTTTATTTCTATTATTGCTGAGCTCTTTCCTTGAATTTTTCCTATAGCCCTTGTTTTAGTCATCCTTGAACCATCCCGATATGGTTCATTCCCCCTTCTTTAGAAGGAATTGCCCTCAATTCAGCATCCCCTAAGTAAGGAGCTAAGTCCCCTGCTTTGAAGGTAGGAGGTATGCCAAAACCTTCTGTTATTTTCAATCTGAATGAGTTGTCCCCATATTTAACCATTATCTAAAATGGTCCCATAGCCTTGGGTTTTAACTTATGCTTCCTGAAGTGAGGAAACCTTCTTTGCGAAAACCTTCTTTTCTTGAGCAGGATCCATGCAAATTCACCAAACTGCATCAGTTTGTTCTGTTTCAGTCCCTTGTTTGCTCTGTGCTAGAATCTTGCTTTTGTTTCATCATATTCTCATGCACTTGCTTGTGGGTTTTCAAGAGGTTCTCAATTTGCTTTTGAACATTGGTGCTATACCTGTTCAAAACAGAAAGATCAATTAATGAAAGTAAGGAATCAAGTGAACAACAACCAACAGTACACCATATCCAACAGTGACCTGTTGGTTTCTTCTTTCCCACACAGTCTTTTCTACTTATTAAGTGTACAGGTTGCTTAGTCTTGGGTAGAGGTATAGCTTTGGGAGGGATAAGGGTATCAAATCCTTCAGCCTACCTTCATGCCTAAAGGTGTAAATGTTAGTGTAACCATCATGATTAACCCTCTTGTCATATTGCCATGGTCTACCTAGTAAAATATGGCAAGCTGACCAAGATGGTCAAGGTACAAATGTCCAAGATGCCCAAGTCCAATCCAATGCAAGGGAATTAATTTTGTCCAAGTCTTATTATGATCTTAGTATGCACGGTCCAAATAACTCATCAAGTGGTTGTACTTTGCTAAGTATAACTAAGTACTTTGTTGAAAGCATAAATTAAAGGGTGGCGGTTACAAGGCTTGATTGCAAGCCATTGAAGAGCATCAATTGGGCTGATTAATTAGCGTGTTTTAAGGAGATTTAAAGCTGATTTTTAATCTCATTTGAAGCTGCAGTTTTGGAATACAAAGGGGTATGTTTTAAGGAGATTTAAAGCTGGTTTTTAATCTCATTTAAAGCGGCAGTTTTGGAATTCAAGGGGCAGCTTGTTTTTAATCTCATTTAAAGTGGCGGTTTTGGAATTCAAGGGGCAGCTTTGAATGACGGTATTGGACAGTTTTTGAGAGATTAATTGCTGAACATTTATCCTTGTTTTAAGCTTAGTTTTAAGTAGTCTTTTAATTATTGTAATGGGATTAATTGGACAGTTATGAGCCAAATTAATTGACCCTTTATTTTCAGTTTTGTTATTTATTTTTGCTAAGTTGTAGATGCAATTAGGGGATGTACTAAAGCTATAAATAGCATGCTAAACATGAATGAAAAGAGATCCAGAAATTTGCCAAAGAAAAACGTTTGTTTGTTTATTGAACTGGACTTATGTTTAGTCAATTTTCATTGTCCAAATTTGAGTGTCCAAATTTGAAGAGTTGTAGTTTTAGTGAGAGTTCCTAAAACTAAAGCTTGTAGTTGACGATTTGGTGAGAGTTCCCTAATCTAAGCTACACCCAAAAAAGTGAGTGAGTGTTCCTCCTTGTTATATCCTCAAGTTTAGGGTGAGAGTTCCCCTTAACAATCTTGATTAACATTTTCTAAGTTAACCACACGCAAGACCCCTTAACTTTACACTTGTTGTAACAAGGTTTCCATCTTGTTTACACATCACAAGCACTCATGTTTATGACATCACATAGGACCTGATCTTGGTATGAACCTATGGTCAAGGTGATCAAGCACTGCTTACCTACTGAACAAAGGACTTGTCATCTAACCACCTTAGTTTGTATGGGTGAGGGTGTGTTTGGGTCTTTAATTTCAGCTCCTGTACTAAGTCTAAGCTCACACAATTGGTCTCACTACCCCCATCTATGATTAGATCACAAAGTTTATCGCCCACCCTACACTTAGTTTGGAAGATATTCTCCCTTTGATCAGACTTTCCTCCCTTAGCAGTAGTGTGTAAACTTCTTCTAATCATTAAGGTCCTTTGCCTCTCTTCCTCAGGGTATATAAGCTCCCTTTCTAATTCTGAATCAGAAACATAGGGTGTAACTACCCCTGACTCTCTCTGAATGTAGGTGCCATCAGGGTCATCATCATTAGTAATGGTTCCCTTCTCTTCTTACCTTCCATTGATGCTAACGAGGATGGTCTTAAGCCTCTCCTTGCTCCTAATTTCATCCCACTCAGCTAGGGTGAAAGCTCTATTGTTAGGGCAATTATTCTTAAAGTGACCATGACCATGACACTTAAAGCAAACCACATCTTTAATTGGGGTCACACTCTTTCCCTTTGGTTCACTAGTACTGGTCCTAGATGATGAGGTTGTGTGGCTCACATTCCTTTCACTCATGGGTTGATTGTGGTCCCTATACACAGGTTGTGAAGTTCTTTTCTTTGCATATTGCTCTAACAACAATGCATGCTCACTGGCTAAGGCTATTGTCAAGTGAGGAATGGTAGCTAGCTTAAGCCTAAGGTCTTCCCTCAGCCCTCCAAGGAATTTACCTACCCTCATATCCTCTGAATCCCTAATGTCACAAAGCACAGAAAGCCTCTCCCACTCTTGGATGTATTGGGCTACAGACTTGCTACCTTGGGTGAGTGTATACCATTGCATAGAAAGTTGCTATGTGTAATTGCTAGGCACATACTTCCTCCTCATCTTTTTCTTAAGTTTCTCCCAAGAATTCAGCTTCTCTTTCCCTTCCCTCAACCTCTGCCTTTGGACTCCCTCCAACCATGTGGCAACCAATTCTGAGAGCTTAACCTTAGCCATCTTGAATTGTTTATCTAAGGATGTGTCTCTAAACTCAAAAAAATTCTCAAGGATGGTCTCTCAATCAATATAGTCCTCAGGTTTTAAGGATTGGCCATTAAACTCAACTACATCTACCCTCAAACTCCCTTCCTCAGTTGTTCTGTTTTGATGGTTTTTGTTTTGGTTCATCATGCCTAGTTCAGCAAATTTGTGATCTATGGCAGCTAGGGTCTCTTGAAGGAACCACCTCTTATCCTCCTCGTTCATGATGACCTATATATATGAAAACACACACAAATGCACAGGAAAAGAACAGAGAGCAGCAATACTGTCCGATCACAGAAAGTCAGATTCTTAAGAATCTGTATTCTGTGCACAGGACACTTTCAAAGAAACAGCAATAATCACTTTGCACTTAGAATTAAATGAGATGCTAATGTGAAACCTTTATTTAATCAGATTATTAAAGACAGGGATGCACAAAAGAAAAGAAATACCAACTATGAACAGCAAGACCACTTAATCACATAAGAACAGTTTTCCTAAGAATCTGACTTCTGTGACTATTATGCAATGCACAGCCACAACAAAAATCAATTTGCACACTAAATTAAATGATATGTGATTGCAAACCTCTATTTTATCTGACCATAAAGCAAAGAGATGAAGAAAAGATCAGGAATACCACCTGTGATCAACAGATCAGAATCTTGAATTTTCAAGATTTTGTTTCTGCAGTCTGTGCAAACACTTGCACCAAATTTTGTACACAACGTGAAATCCAATTTTTCTTTCAAGAACTCAAAGTTAAGACACTAACCTTCAATACTTCAAAAGGATTTAACGAAATTTGCTTCTACAAAAAGTTATGCTTAAAATTCTCACCAGTCAGAATGCAGGAATCAATTTCAGAGTGATCAAGGCTTTTCTTGATTTTTCGGCCACCACAACCAAGTGCTCTGATACCAAATTGATGCGTGTTTGGGTTGGAATTCTTCAATGTAATGTAAAGATATAAACCAGCATTCAAATCCACGCAATGTAATAGCCAACAATCCTTAAACACAATCAAACAGTGACTTATCTTCACACAAACAGGACAAATGTAACCGGATAGTTTTTGAATTGAAAGACTAGAAGTTTTGATCCTCCAAGGCCAAAAATTCCCTTATTACAACCAAGGACTACTCTCAGTTGCAAAAGGTGATATCTTCCACTACTCAAGATCGTTGAGTGTTCATACACACTTAAGGAGAAACAAAGGAAATAAATCCAATGAATTTGATTTTCTGAAATTAGGAGGGAAAATTTTTTTGTTGTTATTACAGGTATCCAAGTCTTATATTTCTTTAATATATAATATTATATAGTATGATTGAATAATAATTCTTAAATCATTGTTTTATAACAATGGTACAATTCTCAATAACATAAAAAATAAAAAACATGTTAATTAGAATAAATAGATAAAACAAATAATAAATTATTAATGAAGTTTAGTTAATTAACAAAAATATTTGACTTTATTATTAATAAAACTACAAATCATAAATCATTGTTTTATAGTAATAGTATAATTTTCGGTAATGTAAAACATAAAAATAAAAAATAATCAAAATAAATAGATAAAATAAATAATAAAATTATTAATAAAATTTAATTATTTAATGAAAATATTTGATCTTGCAACTATTCCCATCACCATCACCATTAGCACATGAATATGAATGTCCAATGTAATTAAATTATTGTATAACTTTTAAATCATTGTTTTAAATCAATAATACAAATCTTGGTAATATAAAATATAAAAAATAAAAAACTTTAATACAAAATTAATAGATAAAATAAATAATAAAATTATCAAATTAGTTAATAAAAATATTTGACTTTCCAAGTATTCCACCACCATTAGAAAATTACTTAAATTAACCTAAGTGGTAGAATTTGAAAAGAAAATCTATAAATTTGTGTATTTATAAAAAGTTACTCCCTATGAAAATATACATATATGTAATTTTGTGAATTATAATATTATTGCAAAAAATTCAAAATAAAATGTATTTTATGTTATTAATGGTCAAAATAAAATTATTTAACTAAGAAAATTAATGTCATAAAAAACGAAGAAAGTATTAGAGTAGAGGTAAAAAAATTACCCGATTCTTATTTGTCGCCACCCTTTTCATTTTATCGCCACCCCCTCTCCTAATGAAATTACGAATTTGCCCCTAAACTTTAAAAATTTACAAATATGCCATTGGAGTTATTAACTTTTCATTTTCATTTTTTTTAATTTTTTTTATTATTTTTATTTATATTATTATTGTTATTATTATTATTATTATTATTATTATTATTATTAAACCACAATAATAATAATAATAATAATAATAATAATAATAATAATAATAATAAAAATTATAATAATTATAATAACAATAATAATAAAAATTTTATAAAAAACAAAAATAAATTTTTTTTTTAAAAAAAAAAAAAAACTGTCGCACAAAACGTGCGACTCGAGTCGCACGGTGGAGTCGCACGTTCTGTGCGACTGGTTTTTTTTTTTTTTTTAATTTTTTTTTAATTTCGACTTATAATATTTCTTTTGTTTAATTCATTTTTTTAGTCATTATTATTATTATTATTATTATTATTATTATTATTATTATTATTATTATTATTATTATTATTATTATTGTGTTTGTTATTATTATTATTATTAAATTATTATTTTTGTTTTAATTATTATATTTAATTTATATTTTTAAATGTTATTATTATTATTTTTGTTATTATTATTATTATTATTATTATTATTATTATTGTGGTTGTTATTATTATTATTATTATTATTATTATTATTATTATTAAATTATCATTATTATTGTTATTATAATTTTTATTATAATTGTTAATATAAATATTATTATTATTATTAAACCACAATAATAATAATAATAATAATAATAATAATAATAATAATAATAATAATAATAATAATAATAATAATAACATTTAAAAATATAAATTAAATATAATTGTAAGGTTATGTCTTGAATCCCACATTGGAAGATTGATGTTTGTCATTATCCCACATTGGAAGATTAATGTTTTTCATTATCACACATTGGAAGATTAATGTTTATCATTATCCCACATCGGAAGAATAACAAAGGCTTGTTATTCTTCTCCTTATAAAAGGAGTCTTGGGCATTAGTTTTGCATCATCCCAAAAAAATCTATTTTGGCTAAGGTTTTCTGTATTGTAGTAATTTATAAACTCCTATTTTCTGTAATCTAGCCAATATTTGTATTCTGGGTTTCCTCTAGTAATAAAATTTTTCTCTCCTCTGCCTGTGGACGTAGTTGACACATTGTCGGAAAACCACGTAAATTTTGTGTGTTTTGTGTTTGTCAATTTTTACGCTTTCTTTCTTACATCAGTTATAACAATAATAATTAAAACAAAAATAATAATTTAATAATAATAATAATAACAACCACAATAATAATAATAATAATAATAATAATAATAATAATAATAATAATAATAATAATAATAATAATAACAACTTAAAAAATGAATTAATTAAACTAAAGAAATTTTATAAGTCGAAATTCAAAAAAAAAAAAAAAATTTATATATAAAAAAAAAAAAACCAGTCGCACATTTTGTGCGACTGGACCTAGGTCGAGTCGCACGTTTTGTGCGACTGTTTTTTTTTTTTTAATTTTATTTTTGTTTTTTAAAAAATTTTTATTATTATTGTTATTATAATAATTATTATTTTGATTATTATTATTATTATTATTATTATTATTGTGGTTTAATAATAATAATAATAATAACAAAAATAATAATTATTATATTAACAATAATAATATAAATAAAAATTATAAAAGAAAAATTTTTAAAAATGAAAATGAAATATTATTAACTCCAATGGCATATTTGTAAATTTTTAAAGTTCAGGGGCAAATTCGTAATTTCATTAGAAGGGGGTGGCGATAAAATAAAAATGGAGGCGACAAATAATAATGCCCAAAAATTAAATGTTGACATTCTTACTAAATGACTAAATTGTATATAAAATAATGAGCGGCAACTAATGTGTCATAACTCATAACTTAGCACCAGCGATGGAAAAAATATATAGTTTCTCAAATAAAAATGCGGCAATTACTTGTACTAAAAATTAATTTTAAAATTCTCAACTTGGAACGATTTATTAGTATTGTTGAGAACTGTGTTAAAATAAATATGAAAAAAGTTAGGATTTTTAAAAACAAATCAACCAAAGTTTGGTATTCAAAAACAAATAAAGAGGGTAAAATTGAAAATTTTTCAATATTATAGCAAAATTAAGACTTTTGAAAGCAAATCACGCAAAATTCAGAATTTTAAAATTTATTTTTTTTAATTTGTTATTTTCGGATTTTGTCAAACTTGACAGAATTAAAATAGTTATTTTAGAATGTCGACACGTAGCTGTAGTGAACACAATTCAAGAAAGTTGTTGAATTGCGGCAATGCGTAGGCCACTAAGTGAGAAAAAGTATATCGATGGGGTGTTGCTAAACTTCGCCATCCTTTTCATTTTTTTGCCACCCTTCTCCAAATGTAATTACGAATTTGTCCCTGATTTTTTAAAAAATTACAATTTTGCCACTCATTTCAAATTTTTTATTTATAATAATAATAATAAAAACAACAATAATAAAATTAAATAATAATAATTATTATTCAAAAAAAAAAAAAATTGAGTCGCCCAAAATTGGGCGACTGAACCATGGTCGAGTCGCCCAATTTTGGGCGACTCAATTTTTTTTTTTTCTTTTTTGGTAAATAATAATAATAATAATAATAATAATAATAATATTAATACTAATTATAATAATTTATAAATTAATGTGGTCTATTAGTTCAATTGGTTAGAGCGTTGTACTATTAATGTGAAGGTCACAGGTTCGAGACCTGCTTTAATAATTATTAATTTTTTATCATATTTATAATAAAAAATTAATAATTATTAAATAATGGCTTGTTCAAGTCTCGAACCTGTGACCTTCACGTTATTAGTACAACACTCTAACCAACTGAGCTAATAGACCACATTAATTTATAAATTATTATTATTAGTATTAATATTATTATTATTATTATTATTATCCAAAAAAAAAAAAAATTGAGTCGCCCAAAATTGGGCGACTAGACCATGGTTCAGTCGCCCAATTTTGGGCGACTCCACCATGGTCCAGTCGCCCAGATCTCGGCGACTCGACCATGGTTCAGTCGCCCAATTTTGGGCAACTCAACTTTTTTTTTTTTTTGAATAATAATTATTATTATTTAATTTTATTATTGTTGTTTTTATTATTATTATTATTATTATTATTATTATTATTATTATTATTATTATTATTATTATTATTACTACTGTTATTATTATTATTAATTTTATTTATTATTATTATTTAATTTTATTATTATTGTTATTATTATTATTATTATTATTATTATTATTATTATTATAAATAAGAAATTTGTAAGGAGTGGCATTTTTGTAATTTTTTAAACTACATGGGCAAATACGTAATTTTAGGGGGGAGGGGGGTGGCGAAAAAATGAAAAGGGGTGGCGAAAAAATGAAAAGGGGTGGCGAACTTTAAGGATTGGGTATCGATGGGGTTTTATTGGTGATTCATTATTACCAAAACATATCCAGACTGCTGCTCTAGATGTGATTACTGATTAGTGGGTTGCAGTTGTTTGCAAAGCTGAATGTAGTTGCTATAATAATAATAATAATAATAATTATTATTATTATTATTATTAAAGCAGACTACAAATCATAAATCATTGTTTTATAGTAATGCTATAATTTTCGTTAATGTAAAAAATAAAAACAAAAATAATCAAAATAAATAGATAAAATTGGTAGTGGATTTTTTTAGTTATGTTTTATTCGATTTTGTTAGTTATGTTATAATCAAAATGATCAAAATAAATAGAATGTCGCAACTTTTGCACTAGTTTTGTAAAGTTTGTTTTATTCGATTTTGTTAGTTATGTTATAACAACCTACGATTAATATATTAACTGAATAATTGGTAGTGGATTGATTTAATATAGACATTGGTTCGTGAATCGATATTGCTTTCATGGAGCGACATTTTACTTCGTGAAAGGTGTTTGCTCTTCTATAAATATAGAAGGCATGTTGTAGGTTAGTTATTACATGCAATTTCTTAATTTATTATCCTCTCTAGCACTTTACATAGAGAACTTACAATCTTTATTTGTAATTTTCCGTTTCTCCTTCCATTTAATTTTTCTTAAATGGTTCTAATTTTCTTGTGTTAGGAATTTATTGAAATTCTTTGTGTCTCCAAACATATTTCCGGTATACATTCCCAAGCACCATAGTAGGGAGGAAATGATGTTTTAGGAAGAGAGTCTCACCTAGAATTTATATCAAGTCACACACAAAATCTTCTCGTAACTTTGTTCTGGTTTGAAGATCGATATCTTGGAGTTTTCGGTGGTGTACCTAAGCAAGGATCTTGATTGTCATATGTAATTTGTAATCTATTACATTTATGTAGGCATGGCCACGGGGCGGGTTACCCGGAACCGAACCGGTCCCGAACCGCTTGGAACCGGAACCGTTTGCGACAGGTTCCGAACCGCCCCAAACCGCGAAACCGTGAAACCGCCGGAAAAAAAAGTTGCCGGAACCGTGAAATCGCCGGAAAAAACCGTCGTGAACCGGGTAAAAAACCCGTGGGTTGGAACCGGAACCGGTCCAACGGTTCCATGGAACCGGTCCGGTTGAACCGGCTCAACGGTTCCGTGGAACCGGAACCGGGACCGGTCCGGTTGAACCGGCCCACCGGTTCCATGGAACCGGTTCGCCAAAATGTGACCGTTACGTTACCGTTAGCTAGCCGTTGCCTTCTCCTCTATATATACTCATCACTTTCAATCATTTTCATTCACAACTCATCTCTTCTCCTACTCTCTCTACTTACTCTCTCTACTTAATTCTTTAATTACGCAATTATTCTCTTAATTACATAATTAGTCTTTTAATTATTTCTTAATTTAGTTAGTTACATAATTAATTATTTATTTATTTCTTAATTCTATATTTCTATTATTACTTCAATATTATCAATCATGTCTTCATTTTTGAAAAAAGCCACAAAAAAGTTACTAAAGTGGCAAAATCATTGGGAGGTTCCAGTTCCTCCAAAAGAAAGGCTACTTCTACTCCGTCGGTATCAACAACACCTTCCATTAGTAATTATAATTATGAACATAATTATCCGGAAGGGTACGACCAGAGTTACATAATTATGCAGAAGAAGTGGAAAGAGAAATACAAATTGATGAAGAAGAGGAACCAACGACCCCAATTGGGATACATATATATCTCGACAGTCATCAACAAGATCACATGAAGAACAAGGAGAACAACAACAACAAAGACAAGCTCGTGGTAAACGAGTCAATTTCCACACTATCGGTTAGTTTTATAATTTTATTCTTCAAATTAATTAAACTTTAAATTATTTATTTATTTAATTATAGTTTTATAATTTAAATTATTTTTTTAGATGAAGACGAACCAGTAAGACAACCTTTTCCGGCAATGGCACCTCCTAGTGGTAGAGTTGTTTCACATGTGTGGTCGTATTTCACAAAAGAACCAACCGAGAATCCAGATATTTTCTTATGCACTTGTCAAATTTGTGAAAGTCAAGGAGTAAAGCCCTTAGTTTCATACAGTTTCACCAGAGGTAAATACTTTTTAAGTTTTTTATACATACATAATACATTATACATTCATACATTATATATTCATATTTTATAAACATTTATTTATTGTGTTTTGTGAATACGTGTTAGGTGGTGGTATGGGATCTTTTAACAAACATTTGGCAAAGAAGCATGGAATCACAAAAGAAACTCATGCAGCAAGCGGGAGCGGGACCACAAGTGGAAGCCGACAGACACAATGGGACATTCCCAGCACAGGTATGCCTTTTAGATACAATCGTAATGACATGATTGATGAATTTTCTAGGTATGTAATTTGTGATGAATTGCCTTTTAACCACGGTGAAAGTAGGGCATACGAGCGTCTCACTAGAAAAACTTTGCAACCACAATATAGAGCAATCCCTAGGAGCACTCTTAAAAGACGCACAATTAAATTATACGAATCAATGCGCTATGAATTAGTTGAAATGTTTAAATCGTTTAATGGTAGGGTTAGCATAACA
This sequence comes from Amaranthus tricolor, assembly GCF_026212465.1. Classification (NCBI taxonomy): domain Eukaryota; kingdom Viridiplantae; phylum Streptophyta; class Magnoliopsida; order Caryophyllales; family Amaranthaceae; genus Amaranthus; species Amaranthus tricolor. The sequence continues at coordinate 21,462,534 of NC_080049.1, forward strand.
ACTGACATTTGGTCTGCTCCCCCACATTTAGAACCTTATATGTGTGTAACAGCACACTAGATAGATCGAAATTGGATTATTCAAAAAAGAATAATTGCTTTTGAGACAATGCCAGAAAGACATACCGGTGAAAACATAAAATATAGATTAGTAGAGATATGTAGAGAATGGAACTTATTAGATAAAATATTTTGTTGTTCAACTGATAATGCAACCGCGAACATTAAATGTATAGAACTTTTGTTTAACGAACCTGCTTTTAGTTTAATCCTTGGGGGTAGCTTATTACACATACGTTGTTGTGCGCATATAATTAACTTATCTTGCCAAGCAGGCATAAAACAATTAAGTGATTTATTAGAACCAATTAGGGATATAGTGAAATGGCTTAGGATCGGAAAGATAAAAAGACGATATAAACAATTATGTGACCAATACCAACTTAAAAAAGTGTATTGGTCATTAGATACTCCTACACGTTGGGGCTCAACCAACGATTTATTAAGAAAGGCGATTGCTTATCGCCCAGTAATAACACAACTATATAGTGAGTGTACAGATAGTTTCATAGCTGATGACACTTGGGAATTAGCTATAGGTGTACATAACATATTAGAAGCGTATGACCACGCGACTAAGATTTTTTCTTATGTTTATGAACCGAACGTTCACTTAGTAATAAGTGAATGTATTACTATTTTTTATCATCTCCTTAAATATACACATGAAGATACTAACCCAAAATTGAGGCCGATTCTTGCAGATATGATGGAAAAATGGCAAGCATATTTTACCGATTTTCCTTATATTTATGGAATCGCAACCATTTTGGACCCACGTTTTAAAACTGAGCTCCTTACTAAAGTAATAGGATTTTATTACCAATCGTTAGATCGCCCGTCTACTGATGTACATAATTATGTAGGAACATGTAAAAAATATTTAGCAGAACTCTATGATTTTTACGCTAGTGTATATAACTCGAAACGCGATATGTCTAGGCGTGCTAGCGTTTCGGCACGTCCCTCTTACTATAATTCGGTAATAGCTAACATAATGACTCAAGATGATAGTTTTGTAGGATCATCTTCTTCTTCCTCGACCTCATATTTAGAACTAGATAGTTATCTTAAACACCACTTTGAAATAGACCAAAGTATCTATAATATTTTGGAGTGGTGGAAAGAAAAATCTGTTAAATTTCCCATTTTATCGAGAATTGCAAAGGATATCCTTGCAATTTCCGCGTCAACAATTGCGTCGGAGTTTGCTTTTAGTGCAGGTAGAAGAGTTTTGGACGAAAAGCGATCTCATCTTGCTCCACATAGTATTCAAATATGTGTTTGCAAGAAAGATTGGGATCAAGCGGAGATTCGAACACAAGGACTAAGGAATGATGATGATCAAGACGACGATGATGATCCATGGATGATGATGGATACATCTGCATCATCGTCAGGAGGAGAGTCAGCGGAAGCATCTAATCAACCACATGATGATGACGAAGACGAATAGGATCAATCCGACAAGCGACAACGATAAATCAACATTCAACAACTATAAATAAAAGGTATGACAAAGAACTACTTGGGCTTTGATTCCTTCGGGATACGTAGGCAGCTTAGTATTCATTTGGGTACTAGGTTCAAGTCCATTTTCTCCCTCTTTTTTTATTAATCATCTTTATCGACATTATCATTGATTCGTTTCTTATTAATTTATTTTTTTCCATTCTTTTTAGTAAATATTTCAATAACGATGACAACTTGACATGCAATGAATTTCGCTAATAATCAAGTAATCATCAAAGGTACGTCCGCGATATTATAGTATTTTTTTATTATATAAATATTTAAAGAAAAAATAAAAATGGAACCGATGGTCCGACCCGCCCGTCCCGTGAGTTGGAACCGCCGGAACCGCCTCATGAACCGCCAAGGAACCGTTTGGAACCGCCCGGAACCGGAACCGGAACCGGAACCGTTCGCGACAGGTTCCAAATGGAACCGGAACCGGGTGGAACCGGAACCGGAACGGAACCGGACCAACCCGGACCGTGGCCATGCCTACATTTATGTAACTTTATTTTATAAGTTTGATTAATAAAAATTAAGGTCACATTTTTACAACAATCTAAACATTATCTTTCTTTAAATTACAAAGTGGCAAGTCTCAAGGAATTGACTACCAACTTTGTCAAACTTGACAAGTTTGTAGGCAATGAGCTGAGTTTAGGAGATGTCAAAAGAAAATGTTTTTTCTTTTGACTACTTTAAAAGTTGCTTATGTGATAAGTACACCAAGGCCTAGTGAAAAGGAAGATGAGACTCCGAATGATATCCATCCTAGAAGTAAATGGGATAACGATGATTTCATCTATAGGGGTCATATTCTCAATGGCATGTCTAATACTCTTTTTCATATCTATCAAAACATTGAATCTGTTCAAGAAATGTGGTCCTTGAAACGAAACACATGGCTGAAGATGCTGCAAGTAAAAAAGTTTCTTAAGTAATTTCAATAATTTTAAGTTTGATGACAACCGCACTATAATGAAATAATTTCATGAAATACAAAGGGTATATGACAATCTTAAAAGGCATGACATAAAAATGGATGAACTCTTTGTTGTCTCTAGTATTATTAATAAATTGCCATAAACATGAAAGATGTAAAGAGCACCCTCAAGCACAAAAAGGAGGAAATTAATTTTACCCAACTTGCTACTCATGTTCTCATAGAAGTTGGGATCCGTGAGCAAGAGAAAGGGAAAGATCCTCAGAATCTACCATTAACATGGTAGGAGAGAATTCAAACAAGTCTAAGTTTGTGAAAAATAAGAAAAAGGGCTCTAGTTCTTTCAAAGGGAAATCTTCTAATTTTTCCAAGAAACCTATGGTTGTTGGTGAGTGTTGGTTTTGCGAAAAATCGAGACATCGCAAGAAAGATTGTTTTCTCTTCAAGAAAAAGAATTCTAATAAGGGGGACTCTTCTTAGCCAAGACCTCGTGAATGAAGGTATTTCCTCATAGCTACTTTAATTTTATTCCAATTTGGAATTAAATGGAACAAATAATAATATTTGTTGTGTGCAGGATGATCTATCATAGTGTAACAGGCTCAAATTTCTTAATCTTAATCTTTCGATTAATTATTCCGATTTTTTTTTGAAATCCTAATCCTTTGGTTATCTAATTCAAATCACCTTTAATTCCTAAACCTTATTCCGATTTTTTAATTTCTTCTAAATATTAAACTTATATATATATATATATATATATATATATATATATATATATATATATATATATATATATATATATATATATATATATATATATATATATATATATATATATATATATATATATATATATATATAAGAATATATATATATATATATATATATATATATATATATATATATATATATATATATATATATATATATATATATATATATATATATATATATATATATATATTCTTAAATTTCTTTATAAGCACTAAAATATTATTTTATTATTTTATACTACGAAAAGTAAAATTTTAATATTATATTTACGGTGTTATTAAAACGTTACGTTTCAATTTCGTTTCCTTAAACTAACTTTACTACTTATCATTTTAATCTTACAACTTTGATTTAATTATTTTATACCTAAAATTAACTATATTTTTCTTATTAACTTTAAGTATAGTTTTAACCAAAATTTTCTATGTAAACTATCATATTTTCATAATCAAACCTTAATCATACTTTCCCATTAATCGAAAACATTTCACTAGTATCAACTAGAACAAAAATTTGATGAACCAAAATCCTTTCTACATCAATCCATAATGTTCATCACTTACACAAGCTATCACCATTTCCTTACACAAGTTAACCTTCTTCTACACTCCAAACTCTTACACATCCACTTACACACTCCAACTCTTACACATTTACTTACACACTCTAAATCACTACACAAGTTAATCTTCTTTTTCATACAATCTTATGAACTAAAAAAGTTGCCCAAAACCCATTATAAATACCCCTCATTAGTCATGAGATCACTTGCACCCCCATCATCAAATCTCTCTACCATTCTTTCTTATATCTTCACTTCATTAACATTTTACCAACTTTATACCATTTTTATTAGTTGAAGAATCACATGAAGATGGAGCTTGATCTTATCAATTCTTAAGCCAATAATCATCAACTTTTGAAAAGTCAAGTATTACCTTTTGGAGCTTGGATATCATTTTCTTTTGGGTAATTAAAGATCTACTTCTTTGAACCTTGGAGCCTTGAAGACTTTCTCTTTTGGAGCTTATTCCTTTAAGTTTTTATTTTCCTATTATTATTCTCTTACTTGGTTTAGCACCACCTTCGGAGGAAAATGGTACACATTTTCTTAACTCTTTCGTTATGTGATATTTATTTATGGTTACTCGATAATATAAAAGCATGATCAACATGATTTTATTTTAATCATTTAAACTTTACATGGTAATATTAAAGTCATATCCAGTTTAGTGATATTTTCGTCAAAACAATAATACTTTTGGGACACTCGAAAAAAAAAAGTCATATATATGGAAATTTTTGATTAATATGATAATATAGATATATATATATATATATATATATATATATATATATATATATATATATATATATATATATATATATATATATATATATATATATATATATATATATATATATATATATATATATATAAATATATATATATATATATATATATATAAATATATATATATATATATATATATATATATATATATATATATATATATATATATATATATATATATATATATATATATATATATATATATATATATATATGAATTTTACTAGTTAAATAAACTTATGTCTTTAAAATGATTCCATATCATCTTGGTGTTTTGATAAATTTTTTTTTATTTTGGACTCAACTAATTATAAGGAATTATTAATCGGTTTATCGGTAAAATAGTCAAACAAATTTGTTAAAATACTTAGCATTGTTTTTCTTGAAAACTCATTTCATATAGATTTTGGACCCTTAATAACTTGTCGGATTATTTTTTTTTATAGTTATGATAGATCCGTTTGACTATGTTAATGGTTATTTGATAAAATACGTTATTAAGTACTTAGAAATAATACCCTTGACTTTTATGATTATTTATGACATAATAATGACTTAGTTTAGCCTCAATAATCTTAGTATAGCTACGAAAATTTGTTATTTAATTAATATTAATTTATTAGATACTAGTAATTGAGAGGAGTGACGACTCCCACCACAGTTAGGGTTTAGGACTACGGTCCTCACCTAACTAGACTCTTACATATATCAGTTGTCATTATTGTTTTGATCTTGTGATGTGCTATGATGGTAAAGTTATGAGGCTTAATTGAATTTGATTAAATAAGCATTTAGGTTACCAAGTATTTAGTAGCAGTAATGAACTTCTGCAAGTATTGAGAATGTAACTTAGTGGCTTAGTAAAGGTCAATAATGAGTAATAACCTTCTATATTGTGCTTGATGATTATTCTGTAAGCATGATTTAACTATCGCATCATAAGCTTGTTGAGAAAATTATACTCGGCTTTATCGCTGACCGATTTAATCGGCTGTCATCCATATTATGGATGATAGTATTTTGCAGAAAAATTTAGCAAAGTTTCGATCCAGGCCGCAACTTTAATTATTCTATCGAGGACTTAGCTGCATCGATTTTACTTGATGACTTTGATGACTATATTGTACTTATTTTTTTTTATCGTATTTAAGAAAACCTTATTTTGTATTTTCTCAGTTGTAAGATTTTTTTTTTACCTTATGTTTTGAACGGTTTTAGTTTAAATGGTTTTTAGCAGTTCGACATTTTACACTTCCGCATTATATATCTTAAGTATAATTATTAATGTTAATTATGTATCGAGAGTGTCACTCCTGCTACACATAGTACATTGATTCGAGTGCCTCAAGGCACGTTTGCATGGATAGGAGATGGTTTAAGACCTTCCACAAGTATGATGGTGATGAGTTTCTCTAGATGTGAGATAATTCTACTATTCACGTTCTCGGGAAAGGTTCGATTGAACTATATTTTACTTCGGGGAATCTACTTACTTTGAAGGAAGTAATGTTTGCTTCTAAGATTGCGAGAAATTTGGTGTCGGGGTCGACCTTGAATCGCATGGGATATAAATTAGTATTCGAATCTAATCGATGTGTAATTAGTAAGGGTGGTGTATTTATTGGTAGATGTTATTGGAACTGTAACTTATTTAAGCACATTATAATCATGCTTATAGTACAAGTGGGAAAAAGGCTATTCCTTATGAACTTTAGTACAAGAGGAAACCAATTAACTTGAATTATCTTCAAGTTTGGGGATGTAGGGCAATCGTAAGATTGCTCGGTAATAAAAGAAGAAACTTGGTGAAAGAGATTTCGATTGCATCTTTTTTGGTTATGCACATTATAATCATGCTTATAGGTTTTACGTAATAGAACCTAATGACTACATTTCATTAATTCGATAATTGAGTCTAGAGATGCTAACTTTGATGAAAGTCGGTTTTCTTCAATTGGTAGGCCTAAAAGCCTTACAAGTTAGTACCAATATTCAAGAAGTTGATGAAGTTCAACTTGAATCTCAAGATGTCCATCAATTGATGAACATGTAGAGACTTCTTTAAGGAGAAGTACGAGAAGAAGGATTGCCAAATCTTTTGGTCCAAATTTCAAAATTTCATTTTGTAGAGGGTATATGAGATTCTCTTTGTACATCCATACTTTATTGTTTAAATGTGGAGGACAATCCATCAACATACGAAGAAGCAATGTCTTCTCGTGATGAGGCTTTTTGGAAAGAAGCCATTAATAATGAAATGGATTCCATAATAGGGAATAACACTTGGGTCTTAATCGACCTGCCTCCAAGTTGTACCCCAATTGGGTGTAAATGGATATTTACAGTTAAACGTAGACCTGATGGGTCCGTGATTCCGTTTAAAGCAAGATTAGTGGTGTAAGGGTTTAGATAAAAGAAGGGTATTGATTATTTTGGTACATTTGCACCAGTTGCTAGAATTACTACTATTCGGCTCTTGATTGCCTTTGTTCCTATCCACAATTTGTTGATTCACCAAATGAATGTCAAAACAAAATTCCTTTATAGTGATCTGGAGAAGGAAGTGTGCATCAAGCAGTCCGAAGAGTTTACTGTCGAAGGACAAGAAAAGAAGGTGTGTAAATTGGTTAAGCCCTCTATGGACTTAAACAAGCATCAAAGAAGTGGCATCAAAAGTTTGATGACACGATGTTGTCTTTTGGTTTCAATGTCAATGAGGCCGACATGTGTGTTTATAGCAAGTTCGATAATAAAGAAAATGGGGTCATTATTTGCCTTTATGTTGATGACATACTCGTATTTAGTACAAGTATAGAGCAAGTGGAGATGACAAAGGAATTTTTGTCATCGTCCTTTTCTATGAAGGATTTTGGGGGGGGGGGGGGGGGGGAGGGGGCTTTATCTTAGGAATTAAGATAATAAAACATAATGGAGGTCTTATGTTGAACCAATCTCATTACGTTGTGAAGATTCTCAAACAGTTTAATATGTTTTAGAAAGCTCCAATTTCCACTCCCATGGATGCATGTGAGAAATTAATACCTTATAAAGGTAAAGCTATTTATCAATTGGAATATTCAAAGATAATTGGATCTTTGATGTATGCAATGACCTGTGCGAGGCCAGATATAACCTTTGCAGTAGGAAGGTTGAGTAGGTTTACTCAAAACACGGGTCCTTTCCATTGAAAAGCTGTGAGAAGAGTACTTAAATACTTGAAGGGAACCAAGGATTATGGTTTGTATTATCGTGGAGATCCTTTGGTTTTGGAAAGATATTCAGATGCAACTTGGGCATCCAATAAAGAGGTACAAGTGAATGGGTGTTTATGGTCGGAGGAGGTGCCATATCATGGGCTTCTAAGAAACAAACATGTGTTGCAGACTCTTTGATGTGTTATGAGTTTATTTCTTTAGCATCTGTTAGCAAGGAAGCAGAATGGTTAAGAAATCTCATGTATGAGATCCTTCTGTTGGTTAAGCCAATTTCACCGGTCGCTATCCATTGTGATAGTGATTTGGCTTTGAACATAGCGTATAGTCAAACATACAATGGTAAGTCAAGGCATATCGCACTTAGATATAGTCTTGTGCATGATCTTATCAAGGAAAGGGTCATTTCTGTTGACTATGTTAATACTAAACTCAATATGGCGGATCAGTTTACTAAGCCATTATGTAGGAATCCCATTGAGTTTTCGGCTAATGGAATTGGTTTATGCCCATCTTCAACACCATGACTGAAACCCAATTTAACGCTAGAAGAAACATCTAGTCTTGAATTAAATGTGGATTGATCGCTCATTAGATGTTGCGAAGCAACTTTGAGACCCTTTAGTTGCTTTGTTCGTGATGTTGAAAAACGAGGTAGTAGAGTAGTCCCTCGAGGTCTCCAATTTCTAGAGTATGAAGCTCTCTATATTGAGTGTTTTATTCACAAAAGCATGATAACCAGGAAAAGCTACCTATATAAGTTTGGGGTTTGACCGCCTCAACGAAATCAAGGGGCATATTTATGATTTTTAGTGGACTTATGAATAGATATGGACACATGGCCTTTAACGTGTCACATATGTGAGTTTGATGAATTATTTCATGTGTACTACTCCTTCAATTGATTGGATATATCTGTCTAATTCATTCCGTATGTACCTTGGCATTGATGCATGGAATGGATTGAATATTATGGATTGCAAATGGAAAACGATTATACATTATTAATGGGGGAGGATTGTTGTCATTCAGAGCGTATAATGGTATCGAAAATTATTAAAATAATTAAATCAAATAATTAATTAAAAAAATAATTAATTAGAAATATCCCAAAAATTGCAAAGTTACTATTTTTAAGGAATGTGTTTTTCATATATCACGAAAAGGCTCGCGGGTTATGAGCTTTCGAAAAAAAGTTTCTGTTTTGGAAAAAACACAAGTCAAGGGTCGCAACTTTCCTCACTTACCGCGAGTTCGTGGGTCGCCACTTTTCTTCACGGGTCGCGATTTTCGCGCTGTTTTTGCAAAGTTAGTTTTATTCTATTTTGTTAGTTATGCTATAACTACCGACGGTTAATATGGTTATATTAACTGAATAATTGGGATGGAATGATATAATATCGACATTGGTTCGTGAATCGATGTTGCATTTCATGGAGCGACATTTACTTCGTGAAACGGTATTTGCTATAGAAAGCATGTTGTGGGTTATTTCTTACATGCAATTTTTGATTTTCTTATCCTCTCTAGCACATTACATAGAGAACTTGCAATTCTCGATTGTACTTTTCCGTTAATCCTTCAATTTAATTTTTCTTACATCGTTCTAATTTTCTTGTGCTAGGAATTTAGTGAAATTCTTTGTATCTCAAGACTTATTTCCAGTATACATTCCCGGCTTGTTACTTTGTTCGGGTTTGAAGATCGATATCTTCGAGTTCTCGGTGGTGTACCTAAGCAAGGATCTTGATTGTCATATGTAATTTGTAATCTACTACATTTATGTAACTTTATTTTATAAGTTTGATTAAAAAAATTAAAGTCGCATTTTTACAACATTTTGATCGATAGTGTTTAGCAATTCAGCTTATTGGAGAAAAAATAACCGAATGAACCAATTAGTTGTTTAGGTCAATTAGCTGAACTTGCACACGCTACAAACAACGCGTGTTCATTCCTATAATATGATTCAACAAATTTATGACAATACTACCTACTAATTCTCGCTGCTACAACATTCAGAGGTGGCTTTATTTTATGTACCCATTTTCTCAACTCACAATCACAAGACCATATAAATCACATTGGATCAAGCTAAACTTATATCTCTGTCATTCATTAATTCTATATCATACAAAACTATAAACCTGGCTTTCCAAATTTAACATGCTCAATAAATATGCATAATTTACAAGTAAAATAATCGGGCTTGTGTTTTATTGGGATGCATACAAAAACCCACAAAAATGATAATAGATGAGACTATATATATATATATATATATATATATATATATATATATATATATATATAGAAAAACAAACTCCTAAAAAACCATTTATGAACAAACTTCATGGACGACACATACAATCCGGAGCAGGGTATGTGTAGATAGATTGCTTCGGTTTTCGCATTCGTAGCTGACCATGTCTGTAATGGTGTCCCTCGACAACTGCTTGTCTGAAATCGACCCAACCCATGTTTTTATCCAAAAAGAGCTGACCTAACAAACCCATGTTCGGTCTTACAGTCTTCAAACTTTCGTATGTTCGGTGTCCAACCTGTTGGTATTCAAAACGAAATGATCTTGTTAAGTTCCATGACGAGCTAGAGTTCTAGTTTCGCATTCAAACTTTTCAAAATAAATAAGAAAACATGATGATTTAATAAGAGCCACGAGGTTCCAACCGGATATCAGATCCAATATACAATCATTTAAAAGCTACGAAGTATCGGTTAGAAGAATCACAGTGCTTACTAGTGCATTATGCATGTTTCCCGGAGAAGCAGAAACGAAAATGTCACTATGCATGCTCACATAATAATCTAGAGCTGCAAGCAAGGACGCCTTCCCTTTGATACGTGCACGCTCATATGGAGAAGCCAGACTTTTTTTATCTTCCATTAAGGGAAATAGTCTCCGTAAAGTCTCTAACCTAGCTTTCCCACCATATACCTGAAATTTATTAGCGCACGTTAAAACACAATAATCGGTATCTACCAGTCAAATGAACTGTTCTGACCAGTATCACATGCTTCGCTAATATCCTGGCGAATTAGGAATCGAAAAAAGCGAATTACAATTGATTTTGGGATATTCTTGGGTAAATTTGAGCGAATCGCGAATTAAAGAAGCGAATTATGCGACACTGGTTTTGACAATAAGACAAGGAATGCTATAGACCTTGTGCGAGGCAAGATATAAACGTGTACTGTTATCAAACCCCAGAGCAGCCAGAAGTAGTCCAACTTCTTCGGGGGTCATTGGGCAACGACCTTGACTTCTCAACTCCTCATCGGTAAACTGAGAGTTCAAAACTCTTCCTTGCCACATTGCTTGCCGATACTTAGCTAGAGCCAACTTTTCAGCTTTACCACCACCAAAATCGCAGGCCGAATGGGCGGCCATATCCTGCACAAATAAAATTGTTGAAACATACCAAATCCAATCAGAATTGAAGGAAACACACATAACCAACATGTTTGTAAAAGGCTAAAACATCATACTTTATCAAATCGAAGGTGTAGAACAACAAACTTTTGGGGCTCTCGTTTCTTGTAAGTATACTGGTGAAGTAATCCGTGATCAGGTTCACTTCTAGAAAATGGATATTGGAGCCGACTCACGAGCGCATCACCAAGTGCTCTGATGTGTGGGACAAACGTTAACGCCTGAAAATTTACTTTACAGCGTAGGCGTTGGATGTCTTCGGGCATGTTGTCAAAAGCTAGACGATGTGAAAATGGAGAAATAGCAGCAATCCCATAGCTGAAAGAAATTAGCAAGGAAAAGCATTAGCACTTGCAAAGATAAAATTACTTTGATTATTTCAATTTCTTTTAGAAGACTAGGGTGCCAAGTTCACTAGCTTAAATGATACTACTATCCAGAATTCAGAGGGGAGCAAAAATTGACAAAGTCTTTGAAGCCCCCATTTGTATCTTTAAACACTTAACATATGCGACGTAGTTTAATATTGAAGCCCCCAACTTTTTGGGCCCTGTGTAGTCGAACATGTTGAATATGCTCAGAACATCACTAGATCCAAATGCAAAAATCACCAAACAAAGTTTTTGAAGTTATTGTTTATATTGTTGAGTACTTGAGTCCAAATGAATTAGATATGTCAAATCCTAAAGCATGTGCTTAGCCAAATTGACTTGTCCAACTGATATTTCATATAAACAAGTGAAAGATTATAGAAGTCAATTACCCACCTTTGCAGTATTGGCAAAACATTTTCGATATACCAATGATCTGAAGCATGCACAGGTGCAGTTTTAACTCGGGTTTCACGAATAGCGGTGGCATAGAACTCCCTGGTACTCCATGCATACTCAAATGGTAGATCTTTAACTATGTTAATGTCATCCTTCAACACATCAATAAAGTGATCCACATCAAAAATATCTTCAAATGAGCTGCCAAAAAGATTTTTAAAATGGCCAATTCAGGGTTTGGCTCCATAAACGACGTATAGATTCCACAAGAATATGTAGTAACTTCTCGGTTATTCAAAATTACCTCGAGTCCTTCCAAACAGGATTCACTTCAAGTAGGGGGATCACCAATGTTGCATTCAAGATCTTTGCAACAGCAACTGCATCACAAATCTAGATGCAAAAGTTTATCAGTTACCGAGGGGCTAAATCCCGAAAAAATGTTGTCAAACCATACCCAAATGTTGTGTACCTACCCCCATGCGTTGTTGGTTTAAACCTCCATCAAGAAATACTTGGAGGTACCCAGATGAATTAGTCGGTTTTGCTGCGTGAATGAAAAGATAGTGTAAAATCGTAGCACGAATTCACCACAACTGGAACATAGTTATCAATTAGCATTACAACAGAAGTTCTCACCGGGTCTCGCATTTTCTCCACAAGGTCTCCACCCTTGATCTGGTAAAGGGGACCAAAGCTCAGAAGGCTCGCCATTTGACTAGAAGATGAAAAACAATGAATAAGAAAAGAGAGATTATAGGGATAACTAAGATTTCTGATGAACAATGTGCAATGAAGTGTCACTCACAGGTTCACTAGTAAGAGCATCTTTGAGAAGATTTGAGTGCCTAGGTTTCATTAACATCGATTCCTGCAAGATGAAGATATGCAATTAGACTTCCACTCCTCCAAACTACAAGTTCCATCAAAGCCCATAAAATAACTATCATTTAGGTTTTCCTAAGAAGCAGATGTACACATCATTAAAAATATACGATACTGCTTCTGTCCCATAAAATAAAAACTCACCTGTTACGTTATGTAACGGGATGTAACTTGTTTGGGAGTGGACGCGTGTTAAATCTCGTTGTATAACGAATTAACGATGCATGAATTTTCATGGTCATAACGTTGCATTGACCATTACGTAACGTGTAAAGCTAATATTTCACCATTATATTTGTCAAGAAAAGGGATAAAAAAACTTTCTTCTAACATCTACCTAAATTGTAGAATAAGTTCTTATAACATATCCCAATTCAAATTTCATTGATAACCATTAACTTTAATTATTACAAATTATAGTTATACGAATTTCAATCGCGAAACGAAAAAAATAACTAATAAGTTAATTAATTATAACCTAAAAGGACTTCATATAGTGCAATTATAATAGCTATGGCATATGTGCATATTAGTGCAAACCACAAAAATGAAATAAATTATTTAAAACCCTTTACGTGATTTTTTTTTTCAAAAATTCAAATCGTGTCGGCCATGATTCCCATTATTACTTACTACTACATTATATATGTTTTTCGTGACACCGTGACCATTTTTTGAAACACATCTGCAATAGCATTTTTTCTATGCCCAATCCCCTCAAGTTTGATACATTGCTATTTTAGTTAGTCCCACTTAGTTTGCTACATTTCATCTCCATCACTTTTTAAAGTTATCGTTCATAGATTTCTTCTTTATCTTAATATATACGCATAAATCAAAACTCCTAACAATTAAATTACTTTTTAATTGTTGTGTCAAATATCCCTTGGTAGCAAACTCAAGAGGACATATGAGTAGGTGGTTAGGTAAAAGAAGGAACAAACATTACTTAAGTTGACTAAAGTTTATGGAACTCTAACAAATACATCTCTAATGTTAGAGGATATCAATATCAAAACAAGGTTTGCAGTTCAATTAAGGCATCAAGGTGCTTTCAATCAAAAGTAGATCCACCATCAAGACCTAATAACATGATATTGTTATCATCAACCATAAACTAAGACATTAATGTAATTAGCCTTTACTAATTATGTGTTTGTTAGATAATAAATCCCCTCACCAACAAGGAAAACCGACGGAACTATCAAGAACAATCTATTACCCTTTCTTGCTCTCTATTAAGTTGAAAATAACTTAAATGTTATGATTTATGAATCTTCTTGTGAGCTCAAGAACAAGAAAATGCTAAATACTAGAGTGCTCAAACCTAAATTGATCAAGAAACTCACTTATACTGGCCATCAATTGACATTATCACTCTCATATTGTGAACTTTAAACCCATGAAGATCTTTCACATATGTTAATTTATTCAAGGGACACGGGTTCAAAAGCATATGAAAATTTTTTTCGGTCCACTATTGTGAGAGATCGTCCCCAAGCGAGATGACCTCAAAACAAGTAGCTTGTATTCTCATACTTTGCATTACTTCAAGTAGGCTATTTAACCCAAAGACGCGTCTCACAATAAGACTATCTCATACGACAATTTGTTTAATATTTAGCTATAATTAGAAACTCACGATTCATGAAGGCGTCAAAATGAACCAATTAAGCTAAGTCAACACCCATGTAATAATGTAATTATTCTATTAATTCTAAATAATACACACAAAATCAATCTAATGGAGTAGTAATTTCGTAATGTAGGAAAACAAAACAAAAAAAGCAATTAATTTATCCAAACATCAACAGCCCAACTCAATTGCAAATTGTAATAAAAAGATGACATAGTGAATACATGAAACTAAAATTTTTAACTAAAAACAGCATGACATGGGCTTATTAAAATTTGACCATACACTAACATATCACCATCTTTACCTAATTGTGTATATTATATCGTCATAAAAACAAATTTCCCCTTTTGTACAGCAAATATTTAATTTCCAATACTAATAATACTAATAATAATAATAATAATAATAATAATAATAATAATAATAATAATAATAATGAGGATGATGATGATGATGATAATAATAATAATAATAATAATAATAATAATAATAATAATAATAATAATAATAATAATAATAATAATAAAAATAATAGAAAAAGATTCAACTTTTCCTTTATTTCCTCTTCCTATTAGATTTTAGTTCGTCTTCGCATCTAATAATACTCTTGTAAACTTTCTTAGAAAAAGAAAAGTCAACATATTAATACCTAAATCACATCAAGATCACTATTTGAATCTGAAAATTCCCCAGAAAAAGCTGAAAATAGCAAGAACAAATGTAGTAAAAATTAAGAAGAAGAAAGAACATACTGAAACAATAATGGGAGGAGATAAATCAGCAGAAACAAAACCCAATAATATTGGGAAAATGAGCTGCAATAAAATTCCTTTTCTGCAATTCATTATATTTATGCCCAGTTGAAGAACCAAGAAATGTAAGCTTTATAAATTGCAGAATTGAATTCCGACAAGCAAGAAAAGAAGAACCCAGTTGAGAAGAACCCTAAATGAAGAAAACCCAGTTTTTATTTTCGTTTATTTCCTTCTAAACCAGATGATTATAAAGGGTATAATTGGGCGCCATAAAAGGTTGGAAGTAAGAAAAACTTAAATAACGATCAGGGCTTCAATTAATTTTCAGTTCAATTCACATGGTACACAAACAAAGACTTGTAAATTGGTAGTATAGACTATAGAGTAGTTCTTAATAAAAAACAGCTAGCAATCATATAATTTGATGGCCTTGTGTTTTCTTTTTGTATGTTTTTAATGTAACATTGGTGTAAAAGAAATGGAGAGAGTGAAAGATGGATGGGAAGTTATTGAAGATGCCTAATCTTTATCAAAAGAAATTTGCTGTGTACTAGACTACTACTCCTAGTTACTAGTACTTATTCCACTTGGTTGAAAATAGATCTGAACATCCGATATTATCCTTGTAATCGAAATCCACTTGATTTGGATTTAGATAAATTTTAAAATATATAAAAATCAATGTGAACATAAAATTCGATTTTAAAACGAATAAAAACATCTAATCCGAAATTGATTGAAGATCCGAATGAACACTTCTACTTACAATAGATTAATTAGATTAGAATATACTTTCTTGTGCTCTGTTTTAATAAATTTGTCTAATTTTTTATTTTAATTTATTTATTCTAATTAATTTATTACTTTAAAGTTTTATTTTACAACATAACCTCACTAATTTAATTTACTAGACCAAAATTTAATACTCCCTTCGAACCAATTTAGTTGTCCCATTTTCTTATTTGGCAAAATCTTTTTAATTGTCCAATTTCTATTTTTGTCAATTTTTTTTTACCTAAATATCCTTAGTTCACAAAAGTAATTACGAATATACCCCCATATACCTTACTTACCCAACTACCCTTCACTACTTACCTTTCACTAATTACCCTTTACTACTTACCCTTTTTAATGGACCTCACACCATATTTAATAACCGTGCCCAAGCAAATGGGACATCTAAATTGGTTCCGAGGGAGCATTTTTGTGTCATTCAACAATGGAGCAAATTCATTAGGTTAGGAGTATTTTACGCACAGTAAAAATTGATTTAATCTACTCAATCAACCTGAAGTCCTGAACATAACCCGAAATTAATGATATTGAGTATAGATTTTTGACCCAATTGATTAAGTGGGTCGATCCAACTTGATCTATTTATTAAAATGATTATTTTCATATTTGGAAATCTGAAATAAACTTGTATAATTTATTTATAAATACGACTTTTTTTCAAGTCAAATCAATTAGGCGCCGTTTGGTTGGGGGTAATAATCAAAGGGAAAGGAAATAAAAATACCCAATTCCCTTTGTTGTTGTTTGTTTGTCACTTTCTATCAGTCCTTTTCCTCCATTTTAGTTTTGGGTTTACCCCAAACTATTATACCCTCATTCCCCACCCCCCTACACTTTCCCATTCCATTCCCCACTTCATTACCCATCACTTAAAATTTGAACTTTGATTTATGGGTATTGTTATAAATCGCCGCTATTTTCATTTTACCGCCACTCCATAATTAAATTACGAATTTGCCCTTAGACTTTAAAAAATTACGAATTTGCCATTGGACATAATAAACTATTATCAACTAAATTAATAAAAAAATTATTAATAAAAAATTAAAAATTAATTAACAACTAAATTTTAATTAATATATTATTATTATATAAAAAAATAATTAAACATTCAAATAAATTATTTAAATTCAAAACTAATTATTATAATAACATTATCATAATATAATATTATATTAAAATTAAATAATTTATTACAACATTTATTTAAATAACAATAACTTAAAAAATAAATTAATTAAACAAAAAAATTTCATAATTCAAAATTAAAACAAAAAAAAATAAAAAAAATACCAGTCGCACTTTTGGTGCGACTGGTAATTTTTTTTTAAAAAAAAATTGTTATTAATTTTATTTATACTATTATTGCTATTATTATTATTATTATTATTATTATTATTATTATTATTATTTGTAATCAATGGAGCTAGAAAGATATTATTTAGATTTATGTTTTTTTTTCTTCATATTACAGAAAAAGATGATACAAGTTAATGATATTTTTTTTAAAAATAAGTTTATCAAGTTTATCATATAATAACTAATTATTTTTGGAAAAATATAAAAGAATTTAAAAACTTATAATTTGATTTCTTAACTTGAACCAAACAGTCACAAAGGGAATCAATGAGCATTTCATTTCGTTTCCTGAACACAGCCAAACGACTAGGCTAAATTAGGGGAATCCATTCCTTTCTCCTCCATTCCCTTTCCTCATTCCATTCCGATTCTCTTGTGCGAACCAAACGGCCCCTTAGTACAATATGAAATTAATTCATTTAATATTATTCTAGTTTTCATAGTAAATACAAAATAAGTAACTCATAGACTAAAAGTTCAACAGGAGGCTAAAGAATAAGATGTAGTCCATATTAAAAACCCTGAAATATAAACAAAAAATTCTAAACAAATTAAGTAGATTTAAATCAAGTTGATTTTGATCTGTTATAGATTAGGTCCGAGTTATGATTTTAAACCCCAGTCATACATACTAGGTTCAAATCAAGGGGTTTTGAACCATTTATAATATAATTCGAAATTAATTCAAACTATATGTCTAAAAGACCAAAAAAGGGTGAAAAAAAAGAAAGTATATTAGAATAAAAGACATCCAATGAAAAAGGAGTTTTGAGCATTACTCTAATCTATATTTATTGGTAAACATTCATAATCATTCAACATGATTGGTAAATCACTACAAAAAATAAAAAAGAATAATTAAAAAAATAAACAAAATTAAAAAAAATAAACTAAAATAACAAAATTCTTATTCTATTAAATCCTATTATATAAGAGTGATTTATTAACTTAACAAATAACCGTATTTACCATGATTGATTATAAAGGTTGCAACCTAAGAAAAAGGTACTTAATTCATAAGAAGAGGTACGACAGTAAGAGGTTAGGTTTCATAATTACACACAAGAAATATTGGATGCTCTGCTCGTGGTCACCGACACTTTTCCACGGCTGCACCACCGTCATTATTCTAAGTATGCACCACACATGACTCTCCATTTTCACTTTTTTATTTCATGATTAGTAATTATAAATATATTTGCATAGGACAACAACAATTTAAGATAATTTCTAATCGATTCTTCGTTAATTAATTAAAAAAAGTCAAAAATAGAGGTAATTGTGAACAGGTGACTAAGCCGCTGAGAAGTCGCGTGAAATGCGCGACTGGACTGTAGAGGAGTCGCTCGTTTCACACGACTCCTCTGCGGCTTAATCGACTGTTTCACGTGACTACCCCTATTTTTTGATTTTACTTTTGAAATTTTGCTTAGGAATTATATGGAGTAGTTTTTTGTTATTAAGATCTTTTTTATTTGATTTATATATTGATTTATCAATTTCTTAATTGTTTTATTAATTATTTAATATAGTTTGTTAGTTGATTAATTATTAATATTTAATTTGAATTTAACTTAGGTAATTGCTTTATTATTTAAATTTTTTGGTATTATTTTCTTGATTTTTTTTATTTATTGATTTATATATTTAAATAAATTACTATTTATGAAAATTATCATAAATGGCGGGTAACCAGGGTAAAGGCAAGAGTTTCTTTAGAGGTCTACTGAGTGGGAACATCTTTAAACCATCTTTACCAGAGAGGGGACCCTCATGAGTAGGAAGTTACTAGTTCTGTCTGCCGTGCTAAGCAGGGGTAGGCGGCCAGACATAGTCAGGCATAGCGTTTTAGTGCCTTGCACCAGGTGCATACATCATTTGATGACCATTTAACCTAAAATATCAACCATCAAAATGGTCAAAATATTGTATTTTGGCTTGAACCTGTGAACTTTGATACTTTGGTCAGTAAATGTAATTCACAAAAAATAAACATTAAGGATGTAATCGCAGAAGTGCTAAACTTTAAAGCTATAACTTTCGCAAATTATTGTTTATTTAATAATTAAAATACCCTTATGACTTTATTAAACTTTTATTTATTTATTTATTTTGACTTTCATTTGAATTTACTATTTGTTAACAATATCCCTAATACCCATTCTAGCCCTCACAAAAAACACTATAAATACATACTCTTAGCCTTGTAATTCCAGTGAGAAGTATATGTGTAAATTCCTTTCTTTTTATTCATATGAGAATCTTTCTTGTTCAATCTTATATTTGTAATATTCAATCTTTCTTCAATATAGATCTACAATTGATTTGTCTTTCTATTTTGTTTATTTGTGTACAATTTGGTTCTTTTTACTGTTATCAACATGGTATCAGAGCCCTCGACATGTTATTTCGTCTCGTTGGTAAACAATTTACTTTACTAATTGTTCTTTCCTTATTTTTTTTTTCTTTCTCTGTCTTACTTTATCTGTTCTTTCCCTCTTTTTCTTCATCTTCTCTGATTTCTTTTTCCTTTCTCTGATATTTTTTTTTCTTTCGTTTTTCGTTCTTTTCCCTTTTCTCCATTTTTTTTTCTCTTCTTCATCATGTCTGCTACATCCTCTAATTCCAACAACAAATCCCTCGATCCTATTCAAGATCCTGCTTCACCATATTACCTTCATCCTAGTGATTCTCAGTTTTTGTTAGTTCCAATCCCGTTCAATGGCACTGGCTTCAACGACTGGAAACGATCCGTCACTATCACTCTTTCTTCCAAAAATAAACTCGCGTTCATCAATGGCCAGATCCCTCAACCTAATTCTTCTGACCCCAATTTCAAATCCTGGGAAAGAATAAACAGTACAATAATTTCTTGGTTTATGAAAGTTCTTGATCCTCAAATTGCTCGGAGTGTTTTATATTTTCCAACTGCTCAAGCTATTTGGCAAAATCTTGAAGAAAGATTTGGGGTCACTTCTGGAACACAGATCTATTCTCTCACTCAACAAATCTTTGCTATTGATCAAGGTTCTGATTGTCTTTCTACTTATTTCACCAAGATTAAGATGCTATGGGATGAATTTGATGCTTCATATCCTCTACCTATCTGTTCTTGCACCAATTGCACTTGTGGAATCAACAGCAAACTTACCCAAATGCGAGAAGAACAAAGATTGATACTGTTTTTAATGAAACTCAACCCTACATATAAAACCATTCGCAGAAATATACTCATGCAACAACCTCTTCCCAACATTTCTTATGCCTATCGTTTAATTATGCAAGAAGAAAAACATTCTGATTTAGTCTCACACACCAATCCCACCATTGACACAGATATTGGTCTTGCCGCTGTTCATAAACCAAGATCCTATTATAATTCAAACCAAATATCTCCCAAACCTTCTCTTTATGGCAATAAGAACATCAACACCAGAAAACCTAATCCCTTCTGCAATTACTGTAAGAAACAAGGTCATACCAAAGAAAGCTGTTACAAATTACATGGCTTCCCCTCTACATCTACAAGGAATAATTGGAACAACAAGAAGATTGCTGCAACAGTTCAAAATGAAGTTTCTACCTCCAGTAACACTGTATCTCCAAACCTTACTGTTGAACAATATAACCACCTTCTTTCTCTTCTTGCTCAACATAATACTCCTAATATCCCAAATGAAGCTGCTAATGAAGACAACGCCTGCCTTTTAGCTGGTACATCATGCTTTCTTTCTATAACTAAATCGACTTGGATAATTGATAGTGGTGCTACTAACCACATGTGTTGTGATATTTCTTTGTTTTCTTCTTACATTCCTGTTCCTCCCAGCACTCATAATAACATCACCATCCCCAATGGCAATCTTGTTAAAATAACTCACAAAGGGACTATTATTTTAGGCCCTGATCTCACTCTTCACAATGTTCTTTACGTTCCCACTTTTCATTTCAATTTAATTTCTGTACCCAAGCTTTGTAATGATATGCATTGTTCTATTAATTTTTTCAAAAATTGTTGTTCTGTTCAGGGCCCTTCTCTGAGCAGGCCAATCTTGCTTGGTAAGCTCGTTCAAGGTCTCTATCATCTTGTTGACAAATTCCCTGAATCAACCCAACAACACCTCACAGACTCTCCTACTTCCATATGTTGTGCTCTTCAGACATTGAACACACCAAGCTATGGCATCTCAGACTTGGCCATGCTCCCTTCCCTGTTATCAAACATTTATTTCCTTCTTTGAATGTTACTAATTGCATAAACAATTGCCTATGTAAAATTTGTCCTTCAGCTAGACAATCTAGACTCCCTTTCCCTCATAGTTCCATTAACACTAATCAACCTTTTCAATTGATTCATATGGATGTTTGGGGACCTTATAAGCATTCCACACATAATAATTGTAATTCATTTCTTACTATTGTTGATGATTTCACCAGAGTCACATGGATTTTTCTTTTAAAAACAAGATCTCAAGTTCATATTTTTTTGAGTATTTCTATTCTTATGTTGAAACTCAATTTCACAGCACCATTCAAGGAGTTAGAACTGATAATGCTCCTGAACTTTGTCAAGGCAAAATCAAAGAATTTTATCACAATAAAGGCATCACTAATTACAAATCTTGTTCTTATACTCCTCAACAAAATGGTGTTGTGGAAAGAAAACACAAACATCTATTAGAAACTGCTAGAGCTTTATATTTTCAATCTAATCTTCCTATTCAATTTTGGGGTGAATGTGTTTTAACTGCTGCATATGTCATTAACAGGATGCCTCTTCAAAGTTTAAATAATATTTCTCCTTATCAAAAATTGTTTGGCATTGCTCCTACTTTAAATCACTTAAAATGCTTTGGTTGTCTTTGTTATGCCACAAATATTTCACCACACAAAACAAAATTTGAAACAAGAGCCAATCCATGCGTTTTTCTTGGTTATCCAAACAACCAAAAAGCCTACAAATTATATGATCTCACTACACACAAAATCCTAATTTCCAGAGATGTACATTTCTATGAGAAACATTATCCTTATCACCAATACTCAGATAAAACATATAATCAGCCACATTATCCTTTTTTCTTACCTATATCTACCTCCCATAATATTTCAGTAGATGATATTTTTGAAAATCCTATTTTTTCTGATCCACAATCTTCTAATACCCACATCATTCCAGAGGTTCATTCTCATCTTCCTTCTATTGCTGATTCTTCTACTAATACTAATACAAATAGCAATATCACACCTTCTGCTTTGATAAGACATTCCAACAGACCAACTAAAACACCTAATTACCTTTCTGATTATATTTGTAACAATGTATCTTGTATTGCTAACAATTGGTGTTCTTTAATGCCATGTAATGCTTTCACCAACTCTCAGCAATGTTTTATGGCTCACCTCCCTTCTGATACTGAGCCCACTACATATAAAATAGCATCTCAAGATCCCAAATGGGTTCATGCTATGCAACAAGAATTAAAAGCTTTAACTGCAAACAACACCTGGATATTAGCTGACCTTCCTTCCCATAAGAAACCTATTGGGTGCAAATGGGTATACAAAACAAAGTTCAAAGCTGATGGTTCCATTGAAAGACACAAAGCCAGGTTAGTTGCCAAAGGTTACAATCAAAAATATGGTATTGACTATGCTGAAACCTTCTCCCCTGTTGTCAAAATGGCCACCATCAGAAGCATTCTCACTCTTGCTGTTCACTATAAATGGAAAATATTTCAACTTGATGTAAATAATGCTTTTCTTCATGGTGATTTACATGAAGAAATATATATGAAAGTCCCAGATGGTGTGCCAAATCCACACAATCAGGTATGTTTACTTAAGAAGTCAATATATGGTCTTAAACAAGCCTCAAGACAATGGTTTCACAAACTTCAAATTTTTTTAACAAATCAAAATTTTGTTCAATCAAGAAATGATTATAGCCTCTTCATAAAGAAGGATGGCAATAACATTACCATCATTGCTGTTTATGTTGATGATATAATTCTAACTGGAAATAACATTCACTGCATTTCTCAAATCAAGAATTACCTTCATGATACATTCAGTATTAAAGATTTAGGCATTTTACATTATTTTTTGGGCTTGGAAGTTGTTTACATTGATGCAGGAATATTTCTTTCTCAAGCTAAGTTCACCCAAGATCTTCTTAAAGAATCAAAACAACAAATATTCAAGAAAGTTGTTACTCCTCTGCCACACAATCTACAACTAACAAATGATCAGGGACTCCTTTATGATGATCCCAGTTATTACAGGACTATGGTTGGAAAGTTGAATTTTTTAACCAACACAAGACCTGATCTTGCCTTCACAGTTCAATACCTCAGTCAATGCATGCAAAATCCTCGTATTCCACATGCTTCTGCACTCCAACATACATTGAATTATGTTCATTCTACAGCCAATCAGGGCATCATCATCAAAGGATCTGTTCAACTGCAACTACAAGCTTATTCTGATTCAGATTGGGGATCATGTCCAAATACCAGAAGGTCCATCACAGGATACATATTACTTTTGGGTTCATCGCCAATCAGCTGGAAATCCAAGAAACAAAGCACAGTCTCAAGATCTTCTAGTGAGGCTGAATACAGAGCCATGGCCTCTGCAGCAAGTGAAGTCACTTGGTTGGTCAGGCTTTTGGAGGAACTTCAACTCACATCCTTGAGGCCTGTTCTTCTTCACTGTGACAACATCAGTGCCATTCACATTGCCAAGAACCCGGTCTTCCATGAACGTACTAAACATATTGACATTGATTGTCACTTCACAAGAGACAAGGTCATGGAGGGGCTCCTGCAGCTCTCATATCTTCCCACTCAGAATCAGTTGGCTGATGTTCTTACAAAGATTCTACCTTCTCATCAGCATAATCAATTACTAAGCAAACTTGGTATGTCATCCATCCCTAGTTTGAGGGGGGGTGTTAACAATATCCCTAATACCCATTCTAGCCCTCACAAAAAACACTATAAATACATACTCTTAGCCTTGTAATTCCAGTGAGAAATATATGTGTAAATTCCTTTCTTTTTATTCATATGAGAATCTTTCTTATTCAATCTTTCTTCAATATAGATCTACAATTGATTTGTCTTTCTATTTTGTTTATCTGTGTACAATTTGGTTCTTTTTACTGTTATCAACACTATTAATTTTATCTTGTATTTTTATCAACAAATTAATTCTCGTTATTTCACTCTAAATTTTCTTTCATTCACTTAGTTTTTAAGTATTAAGTTGTTTTCATACAAATCACTCCTACTATTCACCCTATTAGTCTCATTTATCTTTTTTTACACTTGTCCGTGTAATATTTTAATCTTTAATATTTCTAATTGTGAATTATTAAAAATTATGAAAAGTTGATATTAAGAATTCTTGTATTATGAAGAATCAAACAAAATCTCACATGACTATATTTTAATTTATAAATTAAAAATAAAATACAAATTGATTATAGTATAATGTAACAAAGTATAAAGAATAGAGAGAATATAATGTATATTGTCATGTAGATATTACTTCCTTTGTTTTGAAATAATTGTTATATTATGAATATTTATGTTGTTCATTATTTAAACTTATTTTATACATTGCAGCTAATGTGTAAAGAAGAATATAATTATATGACATCTTATTTAAATCGTCTAACCACATACTTTCACATTATTAGCTTTTTATGATATTTATGATTTCATTACCTAAAGGTTATTAAATATACCCAACATTAGTGATGGGCACTGTTCGGGTTGGACCGATTCCGATTCTGGTTCCATCTGGTTCCGATTCCTAAAAACTAGAACCTGATTCGGAACGTTGGGTTCTGGTTCTAGGTGATTCCAAATGGTTCCTTGTTGGTTCAAATCCTGGGTTGGATGGGTCGTACTATTGGTTTAATTTTTTTCTTTAAATACAAATATAAAAAATCACATAAAATACTATAATAATGTAGGCGTACCTTTCTTGACTATTATCAATTCATTGCGTTTAAAAAAATATTTACTAAAAAAAATATATAATAAATTAATACTAAAAAAATAATTAATTAATAATAAAAATGATTAATAAAAAAAGGAAGGTGGCCCGGTTTGTAGTTTCATGGGTCGTGTTCTGCCAACGTTTCCACAGGTCCGTCAGATTTTTTTAAAACCTTCGGTTTGCGGTTCGGACCAATTCGAAATCTATTGTAGACGATTTCGATTTCGAAACAATTTTCTTACGGTATAGAACCAGTTTGCTTCCGGGTAACCTGCCCGTCACCGTCACTACTCGACATAATGAAAACCGTGAAGTATGAGTGTATAACCTATTTAAATCACTATACTCAATGATGGAGAGTTTTCATTGCTACCTTAGTAGACCTTTGAAAATCCCACCATAATTATTGATCAACAGTATCAAATATCTGCCTTTTTTCAGCCAATCTTTGATGGGCGTAATGTGGGGTGTGGTAAATATGGTTTTCATGAATAATAAGCCAAAAATAAATAAACAAAATAAAAGAAAAGCAACCGTACTTTTGTAAATACAATATTCCTTTGCCACTTCATAAAAAAATTGTTGTAACATACTCACGAGTCACAAGTCATAATTCAATGAACCATGCATCCACATAGGTCTATTTTGATACTCTTATATCCTAAAATACTCGCTACATAACAGTTTTTAACATTATTCATCGTTCAAACTCATTTTATATGTTGCGGTTAATGTGTAAGAAAAAATATAGTCAAGTGGAATCTTGTTTGAATTGTCTAATCGCATACTTTCATAATATTATATTTTTAAAATTTTTAAATGTATATAGTTGAATATATAAATGATCTTAATAACACATTAGATTACGTAAAAAGTTAAATGTAGCAAGTATAGTAGAACGGAGAAAATATTACTCTTATATAGACAGTCAAGTGTTATTTTTCCTCATAAATATATTATCATATGTAGTAGTCCCCCTTATTCACCATAAGTGTCTCATTTGCTTTATGCACTCTATCAAATGCACTTATTCAATCCTTAATATTTTTAATTGTGCATAATTAAAAATTATGAAAAATTGATATTAATAATCCTTGCATTGAGACGAATCAAGATTAATAATAAAATACAAATTGAGAATAAGAGAAGTATAGTACAGTGTCCAAAAAGCAAATGGAACACTTGTGGTGAATAGGAGGGAGTAATATTTTTACACTCTCCAAAAGACAGAGTATCTTTAGAAATACTTATTATATATAGTTATTGACATTATTTATTGTTCAAGCTTATTTTAAATTTCTTTTTATTCGTTTTAAATGTTTCATTTGGTTTTTCAACACTATTCATCAATCACGCTTATTATGTGTTTTGTTTTTAATCAATAAGTCAAAACATAGGCAAATCGGATATTGTTTGATTCGTCTTATTGTAAATTTTATTAAAATCAACTTTTATAATTTTTACTCAAATACAATTAATGATATTTAAGATTGAAAAAGTGTATTGGAAAATGCCAAAACCAAATGAGACATTAAAACACAATATGAGGGAGTATATTGCGACTAATGTCTAAGCAAAAATATATTTAAGTAGAATCTTGTTTGAATCGTTTAATCGCATATTTTCATAAAATTAATTTTTTGAAATTTTTTATCGTGATCCATAATTCAACATATAAATTATTAAAATAACACATTAATTTATATTAAAAGTCAAATATAGCAAAAATATACCATAAAAAATATTTATTAATCAGACATTTAATTTGACCAAATTTCCAAGCATGGGTCCTACTAGAGTAAAACTCCTCAAGCATCTCACGACAAGTGTTGCACACTTGATCATATCCTGTTGAACGGCTGGATCTCACAGTACGTGTCATAATCAGAATAGCTAAGCTAGAATTGTACAGCTTATGATGATCATGATGATGATCATGATAGAAAAATGATGGAACGGGTAAAAGATGCGGGTTGTAGCATCAGAAAATATGATAGAAGGAGATTTAGTCGATGGAGGGTCGGGATTGATTGTATGGTTATCAGGAGGTGGAATTTGGACGGTGATGCTAAGCTTGATGCCACGTTTGCAGTAACCTCGACCGCTGATGAAGTAGTAAGACCTCGCAGCCGTTAGATTGAAAACATCTCTTCCTCCTTTTGTTATGTTGGTGATGAAATTAGTCTCTATGCAATTCTGGTAACCTGTTTGGTTCACTTCTAACACACTTGCTTTTGTCTTGTCAAATCCGAAATCTGTATCCAATTAAACATAATTAATATTTCTTATTAGTAGAATTTATGATTAGTGAATAGTGATTAACTAGACTATTATTAATTGAACTATAATTAGTAAATCCGCTTGTTTAACCTATGCTTTGTGGCATAGGTTAACGCAATATTAATTACCATTATTTACATTATTTACTAACTTTATTTAAGGATTTCTTTATTTGTTTTTTTTAATTACTTTAATTAATGTATATATGAAATCATTATTTCTAAGAGCATATTTAAGAGAATAAAATAAATTTTACTATGCGATTATGGTATAGGTAAGAAAAACCCGTAGTATATATTAGAATTTGACATTTTGGCATAAAGATTATAAGTATATTAGAATTTGACATTTTGGCATAAAGATTATAAGTATATTAGAATTTGATTAGAAGACATAATAATTGTATTACATGTGACATTTTGGCATAAAGATTAGTTAGCTAGTTTAATTAGTTAGTTGAATTAGAATTTGGTATTTATGCTAATAAGTAATACTTGGTGTGTGAATTTTAGAGTGTACGTGAAGTATATTAATTAACCCACAAAAAACAAACAGAGAAATATTAAAGTATATATGGTCTAGCTTATGGAGTATAAATTAATTATTTATCTAATCTGTATTATAATAATGATGTATTACAAATATGTGTTACAAGATAAATCTACACTATTTGTAATCTTTTGTATATGGCTTTGAACTCTTGTTGAATCACCAAGGAGACGATGATGATATGGTTGCGACAATCAAAGTACTCGCTCGGAAACTTGATATGAGTAAAAGGCGTTCATGCACTTTCCTATTGTGATATTTCTCCCACAAAGGTGCTTGGGATGATAAATGAAATTCACAATGAGATAGGAAATTGCAATAGTAAATACAAGTGTTGTGGTGAATTAAGAACTTTGATGATATTGAGAGTTAATTACTCTCTCAATATTATCTCATGAAAGGAAGAACAAGAATGAGAGTATTCTTAAGGGAGAGATAAGAAATGATATGGAGATGGGATGGATTGTCCCATGGCATGCAACCTCTTGGCATGCAACCTCTATTTATAGAGCTATGCATGAAACAATACCTCCTTTTGAAACAAAAGTGTTTCACCAAACAAAGTTTTTTCACCAAGCAAAGCTTATGAAACAAAGTAATGTTTCACCAAGCAAAGCATATGAAACAAAGTAATGTTTCACCAAGCAAAGCTTATAAAACAAAGTAATGTTTCACCAAGCAAAGCTTATGAAACAAAGTAATGTTTCACCAAACAAAACCAAGCAAAGCTTATGAAACAAAGTAATGTTCCACCAAACAAAACTTATGAATCAAAGTAATGATTTATCAAATTCTTTGAGACATTTAATTTGGACTTATAATATATTTATTTAAATCTCACCACTATACTAAGTATGTAGTATATACAAATCTAGGTTTATATACTCTAAATGCTCAACAATCCTCCCCCATTTAGAGTATAACAAACCACCTCCTTCTTTTACACATTAAGTATATAATTCCCTTTCATTCATCAACGCTAATGTCTCTACGGATTGAATTAACGCCTAGTATAAAACACTTCACAAGCGATCGAACTAGAATGATGTCCCTACGGATTGAATCAACTAGCCCATCCAACCACTTGAAGGTTAAATACACACAAAACCAATAACACATTGTCATTTACCTTGACACATTATATAGGGCCGTGTCCATATCTATTCATAAGTTTATCATAGTCGGATATGCCAATCTTGACTACTTGAAGCGGCCAAAACTTCAAACTTATATAGGTAGGTTCTCACTACGTAAAACATATCCCCGTGATAGGATACCACCAAGATCTCTTCAACCCTTGACCTTGAGAGCTTAAGCGACTACCTTGTCATCACGGTCTAAAGCAATTATGGGTCATTCATCCTTGTTGCTTTCAAAGACTTTAAAGGACTTTACCACATTGAATTCAAGACACAATGGTACTTGTGTGTGAATTAGGACTTTCCCTTAAACTTTATTGACATAAACCGATCTCAATTGACGCTTGTTCAATTGAAACCTTACTCATGGCTTTAGTGAAAAAATCAGCCAAATTGAACTTAGTGTTCACATAGTCAAGAGTTATGACCCCATGAATGATAAGATCTTGCACTAGACTGTGTCTAAGAGCAATGTGACTCGACTTACCATTATACACTTGACAATAAGCTCTTCCCGAAGCCGTTGTGCAATCCGAATGAATTGCCACCGGTGAAATTGGCTTTGGCAACAAAGGTATCTCAAACATGAGATTCCTTAACCACTCCGCTTCATTTGCTGCCGAGGCAAGTGCAATAAATTCCGCAGACATAGTGAAATCTGCTATTACCATTTGTTTCTTGGAAGCCCATGAAATGGCACCTCCTCCATAAACAAACACCCAACCACTAGTTGAAGAATTATCCTCTTCATTAGTGATCCAACTAGCATCGGAATAACCTTTCAAAATAGGAGGTTCACCACTATAAGTTATACCATAATTTATGGTTCCTTTCAAGTATCGTAATACTCTCCTTATCGCCAACCAATGTTGGAGACCCGGGTTACTAGTAAATCTACTCAATTTACCAACCGCAAATTTCTATGTCCGGCCTTGTACATGTCATAGCATACATCAACGATGCAATAATCTTTGCATACTCTAATTGAGAAATTGGTTTTCCGGTATGCTTGGTAAATTTCATACCTTGCTCCATGGGCTTGAGATTGGTGATGAATCTTGCAATTTAAACCTATTAAGCACTTTATGTAACACCCTCAGAATAAGTCGGACTTTTGAAAACACCTTTAATGAAAAACATGAGCCAAACCCTACTCATAGGAGTGTTACCGCCACATCTACTTCTAATAAAATAAATGTAAGGCTTAACGACTAAGAAACAACTTAATAATTTTAAATCCAACAAAGGGTCTTACAACATAAGAAAAGACTGAAACGTAATTTGTGTCCATATAAAATTTAAACAACCTAAGGTAAAATTTAAACTGAAATACGACTCTAGTAAAAGCTATATTTCTAAGTGATCCTCACTCCGCGATTCCCATGCAATCAATAACCTGTAACATAAGAATGCAAGAAAAACAAGGGAAAAACTCCCAAAATCAGAAAATTGAGTAATTTCAACTCCATCCTGTAAAACGATTAAGTTTGAAAATGATTTAAGAAAATACAATATAATCAAATTGGAAATAATTTTAGAAAATAACATATAGCTGAGTTTAATAGAAAACAATTTGAGAAAATAATATATATAATATCACATAAACCAATTTATTAATTTGATAATTAATAATGACAAACACATAATTAATTTTAAATTTGAGGGAACGAGAACGCCAGTAGGCCGAGGCTTTACCCCTATACCTACTTCAACAAGAGGTCGTCACCCCAAATAATTCAAGGCCAACAGAGTAGTCTCAGGGAACCCTAGTGTGCACACCCCTTCTACTTGAATCACAACAAATAGAAGGAAGACCAAACATCATATCAGGTATCAGAAATAATAATACCTGTCGGCAGCTATACTAACCAAACAGGACAACCTGTTCATCACCCTTATACTTGGATCACAACAAATATAAGAGCTTCGTTTCCCTCATGTTACACTTTACGTGATTTAATATATTTTAATAATTAGTCGCGAGCACACAAATATGCAATCAAACATACATTATACATTTTATTTTATGATCATAAATTTTTCCCAATAAATATATATCTCAGGAATATCCAACTGAAATCTTCATTTTCCAAATCACCATTCTAACATCAATTGGTGGCAATAGGAATTAATATCATAAATATTTCTCTTCCAAATATTGTATCAAATTTCGTTATCAAAATAATAATATAAATTTTATCTAAATAATGATTATAAATTCAACTTTGACAAAAAAAATAATAGTAAATATAGTTTGAGAATATATAAAACATAACATCATATAAAATAATGTCATATAAAATCATGCATCCTATTAAACACATTATTTATCACTTAGCACATAATACTAACGGGATAGTTCTAATTAGATGGACATTGAGAATTACCTTGTCACGCGATCCTAGACAACGTACGCTTCTAATAATCTCTGTCTACGAATCCGCTGTGTACACGAGAAAATATTATATCTCAATTTAATACCCCGATCAACCCATTCAAAAATAATTTTAAAAACTCCTTTTTATTTTATATACTTTATTAAAAAAAAAAGAATAAATTTAAACATGTAATTTAAATTGTAAGAGTAGTATAAAAGAGCAAGGTTAAAATAACATAGTTAACTCATTTATTATAAGATTTAAAATTGTAAGGGTTAAAAATAATAATAATAATAATAATAATAATAATAATAATAATAATCATAATTATTGTATAAAAAAAAAAAAAAAAAAGAAGTGGTGAGTTCCAGGAACCCATGAAAAGAAAGAAGAAAGGGAAGGAGGAGAGAGAAGGAGAAAGGGAGAAGGTGTCGGCCGGCGGTGGCTCCGGTGGCCGCCGTCGCACGCCGGTGGTATCCCGGTGACCGTCGTATCGCCGGAAAGGCTAAGGTCAGAATTAATTGTTTTTTTTTCAAATACAAAATGTGTAATTTGGATTGAAATTGGTAGAACAATATTATAAAGAGGTGAAATTTCATACCTTTAATATCAAAATCTTGCGTTTTCATGACTGAATTTTAAGCAAATGGGAGATGGAGAAAGTAATTTGTAGGAGAAGAAGGAAGTGTGAGTAATAATGTGAATGAAATTAAGGGTTATTGGTTTAATTTATAAGAGGTAAGTAAGGTTAGTTATAAGGTTTAGAGGGAGGAGTGGGAAGTTATTATTAATGGGGAATTATGTTTTTTTTTTCTTTTTTTTTTTCTGAAATTTATTTATTTATTATTATTATTATTATTATTATTATTATTTAAAATAAAACGGATGTTACATACACTCCCCCTTAAAACAAAAGTTTGTCCTCGAACTTAAAGTTAACTACCGAAGTTTTAAAAGAAAAACAAGATTGGACGGTTTTGATAGACTCGCATCACCCCCTTATTTTCAAAAGTTTCGTCCTCGAAACTCAACGTACCTGTTCGAAGAGTTCGGGGTATCGATTTCTCATGTCAACTTCGGTTTCTCATGTGGCTTCTTCGGTTTCTTGGTTCGTCCATAATATCTTGACCAACTTAATTTCTTTGTTCCGGGTACATCTTGTTTTGGTATCAAGGATTTTTATTGGTTTTTCTTCAAAGGTAAGGGTTTCATCAAGTTCAATGGTTTCAGGTTGTATGATATGGGAAGAGTCATGGACATATTTTCGGAGTTGGGATACATGGAAAACATTGTGGACTTTAGCTAGGTTCATAGGTAGGGCTAATCTATAGACTACTTTCCCAATTCGTTCCAATATTTCATAAGGACCTATAAAACGAGGACTCAATTTACCCTTCCTACCAAATCTCATGACTCCCTTGGTTGGTGACACTTTGAGCAAAACTTATTCACCTACTTCAAACTCTAATGCCCTCCTCTTTTTGTTTGCATACGATTTTTGACGATCTTGCGCTTCCCTCATGCGTTCTTGGATCATTCTTACTTTCTTTGTAGTCTCCTCAATCATGTCTGGTCCTAATCCCAACGACTCATTAACATCATTCCAACATATAGGACTCCTACACTTTCTCCCATATAGGGCTTCGTAAGGTGCCATTCCTATGCTAGAATGAAAACTATTATTGTAAGAAAACTCTACATACATCAAATTATCCTCCCAAGATCCACCAAAATCCATAACACATGCTCTTAACAAATCCTCAAGAATCTGAATCGTTCTCTCTGTTTGACCATCTGTTGCTGGATGAAATGCAGTACTGAACTTTAGTATCGTGCCCACTGCTTCTTGTAGCATCTTCTAAAATTTAGACAGAATCCTCGAATCTCTATCCGATACAATGTCCTTAGGCACACCATGCAATCTCACTACCTCTTGAAAATACGCGTCTGCCATTTGTTGCATTGTCCAAGTATTCTTCATAGCTATAAACCTTGCTGTTTTTGTTAATCGATCCACTATCACCCATATGGCATTCTTCCCTGTTTTTGACTTTGGCAATCCAACTACAAAGTCCATTGAAATCGACTCCCATTTCCATCCAGGTATTTCTAATGGTTGCAATTTTCCCCTCGGCTTCATATGTTGAATTTTCACCTTCTGACATGTTAGACACTTCGCCACAAAGCCTGCAACTTCACGCTTCATGTTGGGCCACCAAAAGTTCTTCTTAAGATCCTTGTACATCTTATCACCACCAGGATGTATTGAGTATGGCGAATTATGGGCTTCAGTCATAATCTTAGTCTTAAGTTCCTCGTCATGCGGTATGCACCATCTTCCTTTATACTTCATTACGCCATTTTCATCACTTTCGAACTCAGGTGCTTGACCATCCTCCTTCAACTTCTTCAATTTAGTTAACCAGTTATCTGTAACTTGCTTCACTCTAATTTCCTCAAAAATATCGGATTCAATCGTCATTCCAATCAATTGAGTACCCACATATCCATATTCTATCTTGTTTTTCTTTTAAAACTTCAGTAGTTAACTTTAAGTTCGAGGACGAACTAGTGTTTTAAGGGGGAGTGTATGTAACATCCGTTTTATTTTAAATAATAATAATAATAATAATAAATAAATAAATAAATTTCAGAAAAATAAAAAATAAAAAAATAAAAAAAAGAAAACATAACTCCCCATTAACAATAACTTCCCACTCCTCCCTCTAAACCTTATAACTAACCTTACTTACCTCTTATAAATTAAACTAATAACCCTTAATTTCATTCACATTATTACTCACACTTCCTTCTTCTCCTACAAATTACTTTCTCCATCTCCCATTTGCTTAAAATTCAGTTAAGAAAACGCAAGATTTTAATATTAAAGGTATGAAATTTTACCTCTTTATAATATTCTTCTACCAATTTCAATCCAAATTACACATTTTGTATTTGAAAAAAAAAATTAATTCTGACCTTAGCCTTTCCGGCGATACGACGGTCACCGGGATACCACCGGCGTGCGACGACGGCCACCAGAGCCACTGCCGGCCGACACCTTCTCCTTCTTCCTTCTCCCTTTCTCCTTCTCTCTCCTCCTTCCCTTTCTTCTTTCTTTTCGTGGGTTCCTGGAACTCACCACTTCTCTTTTCTTTTTTTTTATACAACAATTATGATTATTATTATTATTATTATTATTATTATTATTATTATTATTATTATTATTATTATTATTATTATTATTTTTAACCCTTACAATTTTAAATCTTATATAAATGAGTTAACTATGTTATTTTAACCTTGCTCTTTTATACTACTCTTACAATTTAAATTACATGTTTAAATTTATTCTTTTTTTTTAATAAAGTATATAAAATAAAAAGGAGTCTTTTAAATTATTTTTGAATGGGTTGATCGGGGTATTAAATTGAGATATAATATTTTCTCGTGTAGACAGCGGATTCGTAGACAGAGATTATTAGAAGCGTACGTTTTCTAGGATCGCGTGACAAGGTAATTCTCAATGTCCATCTAATTAGGACTATCCCGTTAGTATTATGTGCTAAGTGATAAATAATGTGTTTAATAGGATGCATGATTTTATATGACATTATTTTATATGATGTTATGTTTTATATATTCTCAAACTATATATACTATTATTTTTTTTGTCAAAGTTGTATTTATAATTATTATTTCGATAAAATTTATATTATTATTTTGATAACGAAATTTGATACAATATTTGGAAGAGAAATATTTATGATATTAATTCCTATTGCCACCAATTGATGTTAGAATGGTGATTTAGAAAATGAAGATTTCAGTTGGATATTCCTAATATATATATTTATTGGGAAAAATTTATGATCATAAAATAAAATGTATAATGTATGTTTGATTGCATGTTTGTGTGCTCGCGACTAATTATTAAAATATATTAAATCACATAAAGTGTAACATGAGGGAAACGAACCTCTTATAGTTGTTGTGATCCAAGTATAAGGGTGATGAACAGGTTGTCCTGTTTGGTTAGTATAGCTGCCGACAGGTATTATTATTTCTGATACTTGATACGATGTTTGGTCTTCCTTCTATTTGTTGTGATCCAAGTAGAAGGGGTGTGCACACTAGGGTTCCCTGAGACTATTCTGCTGGCCTTGAATTATTTGGGGTGACGACCTCTTGTTGAAGTAGGTATAGGGGTAAAGCCTCGGCCTACTGGCGTTTTCGTTCCCTCAAATTTAAAATTGATTATGTGTTTGTCATTATTAATTATCAAATTAATAAATTGGTTTATGTGATATTATATATATTATTTTCTCAAATTTTTTTCTATTAAACTCAGCTATATGTTATTTCTAAAATTATTTCCAATTTGATTATATTGTATTTTCTTAAAACATTTTCAAACTTAATCGTTTTACGGGATAGAGTTGGAATTACTCAATTTTCTGATTTTGGGAGTTTTTCCCTTGTTTTTCTTGCATTCTTATGTTACAGGTTATTGATTGCATGGGAATCGCGGAGTGAGGATCACTTAGAAATATAGCTTTTACTAGAGTCGTATTTCAGTTTAAATTTTACCTTAGATTGTTTAAATTTTATATGGACACAAATTACGTTTCAGTTTTTTCTTATGTTGTAAGACCCTTTGTTGGATTTAAAATTATTAAATTATTTCTTAGTCGTTAAGCCTTACATTTATTTTATTAGAAATAGATGTGGCGGTAACACTCCTATGAGTAGGTTTTGCCTCATGTTTTTCATTAAAGGTGTTTTCAAAAGTCCGACCTATTCTGAGGGTGTTACAAATGGTATCAGAGCAACCCTGCGACCGTGGCTGATAGTGTTCAGTGCACCTAGCGAGGGAAAAGATTCTGAAGTTACGGTCCAATGAGGACGTTGTATTCTTAAGTGGGGGTGAGTGTAATACCCCAAATTTAGCTTGAAAAAAGATTGATAGACTACTTATATCAACAAGGTGCATCTTCTTTTGTAGGGAACCATTTGCTAAGAACTCCACAGTTAAGTGTGCTTGGTGGAGAGCAATCTTAGGATGGGTGACCTCTTGGGAAGTTTTCTCGGGTATGCACGAGTGAGGCCAAAGTGCGCTGGAAAGACTTGTGTTGATTTGTGGGGCTAGTCTACAGTCTCCAAGAGTAGTCACTAGCGGTCCGAGGGGCCGAGGTGTTACACTTTATCAATGTAATGAGATTGACTAAGCTTAATACAACCACCATCTCTTTTGATCTTTATGCATACCTAAGATCACATCGGCCTCCCCCATATCCTTGATTTGGAAGGATTTAGATAAAAAATCCTTTGTCTCTTAGATATGTACTATACTAGTACCAAAGATGAGCATGTCATCCACGTATAAGCAAATGATAACTCCATTGCCATGGTTATCAAATTTGCTATAAACGCATTTATCCGCTTGATTCAACTTGAATCCAAAGGACAATATAGTTTCATGGAACTTTTGATGCCATTGTTTTGGTGCTTGTTTAAGTCCATATAGTGACTTAACAAGTTTAAAAAGTTTACACACCTTATTTTCTTGTCCTTTCAAAACAAACCCTTCGGGTTGTTTCATGTAAACTTCCTCATCTAGCTCACCGTATAAGAATGCGGTTTTCACATCCATTTGATGGACCTCTAGATGATAAATTGTAGCCAATGCTACCAACAACCTAATGGTGGTTATTCTTGCAACTGGTGCATATGTATCAAAATGATCGATACCAAGCTTTTGTCAAAAGCCCTGTGCCACTAAATGGGCCTTGAACTTATCAATAGTTCCATCAATTTTCATCTTCTTACGGAAGATCCACTTGCAACCAACTGGTTTACAAGTCGGTGGGAGATCTACTAATACCCAAGTATTATTCCCCATGATGGATTGCATCTCATCATCTATTGCCTCTTTCCAAAAGGCACTATCTTGTGATGCCATATCATCACTAAAAGTCAATGGGACTCCTTCCACATTAAATAAATATGGAACACTAGATGATATTTTATCTCTAGTTCCTTCAACCAAATATACATAGAAATCTGGTCCAAAGCTTTTGGCTTTCCGTTGTCTCTTACTCCTTATAGGAATAATTTCAATATTCTCTTCTTCATCATCGAGTTGTTGATTTGTAACAACATCTAGAGGGGGTTCTGGTTGATCATTATCAATACTTTCTTCGATACTAAGTTGTAGATTCTTTTGTCTACTCAATGATGAGAATCTATTCTCATAAAAAATGGCATCCCTAAACTCAATAATCGAGTGTATCGATATGTAGTCATTTTGTTATATTACATAGAACCTATAAGTTTTGCTATGTTGAGCATAACCTATAAAGATGTATTCCAGACCTCGTTCACCGAGTTTCTTTCTTTTGTTTCCGGGCAATCTGACTATGGCCCTACATCCCCAAACTTTAAGATAACTTAAGTTTGGTTTTCTTTTTTACCAAAGTTCATAAGGTGTTTCCTTATTGTTTCTTGTAGGAACCCGGTTAAGAATGTGATAAGCCGTCAACATTGCTTCACCCCAAAATCCTTCACTCAAACCGGAGTAGGATAACATGGTATTCACCATCTTTTGAAGAGTTCGATTCTTCCTTTCTGCCACACCATTGGATTGTGGTGCGTAACCAACAGTGGTTTCATGAATTATGCCCATAGATTGGAAATACGTAGGATCATAATATTCTCCTCCCTTATCGGTCCTCAATCTTTTAAGATTACGTCCAATTTGTAATTCAACTTCATTTTTATATATCTTAAAATAATTAAGAGCTTCATCTTTTGCATGTAACAAGAACACATAACAAAACTTGGAATAATCATCAATAAAAGTAATCACATACTTCTTATTGCCTAATGATGGTGTACTATGAATATCACATAAATCACTATGTACCAAATCTAAAATATCAGATTTTCTTAAAACACTTTTGAAAGGTGTTCTAGTGATTTTATTCAACATGCATGTTTTACAATTATGAGATTGTTGTGGACAAAAAGGAATTAAATCATGCTTAGACATAAAAGAAACTTTATCAAAATTCACATGTCCCAATCTTAAATGCCAAAGATAATGCAAATCATCAAATATATTACTAGGATCATCAATATTATACACATAGTTTTTATATACAAGAGAAAGCTTAAATAAATTACATTTTAAATAAGCACGTCCAATAAAAAATTTTCCTTTAGAAGTTATACATCTATCGGCTTTAAATACTAATTTGTAGCCCATTCGATTCAATACGGAACCCGAGATAAGATTCCTACTAATTTCGGGAGCGTAGTATACATCTCTTAACACCAAGAGATTTCCCGAAGTAAACATAAGTTCTACTTGCTCTTTTCCATGGACCTTGATAGAAGAATTGTTCCCCATGTAGAGAGACTCTCCATCAACCACCTTGTGCAAGGTTTTGAACAAATGTTTGTTGCCACATACATGTCTCGTAGCCCCTGAATCGATAAACCAAGACTTAAGATCATCCAGCACAATACTAATGTTAGTATTCATTAAACAACCATCAAAACTAGATTGTTTATTTAATATGGAATAATCACCTTTAGTAGATGGGTCCCCGCTTGTTGAAGCATGACACTCTGTCTTCTTTTGTTTGTTCTTAAAAATAAAACAATTTTTCTTTTGATGTCCGGGCTTTCCACATTCCCAACACCCGTTTTCAACGGTTTTGGATTTGCTAGAAATCCCCTTGTAAGTCTTCTTACGCTTTTCACCACGAGAAGATTTTTCCTCTACCATGTTAACCGACCCAATATTTGGATTTGGATCCCTTTGCCCCTCTTGGGCACGAATGCTAGACTCAACAACAAGATGTTGTCCAAGATCGGAAAGACTCATGTCTTCCTTCTTATGTTTTAGTGCATGTCTAACATCCCTTCATGACGGAGGCAACTTGTCTATTATGCTACTTACAACAAAAATCTCATCCATTTTAATGTCATGAATTTGCATGTTAGAGTGTAACCTTTGTAAGTCATGAAATTGATCAACAATTGGGCAATTATCAACCATTTTATATGCATTAAAATAACTTACAAGGAATTTCTTTGAACTTGCATCTTCGGCCATGTATTTTTCTTCAAGTGCTTCCCATAAAAGTTTGGTCGAGTCATGATATTGATAAACATCAAAGAGAGAATCATTCATGTCATTCAAGATGTGTCCTCGACAAATGAAGTCGCCATTATCCCACTTACTTCTTTTCTTTGCTTGCTCCAATGTTTCATTTTCGGACTCCTCCGGTCTAGGAGTGCTAATAACGTAAGCCACGTTGAGGGTTGTCAAAAGAATTTGCATTTTCTTTTGCCAACGTCGGAAGTCGACACCAACAAATTTTTCTAACTTGGTGAAATTTGAAGTGAGTTCCTTAACACTTGCCATGATGAAGAAATTATCACAATAGATTATTACAATAATGATGTATTACAAATATGTGTTACAAGATAAATCTACACTATTTGTAATCCTTTGTATATGGCTTTGAACTCTTATTGAATCACCAAGGAGACGATGATGATATGGTTGCGACAATCATAGAACTCGCTCGGAAACTTGATATGAGTAGAAGGCATTCATGCACTTTCCTATTGTGATATTTCTCCCACAAATGTTAATTACTCTCTCAATATTATCTCATGAAAGGAAGAACAAAAATGGAAGTAGTCTTAAGGGAGAAATAAGAAATGATATGGAGATGGGATGGAATGTCTCTTGGCATGCAACCTCTATTTATAGAGCTATGCATGAAACAATACCTCCTTTTGAAACAAAAGTGTTTCACCAAACAAAGCTTATGAAACAAAGTAATGTTTCACCAAGCAAAGCTTATGAAACAAAGTAATGTTTC
This sequence comes from Amaranthus tricolor, assembly GCF_026212465.1. Taxonomy (NCBI): domain Eukaryota; kingdom Viridiplantae; phylum Streptophyta; class Magnoliopsida; order Caryophyllales; family Amaranthaceae; genus Amaranthus; species Amaranthus tricolor. Next base: position 21,503,304 of record NC_080049.1, read on the forward strand.
ACCAAGCAAAGCTTATGAAACAAAGTAATGTTTCACCAAACAAAACTTATGAATCAAAGTAATGATTCATCAAATTCTTTGAGGCATTTAATTTGGACTTATAATATATTTATTTAAGTCTCACCACTATACTAAGTATGTAGTATATACAAATCTAGGTTTATATACTCTAAATGTTCAACAATCTGATCTATATTAACTTGCTATGTGAGAGTAATCAACCACTAAGCGGAAATCAAATATGATGGTATATGGTGTTTTATGTTAATTTATATTTAATTTACTAAATAATTAATTAATTAACACATTGAGGTGAGGCTTCCCTCCTATAGTATGACGAAGGGCTTGTTTTGGCCTCCAGGAGCTTGGTTGGGATAAGACACCTAAGTCTTTTGACTTCAGATGTAAAGTTTTGACTTTTTTCTAATATTTTATAAAATTTACTTTGCCAAAAAAATACTTTTTTACTTGAAAAAAATAGGGAAAAAGGGAATTGAAGGAAGCACTTTTTGGATTACTAAATGCTCTATTACTTAAAAAAAGACATTGGTCTTATTCTCTTTCAAAAATGCTTATGCGTTACTTTGTCATGATATTTTTATATCCTTTTAAATTATTATATAATTACCGATTTAAATGAGTTCACTATTATCTTATATGTGATGATTCCTTATAAAAAATGTCAATTAATATAATTGTTTATGTTGTGATAATAATCTTATTTCTTAATTTTCACCCGTATTTAAAAAAATTATCATTGATGTGTATTACTCAAATACTAACCTAGTTAATTTAAAAAAAAAAACTTGAGACCAAAGAAATTAATAAAAACTTGGCATGTTCTTAGATTGAATTAATCAAAGCCAAAAATAATGAGTAGGCGCGAGGGAGTGCGTTACTCAAAAGTAACGTAACTTCAAACAAAAGCGTGAAGATTAAAAATTAGGAAAATGATAATTATAGCTTAAAATATTACTTGCAAAGAGTCTAAGAACTAAAAATGAAAATATGAAATACTTTACTAAATACACCGATAGGGACGTGTTTAATAATAAATTTTTTATTTTTTATTCCCTAGGCAAAAGAGTATTAATTCTCTAGTGATCGGATTATTCTTACATCTGGAACAGTTGAAGATTGGGTTCGGTTACCTAAATATCGAATTTTAATCTGTTATTTTTTGAATAATTAATTAGCTTGGTTCATATTTATTTTTGGTGGATACGTTTTAGTTGTCACATTAATGTTGGTTACCTTCGAGTTACGATATTATAAAAATAAATCGTTTCGTTTTCGATTTTGGCTATCCTCCAATTTGAGATGATGAATACGATTTTCAAATATAATTTCTCAATACGGGTGGAACAAGTTTGATTCGGGTAGGTTCATCAAGTCGGCCCGAGTTTGAACACTAATATTATGACCATGTATTCGAGTGGTTCCTCTTTTGAGACATTATAGCCTTAAAATAAGGAGTCCATAATTTTATAATTTTTGTTACTTTAGCTATTCAATTCATATACAAAACACATTTTAAAATGAAACTGCCCTCATACAACAATTTATGTCACTCTGACACTACAAAAACAAATCAATTTGGCGACAATACTTAATTCAGAAGTAAAAAGGACACTGTCAGAGTAAATGAGCAAGAAAAAGTAAATTTTGAACTATGAAAAGGTTTTAGCGACAAAGCTTTTGTCTCCTACTTTGTCGCTAAAGCCTTTTCCATTTTGAAATTTGAAATGGTAAAAAACTTAGCGACAAAGTAGGCGACAAAGCTTTTGTCACAAAGTTTTTAATCCGGATTTTAAATTTACTTCAATCTCTTTCTCAATTCATTAATTCATCTTCTTCTCCAATACTTCACTCTACTTACTAAAACTTTCTCCTCCTTCTCTCTACTTCAAGCCACTTTTCTTGAAGTAGAGCAATTTTCTAGCCCCATTTCTTGTCTTTTCTCGGGTAATCTCATCTCATACTTAATACACATTGTTGTTTATAAAATTTAATGGCTCTTTTTATTTTCATTTTTCAAATTGCATGTTGCTGTTTTTTATTCAATGTTTTTTGTTCTTCATATCTTCATGTTCATGTTTATTTACGAACTGAATGTCGGTTTTCTTAGGTTGCATGTTCATGTTCATGTATTTTATCTTTAATTTTTCGAATTGCATGTTCATGTTCATGTTTTTAGTCTTTAATTTTTCGAATTGTATGTAGATTATCATGTTTTTGGTCTTCCATTTTCGAATCGTATGTAGATTTTCATGTTTTTGGTCTTCCAATTTTCATGTTATTGTTTCATCATCCTTTTTTTCTTTAAATTTATGGCTTTTATTTTTCAAATATTTATGGTTGTTCATGTTTACAATTGTTGTTATTCATGACTGTAACTATTCATGTTTTTAGAGTATTTAGTAATTATTTTTTTAATTTGTTTTTTATTGTATTACTTAGTGTTGATTTCATATGAGAGGTAGCCCTGGTGGATTTGATGGTTCCCGAGGCTCGCATAATATCCGCGGTGGTGGTAGTCGCTTTAGTCATGGTGGTTATTTCTAATTTTTGTATTTTTACGTTTATTATTGTATATACATTAATGTAAACAATTTTGTAATATATATATATATATATATATATATATATATATATATATATATATATATATATATATATATATATATATATATATATATATATGTATATATATATATATATATATATATATATATGTATATATATATATATATGTATATATATATATATATATGTATATATATATATATATATGTATATATATATATATATATATATATATATATATATATATATATATATATATATATATATATATATATATATATATATATATATATATAGATATATAATATTGATTTATTCAATAAATTTCAATTTAATTACTTTTGTTGTTTATATATAGTGTTTGAGTATCATTTATAAAAAAATTGAATATTTGTTATTATTGTTAAATAATAATAGTAATAAATACTATTAATATTTAATAATATTGACAAATATTTATTTTTTTTGTAACCTGAAAATCAATTTAGCTATAAAATCTTAGGTTTGTCGCCAAGTCAGTGACAAAATAGGCGACAAAATCTTGATTATGTGACAAAAAATTAAGCGACAAAGCGTTTTATCACCTATTTTGTCGCTAAATGGCATTTGTGACAAAATAAGCGACAAAACAGTTTTGTCACATAAAAGCTTTATATTTGCTGTGTGAGTTTTTGGCTTTTTCACAAATGTTTTTTTAATCCGCGTGGTGATCTTGAGTTTTCAACTTTTCCATGTGGTACACAAGATGTTAAGTTTTTGGTTAAATTAAGTATTTATTTCGACTAAATTTCGATAAATGTGGTCAATTAAGGAGATCACAACATTTGTTTTTTGAAAAAAATGTTATTACATTGGGTACGTAAAAATAGCGTAAAGTTAACGATAAAACTTTTCTTTTGTCTACTATGTGGAAAAGTTAATAGGGCAAGGTCATTACGTAGATTAAAAAAATATTTTTCTACAACATAAAAAAACAAAAATTCAGAATTATCACATAAAATTTTCCTAAAAATAGAAGACGAAGAAAACATACAAAGCCAATCTCCAACATAGAAGTGTTGATGAGAAGCCCAATTAGTAAAATTGATATTAACTCGCCAACCATATCTATCTCCTCCAACCTCATGCAAAACAGGAACTCTTCCTTCTCCCATTTCTACTACCATCCCCAACCCTAAGTATAATATTACCAAAATTACCATACTTGTTATTAATTTTAGACCCCCTTTAATTAACGAAAAATCCTCTAATAAAGAAAATATGAATTATTATTAGTACTATTTAATTAGGATCTAATTTATGGTGGAGGAATAAGATGATGAGCATTGAAAAAAGGAAATCATGTAATAGTAGAAATTTATACTTGGAAGTTGGCTACTTTCCAGCATAACAGAATTGCATGCATGCAAATTCTATTCCAAATAATATATTTATTTACTTTATTTATTTATTTATGTGTTTTGAATTGCATTTCAAAGGTGTTCTAAGATGCATAGTACAAAAATGCAGCATTGCGTGCCCTCATAAGTTGTATATGAGTCCAACAAAACCCATTGTCATATATATCATACTTAGTTCTATTTCTGCTGTTAGGAAACTGTCGAATTTGTAAAGGAGATTTTAAGAGAAAAGTACTTTTGAATTAAAAGAAGTGAGATGATCTGACCGCCGCGAGTGGTGTACCTGCAACCACAAAGAAAGACTAAACCGGGGGGCTGATGTCCCGAAATGCCCTTCAATGCTTAAGTCAGACCGAAAAAGGTAAGTAATAAGTGTAAGTATAAGTATGAGAGTAGAATTGCGAAATCTAATTTCTGTAGAAGAATGATCTATTTATAAGAGTCTCAGTAAGGAAGTTGTAACTGCTGGTTGGTTATTTTTATAAGCAAAATAAATTTGATGTGGCATAATTTAATTTCTTAATTAAATGAAATTATATAATATAAAATAAAATATTATACTGCTATAATAACATCATAATCTTACCATAAAAGAAGTATCAAATATTACAATAACATTAATATTAGGGATGTCAATTGAGTCTGAATCTGCCCCTGATATGACCCGATCAGAGGAATTTAATCTGATACAAGTCCGAGTTCGATTATATAGTCCGAGTTCGATTCAAAGACAGATCGAAGTTGGACCTCATAAAAATTCGATACTCCGACCAGACTCAAACTCTAGCCCAACTTTGACTCGACTAGACTTTGACTCTACTCGACCCGACACCCGACTTCAACTTGAATATAATTATATTACTCAAAGTTTCAAACGCATTGTTTTTTGTTTTATAATTGAATATTAAAAGAGAGATCAGGTGAATTATAGCCAAACTTGTTAAATGCTTAAATTTAACTCAAATCAAAGATAACTTCGAGAATCGAATCGTAGAATCAAATCGTAGCATCGTATGATTTCAAGAAGTTTGCAAAAATAAGAAGTCGTCATTGCGTATGTATATTCTTTACCCATTTTTATTGTAAAAGTTCATTTAATATTTTAAAATTTTTGTTATTATTCAAAAAATACATGTATACTTTTTTTTGTTTCCTTTTCTCTATTATTTTAATGAATTGACGAATATAAAAAGATTTACACTAATCATATGATCAATAAAATTTAGTAAAACAAACACACAAAGTGTAACACCCCGTAATTTATCGGGTTTAAAAATAAATAAAATATAATAAAATAAAATAAATAAGTAATATTAAATTATATTATTTTACATAGTTAATTACAAGAAATAAAGTAGGTTTAATTTTAACGGTAACAAGTTTTATCGCGTACGATGTTATCGCGTGACGTTTCTTGCTGTTTTAACAAAAGTATAATAATTACTCAATTAATAAAAAAAAAATTATGGAAGGGAGGTGAAGGGCTGCCGGTTTGGGTGAGTATGGGAGGAGTCTTGTAACTCCTCTCATAATGGTGTAATTAGGAGTAATTAAGTTGGTCTTTAATTTCCCTCTTAATCCTTAAGCTTCAATTTGAATTCCTCACATTCCTAATCACATTTTTAATCTTCTTAGTGAGAAAAAAATTCAGAAATTTTTCCCTTTGTGTTCTTGGTTTCGACACTCAAGAAGAAAAAAAAAAAAAACATTTTCTTTGCTCAATCCAATCTTCTAATCAAAGGTTAAGTTAAGTTGTTAATTACTATTTTTATTTATAAGAAAATTTAGTATGGGATTACATAATCTTCTTTCTTTTTATGATGATATCCTATGACTTATCAGGAGGATTGAGTATTTTATATAAGTTTTCTTTGATAATCATTTGATAAAATTGGTTTGTTAAAAGGATTAAAACCTATTTCTATTATATAAAATTTTCCTTGATTTGCATTCTTTAACAAAGTTTAAATTTGTTATAAGAATAAAGTCTATTCAAAGGTTAAACTGGATTTATTTTACGATTTATATTTCTCTAGCTAGATTTTAGTTTGTTAGAAGAAATTTTAAGTGTATGAATTAAGTAATGTAGGTATCCAAAAGTTTATAAATCCTTTAACAAAATTTGATTTGTTTAAAGGATTGTCCTTATATATATGTTTTGATTCAAAAATGATGATATATGATTCTCTACAAAATTTTAATTTGATAAGAGAATCAAGTATTTAATTTTATTATCATGGTTTATGAAATTTTAAGTGCTCTTGAAGGATCTTGTGGATGAGTATGTCTTAAGTTGCTAGCTTTATGTTTTTGATGATGGTTTAGATTATTGATGGGATTTTGTGTATTGTTAGATGTGTGGAAATATCAAGTGGTTGTGTGATAGGAGAATTGGTTTTGTTTGTTTTATTTTAGTAGAATGTAAATTCGGGTTCGGTTAAGTGTATCTTGGTAATGAGATTTAAAAAGGATTAAATAATTTAAATAGAAAAAAAAAATATAAAATAAAAATAATTAAAGTAAAAGGAATTTTGGACAGCAGCTGCTGCCTCGATAGTGGCGCCCCGATCCGAGCGTTGGGTGTGTTTCGTTGTTGTTTTATTTAACCGAAGCGTTTTAAAACTCGTTAAAACGCTTAAAATAATTAAAAATAGTAATTGGATGCTAGAAATTATGAAATTTGGTACCCAAGGTAATTGATGCGTTCCGGACGCAGCGGTGAAGTCGGATTTTGAATTTGAATTTTCTAAACTATCCGAAATGACCATAAACGTTTCTGGTCAGAATGTAAAAACTTTGGAACTATTGGGAGTTTGATGAAAACATTTGAAATTATCAAGTCTTAGTGATATTTTAATGGTATTGAGTGGATTAAATGTTTAAACACGGTCTAATACGTGATCGTTTTGTGTGTGTGTTATTTAAGACCTCGTTTCATAAGAGGGCGAAATTCTAATTGTGCTTGAACAACGTGTGTTTGCAGCGTTCAAAGGTACACGCTTAGACCATACTGTTTATATGGTTGTGCAAGTAATGTTGTTTTATTCCTAATCGAGGCATTTGTAATCACATAAGGATTAGACACCTCAAATAATATGAAATAATTAAGTGTAAATTGAAAATTTATGTGTTTGTCACCCAGAAGGGTTGACGTTTGGTTATGTTACCCAAAAGGGTTAACAAATGGTTTGGAATATTATAAATTATTTTTCCCATGACAGTTGTGGATCATTACAGTCACCATGGGGGTATGCATACTTTAGCCTTTGGCGACCCGAACAGGACGGGCAACGTGTTAGGTAGGTGGTTGCCCTGGGATTAGCTCTCCCAAGTGTATTCCACCAAAACAAAATTTGAAATTATACTTGTACGACCCCAACAGGACGGGCAACGTTACAAGATTGGAAATATTGAATAAAGAATATGTATTAGAGCCTTTGCATGCTAGGGTAAACACAATGCTTGTATTCAACCTGTTTAATATATGTATGAAGTCTCTGACGTGTATTGGTTGTTCTTTGGAACCTGCTACGTGTTATCATACGACGTGCAGCAGGTTGACTGCAGGAGGGGGCTGGAGTGAGGATTCAGCTTAGAACCCGTAACCATCAAATCTAGACATACTTTGTAATGAGTCGAAATAACTCAGTTTATGTAACCAAAGTTTTTGACGTTTTCTTTTTATCTCGTACAACTTTTAGCTAGTCTAGAGGCCTGTGGGCTCTTGAGTTGTATGTAAAGACTTTCGCTGACTTTTTTTATTTTGCTTGGCGTTGTTTCCTGTGTTGACCATATTCCTTTTACCGTTGGAACGTTGACGGTTCGAGTAAAAGTGAATTTTCTTTTGTGTCCGTTTGTGAACCGGAATCATGTTTTCATATGATTTTTCGGGTCACTTAAACCGGGCCGTTACACAAAGTAGATACGATAACAATGATACTTATTAAATTAAGCAATGCCAAGTAGATTATCAAATATCCACATTTTTTTTGAATATATTCAATTTCTCTTTGCCACTATTTTAAAAGGACGGATGGTATACTCTTAAGGAAAGTGAAAAAATATGACTATTATTAATTTGTTATAATTATATTGATTATAAAGTTTTAACGGTAAATTTCAACTTGATAAAGATAATATATAATCATATCATTGTTTAAAACTCATAATATTTCTATATTTTAATACTAATAACCATACATTGCACGAGTTTTTATATTAGTTTTATTATTAATCATAATATTAAAACATAGTCAAATGGATTGTTATTTAATTCGTCTTAATGCATGATTATCAATATTCACTTTTTTATAATTTTTCGTTATGTATAATGAGAGATATTAAGTAATGAAATAACAAGTGTATTTAATTGCATAAAAAGTGACCATTAAGCATATAATTTGAAACTAAAGAAGTATAATATTCATCTCTCCTAATAGAATTGAATCAAAGAGAAAGATGAGCATTTTTAAGAAAGTGGTAATAAATGAAAAGAGAGAATGAATTGCACGGATGAAATTAAAATAGTGTTAAAATGTATCGATGAGATTAAAAAAAGTGATGGGCCATTATTTAAAAATAGAAATGATGCAAATTAAGTGGGACATATCAAAATGGAAAATGCGTCAAATTCAATGGAACGGAGGGAGTATGTTGGTTTTGTGTTTGTTTGACTCATATTATTTTTGGATTATGAAATCTTAAAAACCATGCTTGAAAATTTTGTGCTAATAAAATTTTGTTGATCTAAAGAGAGTTTATGTTATGCAACCCCACCTTTTAAATCCTGAGTTCACCTCTGTTTACTAGTTAAAACCTTTAAGAGAGTCAAGTTATGTTGCAACGAGGGTAATGTTATGTTGGACTTAAAATAGGCACTGATTTGTTGTTGATTTCATAGATAAAGGGAAAATATGATTTTAAAGGTATGAACTTTAGCTCATCCGCTTTTAAAGATTTAAACTTTTATTTATTTTTTAAAGACTTGAATTTAAGAGTGCATCCATTTCTAAAAGTTCCAATAACTTTTAAGGGATTGTATAAGTTTTTCTTCACTAAAAAAAACTTTCTTAATGCTCATCAAGGGCTTCTTTTTTTTCTTCTTCCTTATTTAAATTCAGCTTTTGAGCTTTCATCCTCAACAAGCTCCACCTTAAATTTCACTCTTTGACCGTCATAAAGTGTCCTGATTGATCTAAGCCTAAATTAGCTCATTCATTTCCCAATTTTTTCCTCTTTCCCTGATCATTCAACATTGAAAAAACCATTGAAGGATTTAAAAAACCCACCAAAAGCATTCTGCTTCCTCTTCCTTCTTTGAAAAAACCATTCTGCTTGTTTTTCCTTCTTTGAAAAAACCCACCAAAAGCATTGAAGGAGTCGAACTTGACAACAAATCGAATACTCCTACACCCACCAAAAACTCACCAAACACTTGAATGATTGAATCTGAACACTGCTGTGACAGGACATCAAACAATAAAATTTCCTGATGAGATCCAAGAATTATGATTATTTTCATGAATTAGCTCATTTTGGTGTTAAAATCAGTGTATTTATTGTTTGGACCAGTATGGTGTAAAACTTAGAACAAGAAGCCAGGTAGCTAGATTCTGTTTGTCTTCTTCTTTTGTTCTTCCTGCTTCATCTTTGTTCTGTCTCCTTTCTTTTCCATTTCCCAGTTCCAATGGGGATTTTTGTAGATTTTATTATTCCAAATATATTTTGCAAATTTAGAGATATCCAATTTAATTTGTTTGGGATTACAAGTTTTTATGGTGAAGTTATAGGACCCAATTGATTATTAGGTCATAAATTGAGGAAATTAAATTGGGGAAATTAAATATGTGAAAAAACCCACTATTGTTCAACCCATCTTGGTCTAGTGTAGATTTAATACCTAAATTCTTTAGACTGTGAATTCTTCTATTTTACAAAGAATGATTTGGTGCAAGTTGACGGCCATTACGTTCAGCTTTGAAGGTTCAACACTTCAATTTGAAAGAATATAAATACACAAGAAAACACACTAGTACATGATTTTAATTTATTTTTTTAAAGATTTAATTACTAACTATTTAATTAAATTTAGAAATAGTTAAGAAATAGTGAAATGAAGAAATGGTGAACATGCCATTGTTGAGGGATGAAAAAATCAGATGAAGGAAAGAAAGGGATGACGAAGGTAATATGATATTTCAGATTATCAAAATGGGAGAAATTTTTAGAAGCGGATGTACCTTAAAATTTGAGCCTTTAGAAAATAAATGAAAATTTAAACTTTTAAAAGCGAATGAGTTAAAATTTGTATCTTTAAATTTAAATTTTCCTTTTATTTTGTGTTTCTTTCAAAAAAAATTTATTTTGTGCTGAGAATATATATATTTGTTTAGTTTTGTTTAATTTGGTTTTTAACAGGTTTATTATGATAAGTCAGAATTTGATGCTCATATAGAAGTATGCAACAGTATGTGATAGCATGAAAATCATTGAAGGATTTAGAAAATTTGTTAAGTGGGATTTTAGGAATAATTGATTCATTTTGCATCTTTCATTGATAAATTTGACATTTTTCTCAAATTTAAATTTTTATAATTTTACTGGGATCAAATGACCCTTTATATTTACTATGTGCCTCCGCTATATATGGCAATACAATTATGTAATTTCAGATTTTTTAAATAGGAAATTAGCTACTAAATGGTCTATAAAGAGAGCATTTACTATATCACCGTGATCAGTTTGACTATGGACAGGGCCGTTTCTTGGGGTAATATTAAGGTATAATCGTTCAGGGTTCAGCTTATGAAGAAATTTAAATTGAGTTAACCCTTATTATTAAAAATCAGTTCTTTAATTATATTTTGGTACCATATCATTATTTTATATAATTTTAAATTCATATATTTAATTGACATTAATGTGATGAAAAAAAAAAATTATATAATATATAGTTTAAGAAAGGAAAAAGCACCAAAACTTTATTTATATAAAGGCTCTTTTTATTTTTCGCCAAGGACCAAAAAATATCTCAAACGATATTGATTTATCGAATTTTGTAAAACTTTGATTTTTGTAATACCTAACTCAAAGATATGCATTTGGGGGAGGCTTTCTTTGTTTGAAGAAGCAGGAATTGGAGTAGCCAATAGGACTCTAGTCTCAGGCATCCAAATTCCACGAGACCGTATGTTTGACCTTGTAACAAGTCATCAGTTTTGTGTATTGATAGGCATGTTTGGCCTGAGCAAGAATAAATCACTCATAGTCTAACAAAGTGGCACATGGGTGAAAAAAGTTTGACTTGAGTCTTAGGTTAATTAGTCATATGATTAGATGACATATAAAGAGTGGAAGAATTTGGTCTTAAAGGTTAAAGTAACAAATTAAGATTACTAGACCTTAAGCATGTTATTTTGAGTAGTAATGGACACTCCAATTCATGAAGTAGTACACGCTCTTTTTATGTGCATAAAACAAAGCAGTGGAGTATTTCACATGGGTATGCCATTGATAAATAAGACAATGGACTACACACTAGCTATGGGTGCATATGGGGAGACCATAGGGGACCTTGAAGACTGTGCAAAAAAGCTGGAAGAAGGGTCAGAAAGCAGCTGGCAGCCGTTTGACTAGCTGCTCAATCGAGCCTAGGTCGAGCTGTCTCTTTGACCCCCTTTTCCGATTTTGCTGTTGCTGTTTTCTGGGTTACAATGTAACCCTATATGTCCCTCCTTTGTCTATATATCGTTGTAGTGTTGTATGTATTGAGTAGAGCCAAGCCAAGAGCATGAGCCTCCCATTATCCTTACCATATTCTTCTTTTATTCTCTACACAATGTATAGGTCACACATACACTCTTCATTAATGTAATTCTTTCAACTTTGTATTGAGCTTTAATGTTCCTCTATCCTTTAAACACATAATGATACACTAGCCTAGGATGGTGGATGTAGCTTTATTAATGGTGAACCATCTTAAATCTTGGTGTTATGTTTACATTACTTTAATTGCTTGAATCACCTTAACACTAGTATATAACCATGTTTCATTAGTGCATCTTCAAGCTATGGCCATTAACCTTTTGTGCCACCTTTAAGCCTAAACTTCCGTATTTTTTAGCCTACTCTAAGAGGGGTAATCTAAAACTTCGATGTTTTTACAAAGGACCATATAGAGAAAGATTTTACGATCATCGAGCCATGTTGAGAGAAGCTTATACTTGTCCCAGAGTGAGATATGGTCAAGGGAAATTTTTTTACTTGCTTGGAAAATATGAAAGACCTTAATTTACTTATTGATATGGTAGTTAATCATAATGAATGTAGAAGGAATATTTTTCTCCTGCATTTTTTTTCATGTTCTTCATCAAATTATCATAATTCAAAAAATACATATATTCAAAAAATTTACCATAATTGATGTTGGCTCTTAAGGTTTTGATGATGACTTCACTTTTAAATAAACAAACATATTTTAGAGATTGTTTTGTAGGTGAATATCCGATTTTGTTGAAATCGTTGATGAAACCTATGACTTGGTTCGTGGAAGTTGTACGTGTCTTAAAATATTCAAGAAGTTAGATAAGTGCTTAGGAAGTTAAAAGTTGACAGACGGTCTACTGTTCCTAAAATGAATAATCTAACAGAAGTTGAAGCTGAAGACAGTACACTGTTCCCACGTTGCAGGTCTGGAGAGAAACATCGGCTGGAAAATTGCGAATTAATTATTTTCTGTTTTTAAGTTGATGTAACGGTTAAAAATTAATTTAATTGCTTAATTAATTAATAAATTGGTTGGCAAAACTAATTTTAGGCTATCTAAAAATAGCCTAAGACTTTTTCTTTCTTAAGATTAAGATCTCCTATTTTTTAGGATCTTGTGTTTTTAACTCCTATGCTATTTTTAGCTTAAGGAAACTGATTTTCTCTCTGAGCAAATGACAGTCGGTCATTTATTTTTTGGCATTTCCACTACCATTTGTTTTGAGAACGTGGATGATAGTGGGAGGTGTGTCTGAGGTAACTGCTGGCTGTTCCCACTATAAATAGGAGGAACTTTGCTCAAACCGATATCTATCCAAGAGTGTCCATTTAAGGGAGATCATTTAAGAAAAATATTTTCTGTTTTTAAATGCCAATTAATTTATTATATTTTTCTTAAGTAATTATTTTAATTTTTAATCTTCTTAAGAATTGGCCTTGTAAGGGTAATTGAGTGTTTTGTTGTAACTAGACTTAAGGGAAGTCTAAGGGAATAGAGAAGCTTCAAGAGAAGCGTGAGAAGAGAAAGAGAAGGAGAAAAAGAAGAGAAGAGAAGTAGGCCTAGAGTAGAGAAGCTTCAAGTGAAGCATATTGTTTTATGTAATTGTATTTGATTGCCTAAAACATAGTGAGAATTTTAAAATCCCGGGGGGTCGTGGTTTTTCCTTCTTATTAGGCCAAGAAGGTTTCCACGTAAAATCTTTGTCTCCTTTTATTATTTTTCTTTTCGTTTTGAGTTTAAGTTCTGTTCTTTTCTTGATACAATTCCGCAAAAATTAGAGGCAAAAATCTTAAACTTAATACACAACAATTCACCCCCCCCCCCCTCTTGTTGAATTCGATCATCTATTAGCATTCCTACAATTGGTATCAGAGCCTTGTTCCTCATTTAATCAGGAAACCCTGAGAGCAGTATCCTGTTCCCTGGCAAGATGTTGAAGATGAACGAACGCATGGAAGAAGGGTACTCCACGCAATGGCCACCCATATTTGATGGGAAGTTCTATACCTAGTGGAAAAATAGAATGGAAATCTTCATAAAGGCCGAAAATTACCAAGTATGGAGAGTAATTGAAATTGGAGATTTTGAGGTGACGACCATAAACTCCAACAACGAAACTATTCCAAAACCAATCACTGAATACGAGAAAGAAGATTTTCAAAAGATGGAGATGAACACTCTTGCTATCAAATTACTTCACTGCGGTCTCGGTCCAAATGAGCACAATCGTATTATGGGGTGTAAAAATGCCAAGCAGATTTGGGACCTGCTGGAAGTTACCCATGAAGGTACTAGTGAATTAAAGCGATCCAAGATTGACCTGCTGATGTCCAAATATGAAAAATTCGTCATGGAACCTAGGGAGAACATTCAAGAGATGTTCACTAGGTTCACAAATATCACGAACGAATTAGTCTCTCTTGGTAAGATCATTCCCGTTGATGAACAAGTCAGGAAAGTACTTAGGAGTCTTCCTCAAGACGAACGCTGGAGAGCTAAGGTCACATCCATTCAGGAATCGAAAGATTTCACCAAGTTTAATTTGGAAGAGTTGGCTGGTTCCCTCATGACTCACGAATTGCATTTGGGAACAGCCGATAGTTCCCGAAATAAAGGACTGGCTTTAGCAGCAAAGAATCATGAAGAATCAGAAACGGATGATGAGGAGACTGCTATGTTGGCAAGAAAATTTAAAAAATTCTTCAGGAACAACAGATATAGAAATCAAAGAAATAACAAAGAAAAGAGAACAGCTAACTTGAAGACAAATTTTGAATGCCACAAGTGCAGGAGCACTGATCACTTCATCAAGAATTGCCCTCAATGGAAGAATGAAAAGGGCAAGGGAAAAGCAAGAGAAGTTGGAAGACAATATAAGAAGGGAAACTTCAAAACTGACTTCCAAAAGGCAATGATTGCAGCTTGGGGTGATACGGAGAGCGAGGCTGAGACAGAAGCTCCAGTGGAAGAAGAAACAGCAAACCTATGCCTCATGGCATCTCATCACAATAAGGATGAAGAGTCCAAAGAAAAAGAGGTAATGTCTTCTAGCTCACTCCCTAAACATCCATCTAATCTCAGTAAGAATAAATTAATTAAGTTGCTCTTGGAGACACAAGAGAAATTAGATAAACAGAATACCAAGTGTCTCCAAATCGAGAAAGACCTTAACTCAAGCAAGGATCATGTGTCTTACTTAAATTCATTTAGGATAGATGTACAAAGCAGATTTTTCAATTTGCTAGATCAGAATGTTATTTTGAAAGAAATAATTGAAAAATTGAAGCAGGAATTTATTATTCTTAATGTTGAAATAAATCAGAATAAATTGCTAGGATTAAGAAAAGACGTACACAATATATCCACTCACATGTTTAGCACTGAATTTCAAAAGTTGAAATCAAAATTAGAATCCTATGAAAAAGAGAATGAATATTTCAAAAATAAATTAAACTTAAGAGGAAAAGGGAAAATCAATGAAGTTCCCAAATGGATTATAGATGCTAAAACAAAGAGTAAAGAAGGTCTAGGTTATGTTAAGAATGATAAAAAGAAAAAGGTCTATGTTGATCTCCCTAGTAGTAAAATCTGTTCCTTTTGTGGTAAAATTGAACACCTAAAATATCAATGTGTAAAAAGGGAACAGCATACCAAAGCAAATAAAAATTATGTCGAACGCATATGGATTAAGAAATGTGATTCAAGTATTGTCGACAAGGAACCTAAGGATGACTGGGTTCCTGAACCTAACCATTAATTTGCTTTGCAGGTTCAAGTGAGGGGGAACAACTCATGGTATCTCGACAGTGGGTGTTCCAAGCACATGACGGGTGACAAATCTAAATTTCTCTCACTTGAAGCCTATGATGGGGGAACAGTAACCTTCGGTGACAATATGAAGGGTGAAATAATTGCCAAAGGAAAGGTTGGAAGGTCAAGTTCCCATGCCATTGACAATGTATTTTTAGTCGAGAATTTAAAACACAATTTGCTAAGTATTTCTCAATTTTGTGACAAAGGTAACTCTGTTAAGTTTACTTCTGCACGATGCATAATTTATAGGAACGACACAGGAGATACTGTGCTCGAGGGAATCAGGAAAGGGAACACTTATGCAGTGGACCTGGACACTGTTCCCAAAACCAGTTTAACATGTTTAAGTGTCATAGAAGAAGACCCACTACTTTGGCATAAGCGTCTAGGTCATGCTAGTTTTACATTGATTAATACACTAAGATCAAGAGACTTAGTTAGAGGACTACCAGCTATAAAATTTCTTAAGGAAGAAATTTGTGATCCTTGTGCCAAAGGAAAACAAGTGAGGTCATCTTTTAAATCAAAGAATTTGGTGACTACCACTAGACCGTTAGAATTAATTCATATGGATCTATGTGGACCTATGAGAACACAAAGCCGTAGTGGCAAAAGGTATGTGTTTGTCATTGTTGATGATTATAGTAGATTTACTTGGACCTTATTTTTAATAAGCAAAGATGAAGCTTTTGATGAGTTTGTTTCCTTTGCTAATAAAATACAAAAATCTACCAATCATCAAATTGTTCACATAAGGTCTGATCATGGCAAAGAATTTGAAAATTCAAACTTTATGAATTATTGCAATAAACATGGTATAAATCACAATTTTTCCGCACCTAGAACACCACAACAAAATGGAGTGGTAGAAAGGAAAAATAGGACCTTAGAAGAAATGGCTAGGACCATGTTGATTGCTAACGGTCTACCTAGAAATTTTTGGGCTGAGGCCGTTAATACTGCATGCTATATTCTTAATCGTGTATTAATAAGACCAATCACTTCAAAAACACCCTATGAATTACTCAAAGGTGTTAAACCAAATATTTCCTACTTTCGTATATTTGGATGCAAATGTTTTGTACATGTAAATGGAAAACGAAATATAGGCAAATTTGATGAAAGAAGTGATGAAGCAGTATTTCTTGGTTACTCATTACAAAGTAAAGCTTACAGAGTTTACAACAAAAGAACAATGTGTGTAGAAGAATCAGTTCATATCATTTTTGATGAAACTAACTTTTCAACAAGTGAACAGGATATCAATGATGTTAAAATAGGTCTTGCTCATCTGGAAAACGATGATGAAGAAATAAAAGTGCTAGAATAAGGAACAGCAGGTGAACAGGCAATACAAGAAGAAGCTGAAAGAACTGATCAAATTCAAAAACTACCAGAACATCAGGATCAGCAGACTGTTCCCAATCCAGCTGTTCCCCCTAATGAGCAAGATGAACAAGTAGCTGAACAAAATGACAATCAAGTTGCTGAACAAGAACATGCTACTGTTCCCACAAGAGAATTTGTGCCTAAACCTTGGAAATATCAAAGTTATCATCCTCTTGATCTGATTATAAGTGATATGAATAAGGGAACACAAACCAGATCCCAAATGAGAAACTTTTGTGCACATTTTGCGTTCCTATCATCACTTGAACCTAAAAATCACGAAGAAGCTCTAAAGGATTCCGAATGGATAGTAGCCATGCAAGATGAATTAAATGAATTTGAAAGAAATAAGGTATGGCACTTGGAACCCAAACCAAAAAACAAGAAAGTAATTGGTTTGAAATGGGTATTTCGGAATAAGCTAGATGAGCATGGAATAATTGTGAGAAACAAAGTAAGACTCGTGGTCAAAGGGTACAATCAACAAGAAGGTATTGATTACACCGAGACTTTTGCTCCGGTAGCAAGGTTAGAGGCTATTAGAATCTTAATTTCCTTTGCTGCATTCATGAACTTTAAATTATATCAAATGGACGTGAAATGTGCTTTTTTGAATGGCTATCTTGATGAAGAAGTTTTTGTTGAACAACCCCCAGGTTTTGAGAATACCTCTTGTCCTGATCATGTCTACAAGCTTGACAAAGCTTTATATGGCTTGAAGCAAGCTCCTAGGCAGTGGTATGAAAGACTATCAAAGTTTTTGATTCAAAATAACTTTGTTAGAGGAAAAATTGACAAAACCTTATTCTTTAAGAATAAAGGTTATGATATTTTAGTTGTTCAAAATTTATGTTGATGATATTATTTTCGATGCAACTAATGATTTGTTATGTCAAGAATTTGCCAACCTTATGGGCACTGAATTTGAAATGAGCATGATGGGAGAATTAAATTTCTTTCTTGGTTTGCAAATTAAACAAACTGAAAATGGTATTTTTATTCATCAACAAAAATACATAAAAGAACTTCTTAAGAAGTATGGGCTAAACAACACTAAAATCAACCATACACCCATGGCTACAAATGTTAGATTAGATGAAGACCTAAAAGGAACTAACGTAGATCAAACAATATATCGAGGCATGATAGGTTCCTTATTATATCTAACTGCAAGTAGACCCGATATTTCATTTAGTGTTGGTTTATGTGCTAGATTTCAGTCCAATCCCAAAGAATCACATCTCATAGCAGTAAAACGGATTTTGAGATATTTGAAGGGAACAGACGACTTGTCCCTATTTTATCCTAAAAGTGATGTCTATGATTTAAAAGGTTTTAGTGATGCAGATTATGCAGGTGATCTAGTTAATAGAAAAAGTACATCAGGTATGGTACAATTTCTTGGCTCATGTTTAGTTTCATGGAGTTCCAAGAAACAAAACACTATTGCATTACCTACTGCAGAAGCTGAATACGTAGCAGCAGCAGCTTGCTGTTCCCAAATACTTTGGATAAAGCAGCAGCTAAGAGATTTTGGTATTAAAATTGAATGTGTTCCTATTTATTGTGATAATACCAGTGCCATATGTATCTTTAAAGATCCAGTGCATCATTCACGAGTAAAACACATCCACATTAGGCATCATTTTCTTAAAGATAATGTTGAAAATAAAAATATTGTCGTAAAGCATGTTAACACTAATGAACAAGTTGCAGATATTCTGACCAAATCACTTCCAAGGGAACAATATGAAAAGATGAGATTGGAACTTGGTATGATCAAGCTCCACTGAAGTAAGTTGCATATATTTGCCATTAAAGCATCATGAGAATGAAAAGGTCGGAATCAACCTCAATATCTTGATTGAGTATCAATTATTGAATGGATCAGGTAAACACTTAATAAAGTTTGTACTATGAATGTCTTCTCGTCTGCATATTGTTAATTTGATCAGACCAAAGCAGTATGTTCTTTATTTTCTTCATATAATATTTCATAATATCATAATTCATAATTTTTATAACTTAATATTATCTTATTTTGTTTTCATTTTTTTTAATTCATATTCCATGTCTTTATAATAAATAGTCAACACAAATCAATAAAATGGGAAACGGTTATCTTCTCTCAAGTAATGAAAATGGCAATAAAGAGATGGGACTTAAGGTAACCGTCATTTCAATCATTTAAAAGCCTTCTGTTTACGTCATAACACGCATAAACACTCTTCTTCTTCAAGAAACCGTCCTTCTCCTCTCTCTCAAGCCTTTCAAAATTCAAAAATGAAAACCCCAAAATCCTCTAAATCCAGCAAGAAAACTACCAAATCTCGTACACAAAACCAGCCAAAACCACTGAGAGTAGTTCTTCCTCCACCATTACTGGATGCTGCACCACCCACAACCGAAGAAACCACACAAGAATCACCCAAACAATCTATTGAACCTACCGGAACCAAACGCAAGATCTCATCACCAAAAGGTGGTTCATCTTCCAAAGTAGTCAAACGTTCGAAGCAGAGTGACCCCAATAGTGCTGAAGAAATATCAAAGGAAATGTCTGTTGGTTTCGGACTAGACAAATACTGGTATGACTCTGTCCATTTCCCTCAACTGCATGACATTCTGCAATATCAAGAATTGGAAGTTTTGATGTCAAAGTTTAGTTGCAATTTCATTTTTCCAAATATTATGCGAGAATTTATTTCAAATTTCTCAAATGATTGTGGAGTATGTTCTAGTACTGTCAAGAACATTAAAATAGAATTTAATAGTACATTGCTGGGGGAATGGTTCAATGTTCCAAATGTTGGGTTTGATACAAACTGTGTTGGTTCAAAAATAGTATTTTCTGAGATAAATGAAAAAACGATTTTAAAATTTTTAGGAGTTGAAAGAAAAGGGAAAATTAGCCATAACATTTTGAAACCTCTGCATAAATTACTGTACAATATTGCACGTAGATTTATTTTGCCAAGAAACTCCAAACGAAGTGAAGTAAGTTTACGTGATGCTACATTGATCTATTGCATGGCTAATCATATAAAGATAAATTTTCCATCTTTGATGATTTCTTATTTGTCCGACTGTATTGAAAGGAAGAATTTCGTTGGTTGTGGAGGGTTAGTGACTTGGATTTTCAGAAAATTTGATGTCCCTTTGGAAGGGTTGGAGTTCTCAATGGGCCCCAATATGAAAATAGGTGCTAAATGCCTGCAAAATTTGCACCTAAAGTTAAATAGTGAAGGGATGATAATATATGAATTAGAGGAAGTTGTTGAAGTAGAATCTGATGAGGAAGGAATTGAGGAAGAAGAAGAAAAATTGAGGGAAGAAGGAAAAGAGGAAAAAGAACAAGAGCCTGTTCCCACTAAAACAGGAGAAGAAGAGGAATAGGAAGGAGAAGCTAGTAAGGGGGAAGCAGAACAGGAGGAAGCTTTAGGAAAAGATGCTCACCACAATCTCTGTACTGAGTCAAGTGATGAAGAGATAGTGATAGCATTAAGGAGAAATGCTAAATCTGTTCAAAGGAAGAGTAGGAGGTTAGCTTCAAAACGAAAGGCTACAATGGTTGATGATACCACTTTTGAGACCATGCCTGAATCCACATCAAATGAACCTCCCTCTCCCAAGCCAACCACATCACCACCACATTACAATCCATCACCACCTCCATCACCAATACAGTCTACACCACCACCTTTTCATTCCAACACCTTACCGGATGTAGGTTGTGCTAACCCTGATTCTGTTCATGCAGCTTCTTCAAACCTCATTCTCTCCAAGCTCCTTGACCTACAGTCTCAATTCACTGCTTTTCAAGACGAAGTTCGAGTCTCCCTGGCTTCAACTGTTGATCAACTTACCTTGATGGAGAACCGTCTTGGTGCAAAGTTGGATACTGTTGAAGTGCAGACCGAATACATAGATGAAGAAGAGACTGTTCCCTAATTCCTCTTCCCATAATTTTTAATGATTTGTTGACTCTAACACTTATCAAACAATTTCTTCTTTTGTTTTTGTACCATCTGGGGTACAAGTTTGTATGTGAACACCTGCTACTATTTCTTTTCTTGTTTTTATGGTCTGTAATGATTAACTCTGTGCAGATTTGAATTGCTTTTTATGGCACTTACTTTCATTTGTTGTTTCTTGCTTTCATCACTGACAAATCTATATGGTTTGTGCTGAGGTTTGGTAACTCCATATTCTTTTTGATTGATGACAAAAGGGGGAAGATTATGCACAAACTTAAGGAGAGCTGTGAATACACAGTACATATCTTGATTGATTTATATTGTTTATGGAAGTTAATGTGTTGTGTGCTGTGAGCTTAAAATCTGATCATCTGATAGCTTAGAATCTGATCATCTGTGTTCTGATCATCTGTGTTGATATTAAGTTCTTAATCTGTGTTGATATTAAGTTCTTATGGATATTTTGATTAATTGTCTTGATTAATTGTTTTAAAGTTGTTTCTTTGTTTTTTCTTTGTTTCTTTTGAAAAATACTTAATAATTTTTGTTTTAGTTTAATTATTTTTGAAATTTTTTTTTTAAACATATTTGATATTATGTTTTTATAGAGTAAGTTGGTTTATGTATGCTTGGTAAATTATATTGTAACAAGTTGATTTACTAAGTTATTTAGAGTTGCTTTAATCTCTAGTATGCTCTAAGAAATTTGTTTTACTCTAGTATACTTAAGTTTGGTTATAAAGTTTGTCATCCTCAAAAAGGGGAATTTGTTGGCTCTTAAGGTTTTGATGATGACTTCACTTTTAAATAAACAAACATATTTTAGAGATTGTTTTGTAGGTGAATATCCGATTTTGTTGAAATCGTTGATGAAACCTATGACTTGGTTCGTGGAAGTTGTACGTGTCTTAAAATATTCAAGAAGTTAGATAAGTGCTTAGGAAGTTAAAAGTTGACAGACGGTCTACTGTTCCTAAAATGAATAATCTAACAGAAGTTGAAGCTGAAGACAGTACACTGTTCCCACGTTGCAGGTCTGGAGAGAAACATCGGCTGGAAAATTGCGAATTAATTATTTTCTGTTTTTAAGTTGATGTAACGGTTAAAAATTAATTTAATTGCTTAATTAATTAATAAATTGGTTGGCAAAACTAATTTTAGGCTATCTAAAAATAGCCTAAGACTTTTTCTTTCTTAAGATTAAGATCTCCTATTTTTTAGGATCTTGTGTTTTTAACTCCTATGCTATTTTTAGCTTAAGGAAACTGATTTTCTCTCTGAGCAAATGACAGTCGGTCATTTATTTTTTGGCATTTCCACTACCATTTGTTTTGAGAACGTGGATGATAGTGGGAGGTGTGTCTGAGGTAACTGCTGGCTGTTCCCACTATAAATAGGAGGAACTTTGCTCAAACCGATATCTATCCAAGAGTGTCCATTTAAGGGAGATCATTTAAGAAAAATATTTTCTGTTTTTAAATGCCAATTAATTTATTATATTTTTCTTAAGTAATTATTTTAATTTTTAATCTTCTTAAGAATTGGCCTTGTAAGGGTAATTGAGTGTTTTGTTGTAACTAGACTTAAGGGAAGTCTAAGGGAATAGAGAAGCTTCAAGAGAAGCGTGAGAAGAGAAAGAGAAGGAGAAAAAGAAGAGAAGAGAAGTAGGCCTAGAGTAGAGAAGCTTCAAGTGAAGCATATTGTTTTATGTAATTGTATTTGATTGCCTAAAACATAGTGAGAATTTTAAAATCCCGGGGGGTCGTGGTTTTTCCTTCTTATTAGGCCAAGAAGGTTTCCACGTAAAATCTTTGTCTCCTTTTATTATTTTTCTTTTCGTTTTGAGTTTAAGTTCTGTTCTTTTCTTGATACAATTCCGCAAAAATTAGAGGCAAAAATCTTAAACTTAATACACAACAATTCACCCCCCCCCCCCCCCCCCCCCTCTTGTTGAATTCGATCATCTATTAGCATTCCTACAATTGACAAATATAAAAAGATATACACCGATCATATAATCATTAGTTTAGTAAAACAAACACACTAAGTAAATACAGTAACAATGATCCTTATTAAATTAAGCAATAGCAAGTAGAGTAATCTTGTAATAGGTTTATTAAAGTCACATTATATTGTAATAGTTTTAAAGCCCTAATAATTTCCTAAAAGTAAATGAAAAAAATCAATACTTTTCACAATAAATTTTAAACACCAATTCAATCATTAATAAGTCAATAACACCAAATGAATCCAAACCTCAACTAGTAATCTAGATTTAAAAAATAGCTTTAAGGTAGCAAGAACCCTCATTAAAAAGATAAGAGTTCCAACTCCCATGCGTGTTATTTATAGAATAGTCATATTATGGTCAAGAGTCTCAATTTAATCATTAGAAAGAAAAAAAGTAGATATTAACGTCTAAAGATATAGTTGATTAGGTGGGCAAAGGCCCAATTGAACATTTTTGTGGAGTACTTTTAAAATAGTGTAGAATCGTGCGATTTTAGTTGCAATTTTATGAGTCTGACGATTATAATTGCGATTCTAGAATTTGAAGAACATATTTTCTTTGTTAAGCTGTATTTTAAATGCTACTCTATTAGCTTTTTATGCTTTTATATCATTAGTATAATATCGATAAGAATAAAGCTTGATAATAATTTAAACTTCGTCGGAGATTCAAGAGTCCAAATCGGAGCAAAGTTGGAGTATGCATAATCCGACTTCAAGTGGATGTGGACTGGAAAACATAATCTGAGTTTTATTCGGAGCAAAGTTGAAGGGTGGATAATTCAAATCGAGTCTGATATATTGGCATCCCTAAGGATGAGGTTGGAAAAAATGAAACAAAAAAATGAAGTTTTTTTATTTGAGTTATGATTTTTCCCCTTGGAATTTACGGATTTTGTTATCAAGCATATATCACTCATTCATTATTAATTTCAGCAAGTCTCTCTATAAAATAGGTCCATACAACCAGTCAATTTAATGATGTTCTTTAAAAATTAATTAAGTAATTTAAAATGTAACTGAACATGACATGCTTGATACTATTTATTTATTTTTTTTAAATTAAACATTGGGTCATCCCGTATTAAGCCATCACGATAAAACGGTCTTAATAAAGAAGTTTTCTATTAATTTTAAGTCAATATTTTTATCCATAAATAAGCTACTCATCATTTTTTACATAAATTAACGACAACGTAATGCTCAAATTCTCCCGTGAGACGATCTCATGTGTGAGACCGCATGTTATATTGGACTTAGTAGCCTATTTAGCAAAATAAAAGAATACAATTGCTTCTTTAATTCTTCCTCATCACACCAATCCTTCTTTCTTCTCAATCGTCTTCTTCGATCGTCTTCTTTGATCGTCTATGTGTATTTTTATTTGCTTGATTATACAAGATTGAATTACTATCGTAATATCAAGATCTTAATTTGTGGATGTGCATTGGTACTAAAGACAATGACGATAATGAGTATGGTGATGAAGATGATGAAATGTCTCCAACTGATGTATCTACATTTGCCTCCATCTCCATGTAGCACTACGACTTTTAACCTATTTTCCATGACATCTGCAACTATATTATTTTAATTGAATACATTTCAATTATCTAAATGTAGTTGTTATATACTTATTATATTTGACAATTTAAACTTTGAAATTGGCATTTTAAGGCTTGAAATTGACTATTTAAAGCTATAAGTTGATACTTTAAGGTTTGAAGTAGAAGATTAAAATTAAGTATTGGAGTAGGCAATTTAAGCTTTATAATTGAAATTTTAAGTATTAAATTGACAATTTAAGGCTTGGTGTTGGCATTTTAAGTTTTAAAGTAGGCAATCTAATTCTTGGAATAGACATTTGAAGACTTAAAAAGGCTTTTAAAATGATGTCAAACTTAATCTTTTGTAAAATGAAGGTTAAGGCTTGAAAAGGTCATTTTAAGCCTTGAAATTGACATTTTATTCCTTAGAATAAACGTTAAAAACTTTAAAGTAGGATGTTAGACTTTATAAAAAAAAAGGAAGGTTAAGGCTTTGAGTGATGGTTTTAATTATTAGAATAGACATTTTAAGCCTTGTAATAGAGATTTTTAAACTTTGAAGTAGGATATTAAACTTAATCATTTTGGAAAAGTATGTTAAGGCTTTTTAATCCTTGTAATGGACATTTTAAGCTTTTGAATATATTTCCTCTATCCCTACGAGAATGCACCAAATACTTTTTGAGTGAAATTTAGCGGAGTGGGAAATTGGGTTAGAGAATAAGACAAAAAACAAGTGATGATATAAATGAGTGGTTAAGATGAAGATATATAATAAGTTTATGAATGAGATTAAAAGAAATAATGAGAATATTGCCAAAAAAGGTGAAGAATTAGTAGGACAAACTAATATGGAAAGTGGTGCAAATTAAGTGTGGCAGAGGGAGTACATTTTAAGACTTGGAATTGACATTTGAATATTTATAGTATGATGTTGAACTTAATTAAGCCTTGAAATGTTCATTTTAATACTTAGAATGTACATTTTAATTATGGGATCAGCATTTTAAGCCTTGGAATAGACCTTGAAAGCTTTAAAGTATGATGTTAATAACATTAAAAATTGTTTGGCTGAAATTTTGAATTTGCCGCATACATACAACCAGGAGTGTTCAATAATATCCGATTTGGAAAATCCGACCCGAATTATCCAGTATCTGATTTTCAAAATCGGATAATTTACCCGATTAACAAAATTCGGATAATCCACACTGGGTACCCAAACCCAGGTATTCGGGTCAAATACAAATCCATTTTACGCAAAACCGGATACTTGGTATCCTTTTTATTAATTAATTTAATTTTTTTTTATATATATTTTTGGAAACCATAATGCTAATGCTATTCATTTACTCTATGCAGTGCGCCGTTTCATAATTCATTTCATCGCTTAGTTATTTCTAACTTCTTAGTATCTTCCTCAAAAATCTAAGTAAAACCCTTATTATTTCACTCCTTCATCAAGTCATCATCACTCATCAATTGCTTTTAGTTTTTGGTAGTTTGATCACCGGCTAACTTCTTAGTATCTTCTTCAAAATTTAAATCAATCGTCTTTAGTTTTTAATAGATTGATGTGTAAATTTATGATTGTATTTTAATTTCTATACTCTCCCTATTTTTTACCTCATAATTTGTTTTTTTATGACTAATTAAGTTAATTATTTCTAAAGAGTTAGTATTTGAATTCTATATAAATTTTTTTTAAAAGAAATAAGAGAAGAAAAGCATGTTTAAAGGAAATAAATAAAACTGTATATCCTTTTTTCAGCCCAGTTTAAACCAGATACCCGAATTACGGATATTCGATTTAACCTAGGTCGGAACCGGGTCACATTTTTAGGTATCCGAAAAATCGGGTATCCGGATTTCTGAATCCGGGTTGAACACCCCTACATATAATTGTCGCAAAGGAGATTTGCTCATAACATTCTTATCTACCTGATGCATACTAGACAAGTGTGAATATTTGAAATAAGTAGCTTATTTTAATTAAAAGTTTTAAAAATAAGTTTGGTCCTAAAATAAACGTCTTCGTGTTCGATCCTAAGGTCAGCGCTTATTCGCTGTTACTGAAAACGAACAAGAGAAGAACATGTTGAAAGTAAAAAAATTTACCACAAATTTATTCGTTATTAGTAACAGAGTAACAATGAATAAAAGAAAGACAATATGATAACTTTTAAAAGGTAAAAAAACAATGAGTAGTTGGATATTCATAACAACGAGCCTTAATGGCAACTTTTTTTTTCTTTTAAAAATTATGATATTGTCTTTCTTTTGTTCGTTGTTACTAACAACGAACAAAATTGTGGTAAATATTTTTTGACTTTTAACATATTCTTCTTTTGTTCGCTACTTTTTATTCGCTGTTAGTAATAGCGAACAAGCCTTAGGCTCAAACACAAAAACTCTTATTTTGAAAATTATTTTAAGACAAAAACCTATTTATTTCAAATGTTCACATAATGTGATATGATAATGGCAAAATTTAACATTTAGGGGTCGTTTGGATTGAAAGTAAATATTTAAGGTAGTAAAAAAAGTCAAACTAATGTAACAAAGTTAATTAGAAATGCAAATGAAGTTATTGAAATAATTGTGATAGAAGTAGAATAGGAGTAAATTAAAATAAAAAAATAAAAAAAAATTTGATTTCACTCATTTAGATGCAAAGAATTCCTCCACCTCCCCCTAGGTTAATTTATACTCCAAAATAAGGAAACTTATTGCTATTTTCTCTATTTTTTATTACCTTCTAATTTATTCTTCCACCTCTCTAACAATCAATTTTTTTTAATCATCTACCTAACTAACTTTAAATTCCTACTTTGACTTTTACTATCTCTTAAATATTTGCTCTCAATTCAAACGACCCTTAACCTCAAAAGGCCCAATAATGTTTTTCATTGGTTAAATTCCAAACCCACCTAAAATCCAACCCAACAACATTCCAATTTCCAATCAAACCAAACAGTTGAAGATTAGGATTCAAGATGAAACTCTACCTACCTAAAGTGGGCACATCAAATTCATGTAAGTGGCAACTCCACAACTTTGCCCTTCAATTCCACCATCATTCTCTTTATTTTAATCACAATTCATTCTAAACATCAAATATGAAAAAGACCTCAAACAATTCCACAATCATTCTCTTCTATTTTCATTACATAATCCCTCTTTAATTTTGCTCTTTCCACACATGAGAATTTTACTTAAATCTAGTAATAACCAATTATGAAAGCAAAGAAACAAGCCTTTTATGAACCCCACCCATTAAACATGGCACACCTTTTACCTTAATTATTTGACTAAATTAAGTAACAATAAATTATTGAAGTCCTTTAAGTGTTAATTAACACATAACTCTAATAATAATAATCTTAACGCCTTACGATTAAGATTTTATTATATAAACTAAAAAAACCAACTCGTTTATTATAAGTAAATATACTTTTATATGAAAAAAAAGCAAATATGAAGTATTTTAAAAAACTTGAGGAGATATTATGTAGATTAAATTCAAAAATGTTATATGTAGAGGTGTTCATTCGGGTAATCGGGTCGATTTCGGACGGGTGTCATTCGATTCGGTTGTATTTCAGATCGGTTATATTTCGGATGCGTGTTGCGACAGGTAATACTCGGGTCGGGTCGGTTAGTTACGATTCGGTTGAAGATCGGTTATTCGAGCTATTGGGTTAGCATCAATTCGGTGTCGGTTGAAGTTCATGTCGAGTTTCAATCGGTCTCGGGTTGTCATTGGTTAATAATTGGTTAGGTTTAACCGGATTCAGATCAGGTTCGGGTATTTTTCAAGTAGAATTTGGCTACGAATTGCAAATTACTAATTACCATTGATCGAGTCAGTATCAGATTAAGTTGTTAGTCATTTTTTAATTGATGATTTAAGGTTCATTTATTTAAAGCAAAATAATGAAAATGCAAATCAATTAGTTATCATTATTACATTGTTACTTTTACTTGTTTGACCGGAAATTAAAATTATAAAGTTCTATCAATTTTCATATAATTTAATTAAAAGTAGTTAATAAACATTGACCATTGATTATTAACTCTAAATATATGAAACCATGTATTTATAAAATTTATTTTATTAAAATATTTATGACTTTATTAGAATAACTAATAAGATGATTGAATATGAGTCAATCATACTTTTATGTAAAAAATTGGCTCAGGTTTATAACAGTTCTATCTAAACTTCGTTCAGATTAAGTCGGTTTTAGCCGGATCAAGTTCGGTTTTGAGCATGATTCGGGTCGGATATTACTGGTGTCGGTCACTATTAAGTTCGGGTAATCTCGGTTAATAGTTACGTGACGGTTAGAAAAATCGGTTACAGCTCGGGTTCAGTTTTCTCATTTTCGGTTGTCAACCGGTTCGGGTATAGCTTCGGGTCGGCTGATATCGGTTCGATAAACCTAAAAAAGAAACACATTTTCGGATCGGTTTACTTTCGATTTCGGATCGGATTTTAGGGTCGGGTCACTTTTGAACAGCTCTAGTTATATGACATGTCTCATTGAGATATAATGTCCATATATTAAATAATTATATTGATGTTAACTTTAGTAGAAAATATTAATATTTTATATGATATGTTTATTATGAATTTATGATATACATTGGATATGATGATGATGATTTCTTATGATATACATGCTATATAATTTCAATTCAACTAATAATTATATTTCATGTGGAAAATCTCTGAAGATGTCATTTATAAATTTTCAATTTCTTTATTAAATTGTATGATTGTATAATAATCGTCTTTAAAGAAAAAAAAAGAAATTTGTAAATAACACTCTCAACTATTGCTCATTAACTCCTTTTGAAGTGAATTGCTTATTAACTTAAAATACCCCAAACTATTATTTAACCTTGTATACCCTCAAGTATTAAGTTACTTAACCTTGTATAACTCCAAATATCGCTCATTAACTCAAAATAACTAAAACAACCGAATAAAAATAACATGTATAGTATTTATAGTTAAATATTCTAATACTTTAAGGTATACAAACTTAATACTAATATATCTTAAAAAAAAACTTTATACTAATATTTGAGAGTAAAAAAGAAATATTTTAACTAGTTAATAAAACCCCATAAAATACAAATAACCATGAAGGCACAAAACTTGTGCCCTGTGTCACACAGTCTCTCTTTCAATTTACGTCTCTTTCTAACTTTAATGGAGATTACGAAACCCTTTAAAATCCCCATAAATAATTATCATAGAATCTCCATTTTTATCTCTTTTCTCTCAATTCAACCCAAAATTTGCTGCTTTTTTTAACTAACTATAAGTTACCGATTCTCAAATTTTGGTGAAGATTTTTCTCTGTGATCAAGGTAAGCTTTGCTATTTTGTAGTTTAAGTTCTTCATTTTCTTTTGAATTTTGTAAATATGTTTGGGTTTTTTTTTTCTCTTCTCTGTGTTTTTGTATTGTTCTGGGCAATGAATTTTTCTTTTTGGTCAAATTAATCTTAAGTTTAAAACTATTTTAATTACAGCAATTTGAAAGTAATTTGTTTGATGCAGTAAAAAGGAATAAACTTTCTGGGTAATATGTGAAGTTCAGATGTATCTTCCTTTTGCACAGAATACAGGTAGAACTTAGAAATTTTCTTTTGTAATTTTTCAAAAAATAAAAATAAAAACAAATAATAAAGTGACAAAATTGAGGCTGTTTTGTATTGTTTCCAGCATATGATTCGTGATCTAGAACATGTTGTTTTGTGGTTGTGCCATGTTATGGGTCAATTAAATATTATAATTATAATCTGACAAAACATGGAAAGCAAAAGGATTGCTTCTTATGAAAATATTCTATATGACTCTATATATTTTTTATTATTTGGTAATAATTAATTGTAAGAGAAATGTAAGATCCAGTTGGTGATTTTTTTATTATGTAAAATTATTATTATTGCTATGAATCAACATGGGGTTAGAGTCCTTTTCCACTTTGGAGTAGACTTGTTCTTATTTATTGTTCTTTCCTATAAAGTTTTGATGAAAACTTGCTCATCAACAATTACTTGTATTAGTTCAAAGGTTGTATCTTTTTCACTAGTCAAATTTTTGTCAATGCTATATCAAATATACAAATTTTATTGCTTTGATTATTGATTTCAATCAGTGAAGCATAATTTGCTAGTTAGTTCGCCTTTTGAACTCACGGTTCCCTCAAAATGGTTCAAAAATAGCCTAAACCATTATTTGCTTTTTTCGATTTGTGATTCACAAGGTGATTAGCGAATCATGAGACACTGATTTCAATTTCTGTGAGTTTTGGTTATATTTTGATTATTCTAACATGGGAAATTTGTCTTGCAAAACATCTGGTTGTGATTTGTTGTGCATTTAAAGCTTATTTAGATCTTGCAAGATGATTTGTCTAATGCTGGAATGTTGTACAGGAGGACTTGCAGTGATCATCTAGCTTAGTTTGTTTCAGGAGGGCTGTTTATCTGGCGGTTTTTCGGTCAAGATAAACAGCTCTTAAGTGGGAATAGGAGGTAAGGTCGCACTAGCATCGACTTGATTCCGATTTCTAACAATGACTTCTTCGAGTAAGGGTGATAAGAAAGCTACTCTAGATGCGGGAGCATGGTTGTTTAATATCGTCACTTCGGTGGGGATCATCATTGTTAACAAGGCCTTGATGGCTAGATATGGTTTTACTTTTGGTAAGGCTTCACTGTTTTCTTTTGTAATTTGATTTGCTATCATACTTTCTTTATAATTCATGTCTTCAACCTTCATGATCCTTAAACAGTTGATTTATATCCTGCTTTTGAATTCTATTGCTTATTAAGTTTGAATCTCTTTTAGAAGTGACGGGATCCTTAATGTACCTTATATAGTAACATAGATATATTTTATTTAAAGGGAGGAAAATTCCAGTTTAATGCTCTAACATGTAACATTACTTTTTATGAAAATATTTCTTCTATTATAATATGTGCATTAAATGTGAATTTCTTTGATACGTGGATCCTGTCATAGTCTTATAGTTATAGAAGAAGTCTAGGAGATTCAATGTTTCTTGACTAATTTTAGCCACAATAAATCGATAGATCTATGATACATTGATAATGAAATGTATAGAGAAGGAATTCTTTTCAAATTATATTTAAAATATTGTAAATGTATAATATTTTCTTGTCTCTGTTCTCTTAACATTAGAGGATAAGTCTTTGCTTAATTTAAGAATCGGAGGATTGTTTCATTTGGGGAATCCTTTTTTAAGGTGAGAATAAGAGTGTAGTTTATAAGGTATTGAGGTTATAGTCTGGAACCAAGTCCAAGCTCACTTAAAAGTCTAAAGTAGCTAATTTGGACTGCAGTTGACTAAAAAATGGGTTAAATTAGACTCAAATGATTGGAGTCTGAAGTCCGAAGTATCATTAGTTCAAACTACAATATATTTAAGTTCAATCAGAATTTATGGAAGCTAGGATTTTGAAAGTCATCAGTGTCAAAACATGATGTCAATGAAAATTTGCGTAATTGTATTTTTGATGTTTAGAGAGTAGACATGGTTTAGCCAAAAATATTTAGCAGACTATTTTTTGCATTGCTCTCTATTGGATTTAGAATCAAGGAGAATCATTTGGATTTAGTTCAGAAATTCAGATTAGATTTGGGCTAAAATGAATATTTTCATCAAGATTTGTAATGCGAAAAGCTCAATGTAGTCCTTCCAGTTTACAACCTTAAGTCGTGGAAGAGCAGAGGACACTGTTCTTGATTGGAGCATGTTAGTTATTATGTTGTACATGAGTAGGATCCAAATACGTTATTTCATGGGGAGAAGCACGCACCCTGTTTGCAATTTTTGTTTGGAGGGTGGTGCTGTTCGAGTGGTGGGGCAACAATATTGTTGAAGTTGGTGCTGATTTTTGTGATCAAGGTCATCTTACTGTATATAGCTGGGCCATTTTATCATTTTATGATAACTATGATATCTAAAATGCTTCTCACTTGAATGTTACTCCCTTAAAAATTGGTCATCCCTAAACTCGCTAGTATTTGAGTCATCATTTGCGCCATGCAAAAAGAGAATGGGGGGGCATTAGCATCACAGCATCGTGTAGCCGTGTTAATTGAGCATATAGCCTCAACAAGTCTTTACTCATGACTAATATGAGCACCATAAGGCATAGAGTTGGCTGTTGAGAATATAGCATCATAAAGTTAGCCTTACACCCATGGCCCAGTCAATTGAGCATATAGCAGCATAAAGTTGGCCTTACACCAGTGGAGCTAACTTGAACAGGTCCCTCAGTTAATTTTTCATGACTAGTATGAGCACCAAAGAATTGGTTGTTGATTCAGTGATCAAGGCGTACATCAAAGTAGAGTTCAATAGAAGCTTTATATTGTTTGCATAAAGCTGATATGAGGTATGCCAAGCTTCAATTAAGCTATTTGGTTACAATGTACATTATCTCTGTAGTCTGTTGCATTGGCAATGATCCACTTGTCGATTGGGCTTTCATTGCCAAAGTGGGTTTTAGGAAATAATTATGTGTCAGTCAAAGACGTCCTTTTTTCTTTATACTCCTATATGCTTATCACAGCAGGAACTTAAAATATAATCTACGGAGCAATCCTGAATTACTTATTCATGGAAAGGTGGCATTTTGTAAAAGGTGTGTTGGGTTTTTCAGTAACCTCAGAAAGACACCAAATATTGATGGTTTTGACTTTGAATTGAACTTTTTTTGGATACTTCATGATGCAGACAATGAGAAAATGGTTGAGATGAGCGATTAAGATTGAGTTAGAAAGTTCTCTGGAATATCAGCCTATTTATCCTTCAGAACATTTTCTATTACAATGAGTTTGTAACAATCTAATATTATGTTTGCAGAAACCTTTTTTGTCAAGTCAAGCACCCCCATTGTTGATCAAATTAGAGAGGTATTGGAACTTGTGGGGACATCTGAACATGAGCTTGGGGCTGTAAAATAGGATGAGGGAGTAAGTAGAAACTCCGAGGAACTTGTAGTGAGACTAAAGGGGAGAAAGGAAGCTCAAATAAGCTGGAAAATAGGTCAGAAGGGTATCAAGGGGGTAGTGTTAAGGGAGACAGGGAGTATAGGAAGGAGATGGAAATAGGAAATAGTGGTATTAGGTCCTTCTATAATACAGTTCGTTTTTCAGTGGCTTATTGTACTCATTGTCTGTTGTTGACCCTTATGGGGCGTTTAATTATTGGTATTAAATTAAAAAAATTATTGGTATTAAATTGTGGTGATACAAAAGAGTTTTTGTTTATATTTTCACCGATTGTGATTTATGCCATTCCCTTGATAATGAAGCTATCATTCTAAAACATGTGTTTTTCTTCATTGTTTTTTATGCCACCTAATATCACATTTGCAAGCGATAATGGATATGATTTAATTTTGTGAGGGAAAAAAAAGTGGAGTAGAACAACTGAACAAACATGACCATCAACTTTTTAAAAGTAGTTATTCTAGCTAAATTCAGCTTAAATTTTCATTACCATTTCAATCCCACCATATAATACAAACGATTCGTAAAAGTTATTTGCCCCATAAACCTTGTCAAGTAGTTATTTGCCACCATATGTTTCTTTCGACGACATTGTGTACTCATGGAGATTGTGTGATGTTGATTTGGCATGTTCATTGTATGTTCTCATGAATTGTGACATAGCCAAGGCATTTATGTATAGTGTAGGCTGTTATTACTGTATTGCTGTATTGCTAGTGTTCCACTTCCCTTCTTGAAATTTCAATGTTGCTTAAGTTACTGCTCTTTCTTCATGTGTAGCTCTTGAGTTCATTAGACTAACACTATGTTTGAATAAAAATTTTGGAGAGAAAAGAAAGGGAGGGAAGGGGAAGGGATGGAAGGGAAAGCAAGAGAAGAGAAATGAAAGTGAAGTAGCTTTTGTTTGTATAGGAGGGAATGGAAGGGAGATGAGAGTTCTCCCTTCAAATCTTTCTAACTTTGGAGAAATTGAAACCTTAACAAAAAGTATCCATCAAATCCTTCCAATTCCCTCTCCTCCAAATTCCTTCCTTCCCATTTCGCTATCCAAACAAGGGATTTTTCTTCCCTCCAAATCCCTCTTTTTCCTTTCCCTCCGTTTCCTTCCATCAAAACACACCCTAAATCTGTTGCAAATTACATTTTGTAATTGTGGTTCTGTGATATGTTTCTTTCTTATTATATGTTCAATTTTTGGTTTTCTCTTTGATGTACTGCAGCTACGACTTTGACCGGTCTCCATTTCTTAACCACCACTTTGATGACATCTACGTTTCGTTGGCTGGGTTATATTCAGCCATCACAGCTTCCATTTTCAGACATTCTGATGTTTGTTATTTTTGCAAACTTTTCCATTGTCGGAATGAATGTGAGCCTGATGTGGAATTCTGTGGGGTTTTATCAGGTCCGTTAAGATTTTTAATAAAAAGATTCGATCATATGTTGTCTTAAGTTTGGCACTTCATAGTAATGAATTTGCCTCATTTGTCTTTCAGATTGCAAAGTTGAGTATGATTCCGGTATCTTGTTTCCTTGAAGTTGTTCTAGACAAAGTGCGATACTCTCGTGATACCAAGCTTAGCATTGTGTTAGTCCTGTTAGGGGTCGGAGTTTGCACTGTTACAGATGTAAGTGTCAATGCCAAGGGCTTCATTTCTGCTTTTGTGGCTGTTTGGAGTACTTCTCTGCAACAATATGTAAGTTCTAAAACCTTAAGCTTGATTCTTGTTCTCTTTGCATATCTCGATGTTTTGAAGAGCAATTGAATTAATATTCTCTAGTTGACTTCAGTTGAAATTCATACGAATCAGGCTTGTTCAGCAGCACCACTTCAAAGTTAGTTTTGTACTATGAGTTTCCTTTTTTTAATAAATGGATACTATAAACTAGTAATACTTTTTTTTTAAAGGAACATAATAATTCATTGATAAAAATGTCATACGACATCATTATAATCAAATAAAATTCAATATAGAAAAGTTACGATCATTATAAAGAAAATCTAACACTGAAGTCTTCTCTCTTATCACATCTCTGTTTGATACAACCTCCTCCAAGGGGTCTTTTGATCTGGTGTGGCTTTAAAATAGAAATAAGTTTAATACTATTGGCTGTATTAGCACAATTGACACTTGCGATGACGTATATACCTTTTTACCATTGAATTGATAACAAGACTCCAAACTCTCACCATGAGAGACTTTAAAACTCAATATATGGGTAGATCGAATCCAATATATGAATAGAATAAATCTATAATATACAAAGAATAAATTTTATTTGTAACTAAAAACGAAAAAAGCAAAAATAAAGAGATTTGAGGCTTACCATTAACCATAAGGTTGATAAAGCCCCAAAGTTAACAATGGAGGCTAGGTTTTTTTTAAGAGCTTAGTAATACTTAGGACTTAGGAGTACTACTTTCCTGTCTAGTTAAGTTAAAAGACTGAGATCCTACCCACTTGAAATTAATTTATGTTCTCTTAAAAAAAACTCGGAGATTTTGAAGAGGCTGTACGGTTTTTGTGCTGTGCTAAAATATGCTGGTTATCGAATTTCGTGATGTAATTACATGTTTTTGAAATTCCGTCTTTAATTAGTTAAGTGAATGAATGAGATTGTGCCTGTACTTTTAATTAATAATGTACGATAATCAGGCAGTCTGAAGTATCACATCGACCAGGGATGTCCGGGTGTACGCATATGCGTATGATCTCTGCCATACTTCTCTTAAGCTTGCAAATTCTCTTTTCTTCGTTTACAAAGGAGCTATATATAATTGTCACTTTTATCAACCTCATTCGCGCTATTTGGCATGCGGCATGCCTCTCGCGCTATATATAGTTGTTGATTTGATTTCATTTCGTAATGCACATTTTATGTGCTTGATTCCAGTTCATGTGTGTTTCATCTTCAGTTCTCTAGTTATCTTCTAAATGAACTACTGCTACTGCTGTATTGGGATTCATGCCTTTTCCTTATTATGCAGTATGTACATCATCTACAACGCAAGTATTCTATTGGTTCGTTCAACCTATTGGGTCGTACCGCTCCAGTGCAGGCTGCTTCACTGCTTATTGTTGGGCCTTTTCTCGATTATTGTTTGACTGGCCAAAGAGTTGATGCTTACGCCTACACTTCAATCTCTGTCGTAAGTATTCACAAAACTGCCGTTCCAACATTGTTTTCTATTAGACAATTCATTGTACTTGTTTTCTAACAAGTTATTGAAACCTATGCTTTTTGTTAACATTTATTTTGCATAACTTGTGAATTACAACCTTGAAGTTTAACATTTTTGCAAATTACAGTTTTAATGTTTGTTTTTTTCGACCATTAAAGTATTAAAGTCTACAACATTCAGGTTAAATATAGAACTCCGACCATTTTAATGGTCGAAATTTTAGGTTAAATGTTCGGGATTCTGAGATTTGGCCTGAATACTGTAGACTTTGATACTTTGGTGGCTGTAATTCGCAAAAAATAAGCATTAAGTCTGTAATTCGCAAAAATCCTGAACTCTAAGGCTGTAATTCACAAATTATTCTTTATTTTTTTAAGTGTGTAATTTTTGCTTTGTTCTATTTTAACTTGGTTAATCAACGTCCGTTTCTGCAGTTCTTTATACTACTCTCCTGTATAATTGCGATAGGCACCAATCTCAGCCAGTTCATCTGCATCGGTAGATTCTCAGCTGTAACCTTCCAGGTTCTTGGTCACATGAAGACTATTTTCGTGTTGATCATGGGATTCGCTTTCTTCGGGAAAGAGGGTCTCAACTGGCATGTCGTTTTGGGTATGATTATTGCTATTCTTGGAATGATGTGGTATGGAAATGCGTCATCAAAACCCGGAGGAAAAGAGCGCTGGTCGCCTCCAGTCTCTGATGTTGAGTCACAAGACGATCTCGACAAGTTGCTTGGGGCTGAATCCAATATGTCAAATGGAAAAGCATAGAGATCTTTACTTGTGGCGTGCTAAAGAAAATGGATGATGAGGAACATTAGTCTTTCAGAATTTTTTCTTCCATTTTCTACATTTTAATGGATATAGTTCTTAATTTATTTTTTCTTACCTACATATAGATTGAAGATCAAATATATAGTTCGAATACATCCATTGTTTTTCATCGTTAGCAAGTGAAGATTTACTCCATTGTTATTCGTTATTTATTTTTGAAGTGTAGTTGAATATATTTAAATTTGGTATAGGACTAAAAGTTTGTAATTTTTTTTGTTTCAGATTATAATAAATGTTGGCTTATGAAATTATGTGCACTTTTTATTTAATGTAAAGTTATTGATTATGTTAGACTTGATTAGATGGTGTTTAAATGGAAGTCATGTAATTAAATGACTTCTAAGTAGATGTTTGTTCGTATTAAATAGTGGTAATGAAGATGATTTGTAGTGTATATCTATATGAAATGTACATGTTATTTTTCTTGGTGATGAAACTTTGATCATAAAAACATTTTTATGTTCACAATTTTTCATTATCATCTAATATTACATTGCCAAATTGTAATATATTAAGTTTAATTTTTTTGAGGTGGTGTTGTCATTTTGAAAGACAAATGAGGACTATACAAAACCAAGTGAAGAATCTCGCCTAACCAAAGGTAGCATGATTCGAGGCACTGGTATGAGCAACGAGATTGGTAATTTTTTAGATGAGTATATATGGATGCAAAGCCTATTGAATTTCCTACCTTTCAACATGAATGGAGACTTGGGGAATATAGAACAATTGGCTCAAAATCGATGAGACCTCCCAAAGATAGGTGCCTTCCAATCACACTTGTATTTCTTGTATTATGTTTTAGAAGTTCATTTCTTTTTAAAAAAGCATCTTGATATTTTGTGCCAAAATCCTTCTAAAAGGACATAGGATATTGATGCTATTGTGAAAGAAGACATTTATTGAAAGGTTTCATGATCAAGTAGTATGTGAACAACTTGAGGATGTGTCACGAAACTCTTAAGTGGTTAGATTTTGATCATCGTGAAGATGTCAACAAATATATAGGTTATGATGTGAATGAGTGTATATTTTGGACCAAGGGTGAAGATAAATTTCATCTTTTTTGGCAAGATATCAATATTTCTATTTTAGCTTCATCTACATTTTACATGAGTGTTAAGGATCGATAGCAAGTTGATGCAAAATTGTTAAACTTCGAATAAGTGCATAAAATATGAGAGCTTGACTACTCTAGTTGTATGGCTGGTCTTTTTAATTGAAAGTGAGTAAATAGAAATCAGCGATGCGTAAAAAATAATGCAGCATTTAGTTGGGACTGTGAATGGTTTCAATCTCACATTCTTGTCTAACTTGGGAAATTATTCAACAGAAGAACACAAATTTCATCGGAAATTCCTTGAAGAGAAAATCATTCTCAAGCAAAGATGACACCGTACAATGGTGAGTTCTTTAGAGCTATTGATTTCAAGTTCAAAGATATTCATAAACACAATCTATCTTATTTCTTTCTCCTACCAAGAAGCTTTATGTGTTTGTTTTATACATTTTTAAGTGCAGTTCAAGGGATATTGAGCACATTTAGGTGAACTAACCATAAAATTACTTTCAAGATCAAGGGTTCCTTTTAGTTCTATCAATTGTATACAAGTTGGAGAAACAAATAAAAAGTGACTTGCATCAGCTACACATCTTTAAAGACCTAACCAGGAATAGAGGTAGCTGAAAGCGTCTTATTTATGTCTTAGATTACTGATTCTTTCCCACTTATTTGTTGTTATTGTTCCTTACCTTTTATATAACGCTCTTTTACCTATCTGTTTTTTTATCTCTCTACCTCCTTTTTTATTTTTAGTTATTTATATTTCTTTTATTTAATTTTTTTTAAATTATTGTTAGGGTGAAGCTTGTGTTGTAAGTTGCACCCTTGCGGGTAGTTGCAAGATTCACTCTCTCTGAGGATCTTTTTTAAGCCGAGAAATTCTTTGACCGCATCTTCCTTAATGTATATGGGTTGTCATCTTTCAATTCTCTCCCCAAACTCTGATCATAATTTCTATGAGTGGGATACACGGATATGAAAATGATGAATTATCTACAAATGGTATTGAGTTTGTCATGGTATCGTGTATATTCCTATTTTTGGATTGTTAATCCAATATAAGGTCCCACAATTGACAAATTTTGCATTATTTGTAGGGTATAATTTTATCCCCATTGAAAAGAACTTGTAAACAACCAAAAAATGTAAAAGAATATTTTTGGTAAACCCAAAATTAAAATTAGAAAATAATTGGTACAAAACCCTTATTTTAAAACAAAATTGAGCCATCTTGCAACAAATAAAAGGAACCCAAAATAGTTTTTTGAATGTAGACAGAAAATTTGAAGTTTCACGTAGCGAGTATATGTATTAAAAAACAAGAACATGTTGAGGCCACTTGCAATTAAGAATTAAATAATTCCTGTTGATCCCAAAGTGTGTCCCAAACTTGTCGACCATCTTCCCTAACAAACTTGGCTTAAATCTGCAACTTATTTATTCTTAAGTTAAAGGGGCACGTACGCAGTATTTATAGATTGTAATATGTATTATTCATTATTAATTCAACTAAACCAACGACTTTTTCGAGTAATGCTATATTAATAAAGTGTTAAGCTTTATATATAATAAATTAATGCAATATCAATATTGTTTTACGTATTACAATAATAATAATAATAATAATAATAATAATAATAATAATAATGTATACTATATATTTTTTAATGTTATTAAGTGACCTTTATTTAGGATAAAATTATATAGGTTAAATGCATGTAATTTTATCGTCAGTAATGATAAGACTAACAATGAAGGTGTTTATAATTAATGTTTAGTATATTATGTGCAACTTTATATAAATAAAAAACATATAATTTAATAAGATATTTACTTTAATCTATTATTATGTAAAAGCATAAGAACTATAAATTGTATCCACTTTATTCTGGTAAACTAGTTGTACTTTTATTTTGGTAATTTTAAATCGTCATTTTTATCAAGTGGAATTAACAAAAATTTTATGAGGTCTCCGTAGCCATGGTAAGCTGATTCGAACTCTTCATTCGATCCAACTTGAATCTAAGTCGAAATGAGTGGGTTTGAGTTGAGATTTTTGCTCCAATTAATTAAATAGGTAGATTTGACCTAATCTGATAATTAACTGAGTTAGGTAAAGATCAAGATATAAACGAGAAATAATGTATAATCCTTTTAATTATATGAATTATTTTCGAGTCAAATCAATTAGTATAATCTGAACTTAAGCAACTCATAAACTAAAATTTTAAAATTGAGACATGAAAAATAAGATAAAATAATTTTATAAACCCTGAAATAGAAACTAAAAACTTTCAACTAGCTAAGAGGGTTGAAATCAAGATGACCTATTTTGTTACGGATCAAGCCATGGTTGCGATTTTCAACCCAATTAACTAAAACAGAGTAAGTTCGAATCAAGAGGATTCTGATCCATTTATATATGACTAAAACACGAAATTGACCCAACCTTATCTGTTTGACAGGTCTCCACTCCTGTATATACTCCTCAATCCT
Source organism: Amaranthus tricolor (assembly GCF_026212465.1). Classification (NCBI taxonomy): domain Eukaryota; kingdom Viridiplantae; phylum Streptophyta; class Magnoliopsida; order Caryophyllales; family Amaranthaceae; genus Amaranthus; species Amaranthus tricolor. Next base: position 21,544,432 of record NC_080049.1, read on the forward strand.
CATATTCTAAACTTTTAAAATTGTTTTTTTTTTTCATTTCAGTAAAATTATTATATTTTATTTAAAAAACTCTCACATTAATGTAAGTGATGTAGAATTTCGATTTCCATCTAATTCCTCCTTTCATTAGCCTACCTTATAATAAAAAAAAAATTTCAAGTATTTTAAAACGTGTATTTTAACCTAATAATCGAAGTTTGCCATTTAGAGAAAAAAAAACTCTATTATAAGAAATTTGTCTCACTTTTTGTATGACACTGTCTCATTAAATTTGTTGTATTTGTATTTATGATTATAATTCACTTTTATACACATTTAATTTGATTTTTCATCTCTTCTATAAAAATTTTTTACTTTTCCATAAAATATAACTATTTATTTTTTTTTTCCGATTTTTCCACTAATTGCCAATCTGAAAATTTTCATAGTATTGATGGAGTATTTATGCAACCACTCAAGAAAGTCCACAACTCTTTTTAATTATCTTCTTCTCTCTTATAATTATGTATTTATGTAACTGCACGTGTGATGTATTTTTTCAATAGTCTCATTTCATTTCAGTACATTTCTTTCTTCCTTTTTTTACAATCATCCACTTTGTGTTACTTAGGAATTGTTTTGGTAGCTCTCACTCCTCATATTCGAATCCAAAATATTTAATATGTATGGGTGGAATCAAGTATGGTCATGGTCCAAAATATTGTTGGATTTGTCCCAAATCCGCTCTTGTGTTTAGGTTTTTGGATCAATTTTTAACCTGATAAATTCGGGTCAAAAAAATAATTATCTGAGTTTGGGTCTGAAATCTTCAAACCCAAGCTCGACACTCCTAATCTAAACCTTCGAACTCATTTAATACCCAGATCCGTTTGACCCATCCTAGATAGATCCTTCAGACTCAACTTATTATATAACCCAAAATTATTTTTTGTGACACTCTTAATTTTTGTAATAATAAAATATTAAGACATAAATATTATTAAATAGCAGCGAATGGTAAATATGGGGTGTGCACCACACTCTGAAAATGTAACGCCTCAAAAAAAACAAACATTTAAAATTAATATAGTTTAAGGAAAAATAAATATTCTAAAACTAATTTATTAAAATGCACTCATGACGTATGATTTATATCGCCCACACTTATTCATTAGACTTTAAAATAATATGTCAAACTATTTATACTTGAAAAAATTTGACTTTAAATTAATATTTTATCATTTGAAATCCATAATTGCATTACATAAGTATTTATATATTGTGTAAATCAAAAGATACTCTTATAATATAAATATAAAATACTTGTATTGTCATAATAAGTATTTATATATTAAATATAATGGTTATATGGGTAAGTGTAACCCCTAATTATTATGTGAGTTATTTACAATTTTAAGAGAATATTTATCCTCTTTGTAAACCTCTAATTAAGGGAATTGAAGGGTCTTAAAATCCCATTTTCAATGCTATATAAAGACATATATGAAGAGTAAAAATGTGAAAATTAAACTTGTGAATTAAAATTTTTTCCTTTACTGCTGATCTCTTTAGTTGTAAAGCAAAATTTTCTTTTCTATTGTTGGCTTATACTGCATTGGGATTAATCTTAGAGTAAAAGATAATGGGGCTAAATACAAGAGTTGTATACACATAAAATTAGTTTAAGAATTGTTCTTAAACGACGTACTAGTATACGGAGTCTTACAGACATTGTTGGTGGATTACACAAGAAGAACTTCATTTACGGTTTTTGTCTCGTGGTTATATTTTGCTAGTGAATTCACGCTACTTAGGTATAATTTCTCATTCCGATGTTTATTTGTTTCATGTCATCTCAAAAATTCGGTCATAGAGAGATTTTTGTTTTCCACACGTTAAAAGTTAGCAGTAATCCTAAAAAAAACCAAGTAAATCAAGTTCAAAATACCAAGATAAATATTAGTGGCACCTATACATATAACATACATATTAACAACCAAAGAAATTATTCGTTCATAAAGTTTACATTGCAATGGTAATCATCATAATCAATAAGCTATGCCATTATAACCAAAATAGAACATTTACAACATTATTACAAACAAAATCGAAAGCTTCATATAAATATTAACAGTGGAGTTTTAATTGGAAAATAGTAAAACGTAACAACTCACGTTTTAATTTTGGGTCGTAGTTTGAATGTGTTTTGTTAGTGTAATTAGATGATTTGCAACATTAGCTGGATGTGTAATTATAATGTTTGGTGATTAGATGCTTCGCAACATTAGCTAGATGTTGGTAACGTTCGTTCTTTTTGTTGTTATCCTCGAGAGTCGTGTCTAGCGGTCAGCTATAATTTACTCCCATCTATTCACTCTTATAGTTTTATTTGACTTTTGACGTTATTTATCAATCACTCTTAACTTGTATTTTATTTTTAATCTATAAGTTATAATATAGTTAAGTGAGATTTTGTTTAATTTGTAGTGCAAAGATCATTAATATCAACTTTTTACATTTTTTATTAGGAAAAATTACCTAGAAATAATCAAATCTTTTATTGTTTTCTATAATAATTCCAACTTTTGATTAACCATGACCAATCTTAATTTTAAGGTTTCTTATCCAAGAACATTGTTGGCCAAATGATGACTAATTTTTGCAATTAAATTGCTACAAAAAAAAATTAAATAAATAGTCAAAAATATTTAAAAGTAAAAGTTAAAATGAAAAAATAAAACTTACTTGATTTTTTTTAAAATTTTTTTTATAATTTTTCAATTTTTTATAATGTAATTTTGTATTTACTTTTTTCATTTATTTGATGCAAATTGACTTGTTTTATAGGTAAGAGGTTACCTTGTGTATTCTGATCAAATACCCTTTATAGCTAGGATTATTCATGTTTAATCAAAAATAGAGATTATTGCAGAAAAATCATTAAAAGATTGTATTATTTTGGATAATTTTTACTTTTAATTATGCATAATTATAGATAGAATTATTGCATTGACTAATTTTTGGACGTTTAGAGTATATAAAGACCTAGATTATATATACTACATAGTAAGTACAGTAGTGTGACAATATGCAATAAATAAGCAAGTTCAAAATATGCCTAATAGAAAAAAACACAAATTGAAAACAGCGAGAAAGCAGCGACTTGCCGCCAATAAGCAACGAGTATCGCTTGTTTAAAGTTGAGTCTCATTTTGAGACTGAACCTAAACCCGAGTCGGCGTTTGGGTGAAAGTCAAGTCGACTTTCTGGCGAAAACTCTTCGCCAGGCTGTGCCCTCTATCTCGTTTTTGCGGTTTTGTTAGTTTATTTCTTTAATATTGTTTGAATTCAATCATCACTAATGATTGGTAATCTACGTATAGAGGTTAAATCTTATGGAACATCATATTGTTTCATTGATAAACTTTGGATGAAACAAACACTTGTTTCAGAAGCTTAGTTTGGATGAAACAAACTTATTTCATAAGTAGGCATTAATTGATACTTTCTTATATGAATGGAGGGAGTATGGAAAGGGCATTCCACCCAATTTTTAGAGACAAAATTTCTGAATTCTCTTAGAACATTCATCTTGTTCTTGTTTCTTCTTTACATGAGATTGTCTTTGATGGAGTAATTAATTCATTGTAATCAAAGATCATAATCCATCTACAATACTTTGTCTTACTCTTGCAATATCTTTTGTACTAGGATATTGTCGTATATGTTGTATCTCATTGTGAATTTTATGATCATCCCAAGCACTCTTATGGGAGAAATATCATAAAAGAAAGTATACTCACGCCTCCTATAAATATCAGGTTTTTGAGCCACTCTAATTCACTGTCGCAAACTTATCTTTATGGTGTCCTTTTGGTGATTGGAAAAGTTCTATAGCCAACTTCATGGGAGTACAAATAGTGTAGTATTTATACTTGTAACACATTTGTAATAACATTATTTTGCAATACTAATGTGTGCCCAGTCAAATGGGACTATTAGAGTGAATATGAGGGAGTATTATGTTGGCTGCTAAAATTCCGAGCATCATAGTTTGTAGTGTTGACACCTCTTATTTGCAGTTTCAGTTGCTGTCGAGTTGCAGTTTTCAGGTCTGAAATAGCTATTGTTTGCTTTGTTTGGGTATGTGCCCTTAAATTGTTACTTACAGTTATTGCTTTGAATGGATGTGTGGCATGTGACTTACTGTTTTTGATCAAGATAGTTGCACTGCACTCAGAATAATTAGTTTTAGCCAGCTACCAAGAATTATATATTCATGTTTTGATAGCAATATAGGGCCTTTATGTTGTTTCCTCGTGCTATTAGAGGCCTTTTGTTGAGGCGCAGTGTTTCCTTCGGTTTTTGAGTGGTTGGGATTGCTACCTTGCTTCATAGCCTGCTTGTATGTTCTTCTTTTTGTTATGGCCTTTACTACGGTCCTTTGATTGTTGTTTGTAAATGCAATTATGTTTCTTTGATTTAGTTCTTAACTTATTGTGTTTGCTTGATCTATCAGTTGAAGTCCAGAAGCAAAAAGAGTTGAGTACTAAGTTTTCATTTCGTGCTGCTTTTAAAAGTTTAGTATCGTGTTACTTTTTTATTTATTCTAAAGCTGATTGTGTTGCATATAATAAATTAGGGCAAATTTAATATTGTTGGGGATGAAATGTCTCACCTATGTCTAATGTGAAAATACTCTTGGTCAAAGGGTTAAAGGTCAACGTCAACATTTAAGTCAACATTCCAATTCAGGTCAAAGTCGCAAGTCCAACTTACTATACAAGTTATCAACCAGCTGAGTGATTTAGAATTAAATTCTCCCCAAAGTTGAAAGATTTAAATATTAATCTAAAGTTAAGATTTGTAGAAACTAAATCACACAAAATTGAGTTTTTAAATGTAATTTTCTCTAAAATTAAAAGAACTCGATGTTCATGAAATATCAAACTACTTTGTCAATTTCAATTTACTGCATTCTCCATTCCATCAAGATTTCAATCTTTTATGAAAATGATTCCTACCACTTTTATGAATTTCTATCCTTACATTTTAGGTATGGAGAATCACCTAACGCACGAGTAGAAAGAAAATTTTAATTTTCTTATAAGTTGTGAGTATATATAATCTCTACTTTAGGATGAAATGATTAATTTACAACTCTATCAATCCTAGATTCTTTAAAGAACGACTAAAATACTCAATATGTTCCTATGAATTTACTACTTCTTATGTTCTTTTTTATTTAATATGCACTTTAGTAAATTCTAAGCCTTAATATCTCTAAGTACGCATCAGAAAAAATTTATAAAAGTTATATATTAAAAAACTTTTCCTATGAACGGGATAAATTGGGTATGATGATGATGATATATTAAAAGACTTTATATCAAAACAAATCTAACAAGATCTCACATGAATATATTTTATCTTTAATATACACTTTAAAAATTTAATTTAAATTTCTCTCTTAAAATGGACAAACGTAAAATGGACAAAAAAAAAGAAGTACAAAACATTTTAAAAACCTTCCATTTTGATTTGCAATATATAATAATTTTAAAGGCACAATAAAATACCTTTAATAATTGTGTAAGTTTTTTTTACATTGATCTTAAGGAATAAAAAAGTACAAAAAAGTTCAAACCTTTTTAAAAAAATTAGTTAGGATTAAATGAGAAATAAACTATTTTCTCTATTTCATTAATATTTTCAATTATTTAACTAATTTATATGAGTTTTTAAAGTCAAATAATATTATTTTAATGAGACAGATTCACCAAGGGACTAATAATTTTTATTGAAATGTTGTAATTAGTCTTCAAATTAGATATGATCCTATTCTCCATCATTGATAGCTTTTAGTTAGGAATTTATAAGAGAGAGAAAGATGGTGACATATGTGTTGCAAAGTAATGGATCCATACTTACACACACGTACACAAAGTCACAAAGTTGAAAGAAAGGAAAACCATCCCCACCCTTGAATCTTCATATGAAGTACTTGATAGACAAGACAAACAAACAAACAAACAAACAAACAACCCCCAAATTATTATTTATTTATAAATACTAATAAGGGTAATTCAATCTAAACCCTAAATTAATCGACCTTCTTAGTTCTTCCCTCCACTTACCTTACCCTATTTCCACATCTTGAATATTGAATATGAGTATTTTATTTCATTTTTTAACAGTTGAGATAGAGAGAGAAAGACTGGTAGAGAACTTCAAGAACATACTCTATTTTAGAGGGAGTGTATCACATGGCAATGGCATGTGAGTACCAGCTGTTTCCTCCCCTCCTCCCTAAGTCTTCCTTCTTAATTCCCCCTCTTAATATATACTCTTCTCTTCTTCCTTACTCCAATCTTTTACCACTTTCTTCTTTCTCTATCTTCCTCTGTTTTTTCCTTCATTAATCAAGCTTTGAGCTTTCTCATTAATGGCCGACTATGAAACCCTAACCCACTGAAACCCACTTGTAAAACTGTAAATTTAGCTTAATGAAACTTTACCCACATAAAATGAAGCAACTTTGCGCTATATTGTTGCTCTTTTCTTTTTACCCTTATCTATTTTCCCCTGTTTTTTCTGCTTCTCCTCCTCCTAATGGAAAAACTAGAGATGCCCAGAAGTTGTTGAGCTTTAAATCTTCTCTTTTTAACCGAAATATCCTCCAAAACTGGGAAGAAAATGCTGACCCATGTCATTTTACTGGTGTTTTCTGTAATAACTCCAGAGTTTCTTCTTTGGATCTTAACTCTTTCTCTCTTTCAACTGATTTTTCTTCTGTTTCTACTCATCTTTTCTCTATTGAACTCTTGACTTCTCTTTCTTTATCTTCTTCAAATATTACTGGTTCTCTTAAACCTTTTCCTCTTTGTTCTTCCTCACTCTCAGAAATTGACCTCTCTCAAAATTCCATTTCTGGGTCTTTCCTTGATTTGTCAAAGTTTTCTTCTTGTTCTTCACTATCAAGTTTGAATCTTTCCTTCAATTTATTGGATTCTTCTAAGGATTTGAAAGGGGCTCATTTTGGACTTTCTCTCAAAACTTTGGATGTTTCTTTAAATCATTTATCTGGGCAACAAGTTCTTCCATGGGTGTTCTCTCAAGGTTGTGAGAAGTTAACCCACTTAGCTTTAAAGGGGAATAAGTTACAAGGAACATTTTCTCTTAATGGGTGTTCTAATTTGGAGTATTTGGATCTTTCTTCCAATAATATATCAAGTTCCATACCAAATTTTGGGGAAAATTGTCCTAACTTGAAGTACCTTGATTTATCTTCAAATAAATTTAATGGAAGAATTGATGATAATGTACTTGTTGGGTGTAACAGTTTGAGCTTCTTGAATGTCTCTGAAAATGAGTTAAATGGAGGATTTCCTTCATTGCCATCTTCAAGTATGCAATATCTTAACTTGGGTAGCAACAAGTTTCAAGGTATGATTCCAAAGAGTTTTGCTGATGATTTCTGCTCAACTTTGGTAAATTTGGATCTTTCCTTCAACAATATTTCTGGTATGATCCCAAACGGCTTTGAATCTTGCTCCTTATTGGAGATTTTTGATGTTTCTAACAACAATTTTTCTGGGGATTTGCCTGTTGACATATTTTTGAAAATGGGAAACTTGAAGGAACTGCACTTAGCCTTTAATAACTTCAAAGGTTCTTTACCTGATTCATTCTCTATGCTTAGTAGTCTAGAATCATTAGACTTAAGCTCCAATCTGATTTCTGGAAAAATCCCATCTGGGATTTGTCAAAACCCTGATGGAAAGCCTAGCAAATTGAAAGAACTTGACCTACAAAACAATCAATTAACTGGTCCAATACCATCCAGTTTAAGTAATTGTTCTCATCTAATTTCTCTTGATCTTAGCTTTAATTACTTAAGTGGCACAATCCCAACTAGTTTGGGTACTCTCACTAAGCTCAAAGACTTGATCATGTGGATGAACAAACTTGAGGGAGAAATCCCAGCGGAGCTTATGTATACTAGAGCACTTGAAAATTTGATTTTAGACTACAATGAGCTAACTGGTTCAATCCCTCCTGGTCTGATGAACTGCACAAATTTGAACTGGATTTCGTTGTCGAGCAACAAATTGAGCGGAAAAATACCATCTTGGATTGGTAAGTTGAGTAATCTTGCCATTCTTAAGCTCTCAAACAACTCGTTTTATGGCGAAATCCCACCCGAGTTGGGTGATTGTAAGAGCTTGTTATGGTTGGATTTGAATAGCAATATGTTCAATGGGAGTATTCCGAAGGAGTTGGCGAATCAGTCGGGTAAAATGGCTGTGGGTCTTGTTGTTGGGAAGAAATTTGTGTACTTGAGAAATTTTGGAGGTAAGGGTTGCCAAGGAACTGGGAATCTCCTTGAATATGCTGGGATTAGGCCAGATGCTGTTAATAGACTCCCTACTGTTTGCAAATTTCAGCAAATCTATCAAGGTCATACTCAGCCCATTTTTAACTATAATGGGTCTATGATCTTTCTTGATTTGTCCTATAATCATCTTCAGGGTGGTATCCCTAAGGAGCTTGGCACAATGTACTATCTTTCCATTTTGAATTTGGGTCATAATAATCTTTCGGGTCCAATTCCGGATGAACTTTCAGGGATGAAAAACATTGGTGTTATGGATCTATCTCATAATCATCTGTCGGGTTTAATCCCATCGTCTTTGGGTAGTCTTTCATTGTTGACAGATATGGATTTGTCGAGCAACAGTCTCTCTGGAATGATTCCTGAATCAGCACAGTTTGAGACATTCCCGGCTTCTAGATTCTCGAATAACCCTGGCCTATGTGGTTATCCTCTTCCTCGGTGTGACAAAAACGATGGGGCGAATTCGACTCAACATCACAAGCATGGGAAACAGGCTTCCCTTGCAGGGAGTGTGGCAATGGGATTGTTGTTCTCTTTGTTTTGCATATTCGGGTTGATCATTGTCGGCCTTGAGGTGAAGAAACGACGGAAGAAGAAGGAAGCCTTGCAGGATATTTATATGGACGAAAACTCTCAATCGGGAAACAATACAGCTTCTGCTTGGAAATACACGAGTAATCGCGAGGCGTTGAGTATAAACCTTGCAGCATTCGAAAAGCCTCTCCGAAAACTTACATTTGCTGATCTTCTAGAAGCCACAAACGGTTTCCACGATGACAGTATGATCGGAAAAGGTGGATTTGGTGATGTCTACAAAGCTCAACTCAAAGATGGGAGCGTGGTTGCTATCAAGAAGTTGATACATATAAGCGGGCAAGGAGATCGAGAGTTCACAGCCGAAATGGAAACCATCGGAAAGATCAAGCACCGTAACCTTGTACCTCTTTTGGGATACTGCAAGGTCGGGGAAGAGCGTTTGTTGGTCTACGAATACATGAAATATGGATCCCTCGACGATGTCCTACATAATCATAAGAAAGGTGGGATCGAGCTAAATTGGGCGGCCAGGAGAAAGATCGCCATCGGAGCAGCTCGAGGCTTAGCTTTCCTACATCATAATTGCATTCCTCACATAATTCATCGCGATATGAAATCGAGTAATGTTCTACTAGACGAAAATGTAGAAGCGAGGGTGTCTGATTTCGGGATGGCTAGACTAGTGAGTGCAATGGATACTCATTTGAGTGTGAGCACTCTAGCAGGTACCCCAGGATACGTTCCACCCGAGTACTACCAAAGTTTTAGATGCTCGACCAAAGGGGATGTATATAGCTACGGTGTTGTATTACTCGAGCTGCTCACAGGGAAACCGCCGACAGATTCAGCAGATTTTGGTGACAATAATCTAGTAGGTTGGGTGAAAATGCACGCGAAATTGAAAATAAGCGACGTATTTGATCCCGAGTTAATAAAGGAAGATCCAAACTTAGAAATCGAGCTCTTACAGCATCTGAAAGTCGCGTGTGCGTGCTTGGATGATCGACCATGGAAACGCCCGACAATGATACAAGTCATGGCTATGTTTAAGGAAATACAGGCAGGTTCGGGGCTTGATTCGGCGTCTACCATTACAGAAGATGATGGAAGTTTTAGTACAATGGGAGCAAGTTTTAGTACAGTAGATGTACTAGATATGAGCATAAAAGAAGTCCCTGAAGGGAATTACAAGCAATAACAGAAGAAAATGGATTTTCCTGATACCAACATTCATAAAAATGTAGTATCTTGTAACAAATTAATGTATGTATGATCAAAAAAACTTTTTTTTTTTTTATAAGATTTTTATACATAGATGGTTTTGTAGTGTGTATATATTGTACTAAATTAGTAGCCTATTCCAGTTTTTTTTAATTAGTTTTCTTTGCTTCTAACATGGGCAAATGAACATCTAAGCAAGTAGTAAAGTAATTTTCCAGCCTATTCCTTTTTATTGTTCCATTTTTTAATTTTTGTATGTTTGTCGATGTAAATATTCAATCAAAAATATTTAAAATTGTGTTTAATTAAAAATTATTAAATCTCAATGGTAATAAATTTACGTTAAGACAATTCAAAGAAGATTTTATTTGAATATAATTTAACTTGTACTTCTAGTATATAAAGAACAATATGTAAACTAAAAATAATCGATAAATAGTAACTAGTAAGTAATCAAATGGAACAATAAAAGTAAATTTAGCTTTATATTTGCTCCATTTTAAATTAGTTGTAATATTAGAAAAATGACATATTTATTAATTACTCTTAATTTGTGATTAGTTTTTAATTTATAAGTTAAAATAAAGTCAAATTAGATCTTATTTGATTCGTCTCATTGCAAAAATTATTAATATTAAATTTTATTAATTTTTTATTATGCATAATTAAAGATGTTAGTGATTAAATTAGAGTATTAGAATTTGTAAAAATGCATAACGTTTGAAATAAATTGAAATTAGGAAGTGCTTGATAGTGACCAAGTGGAGGAGGCTGTTTTTGTCATTTTCATAATAAGCACTTGATTTGTTTTCTAGCCCTATATTTTGTTTAGTAATTAGTAGTATCTGTTCCCAATACCTTTTTCAAGTGTCATAAGTCATAACTTCATGTCTCTCTATTTTTATATACTCCCATTTACTCATTTTTGTGAAAGAAAGTTGCTACTTTTTCACACTCCTATTATTGTCATATTAATGGAGATTTTTCGGATAAAAAAATCTTGATGAAAATTTAATAAAAAATAAATTTATAGATGAAATTCAAAAGAGTATAGGCGCATTAGACACAACAATTTAATTAGTTGTTAGTACCGCAATGAGGCTAAAATGCTACATTAAAATATATTATTGCTAATAAAATAGTCGTTTAAATAACAATTAACAGTGTAAGTAGTTGTTTATAACAATTATGTTTCACATAATTACCACTATTATCAGACAATGTTAATTTAGACGGCTAATTAGACAACTAAATATCTAACTACAATAATTGTACATTTACAACTATTTAAAGGTACAAATATCAACAATCATCTTACACCAAACACACCCTATGAGATCACTAGTAAAAATAAAATATAATAAAATTAAAAGCATAGATACAATATTATCACAAATGATAAGCAAATTCTTAAGTTGCAATCCCATAATCTCATACCAATTCCATTTTCTTAAGGAAGTTGCTAATCAAACAACTAGTAAACATATAATCAAACGCAATTATTAGGAAATTTCACATCTCCCTTCTAAAATTGGTTGTAACCACTCAAACACTTTCATATTTTAATAAGCCATAGGAGTATTTGGCAATGCTCTGGCTATTTGTTTGCTTGGTTGACTTGTATGATCAATTAAAAGTGTTGGCTGTTTTTTTAATCTAGTTATATAATTTAATTTTTTTAGAAAAATATTTAGTAAAATTATAAATTTGCTATTAACTGTTTACTATAAAGAAAATGAGCTAACAAGCTAAAAATCGATGGAACAATCTAATCAAAACTGTCTTTTTTGGTTAAAAAGTCAATTTATCAATTATTATTTTTTTTTTACTTTTTGACTTATCAAAAGTCCAAAAACCTAAAGCTAACCATAAAATCATTTACCAAACATCCCGTAAAAATTGATTATATTTTTAAATCATGCTAATATTTTCACAATTTCTTAATTAGTATTCCAAGTATCTTCTTAAAGTGTCATGACTATTTTTATCTACCATTTTTTTAATAAATCCTCCCATTCATTGAGTGTATTATTATTATAGGAGTAAAAGTTGATTCCCTTATTCGCCACTCCCATAAATTTCTCCTTTTTTATATAGTTCAAATTATTTATTCATTCATTTTGAATATATAAAAAATTATATATTTTTTCTTTTCAATTTGCAGCACTTTTTACATTAATTTGTCCTATTTATTTTGTATTCTTTGTGATAATCTATTTCTCTTTCTTTTATCTTATTCATAAATTTATTTTAACTATTTATTTTTAATTATCCACTAAACTCATTCATTTATTTTTTAACTACTAGATTTCATAAAAAAAAAAAAAATTAGGTGCATTTTCAAATAACTTGTGGTGGAGTGGTGTTAAAATAATAGAGGTATGAGAGAGCTATGAAAGTAGAGGTATCTCAGTCATCAGATATGCAGACAAGTAAAACAAGAAAGTTTGTGTTTCAGCCCTCACATGAAATCAATCAATCAATCACAAATGCCTTTCCATGTAGTAGTCCTACTCCTTGTAAGTACTCCTCCCCCTTCAATTTCTGACACTTGCTCTTATATCTTTCTTTGACCCATTGTTATCTCTTCATTCTTGAGCCTTTGACACTTTTTTTTTCACTTTTATTTAATGCCCAAATTATACTCTTTCTCTATTAGTTTACGCATGTAAATAATGTACTATTTCTCCTGTTTTAAAATACTTGCTACATAATAAATTTTGATATTATTTATTGTTTAAGTTTATTTTTTTACAATGCGGCTAATGTGTAAGAAAAAATATAGTCATATGGGATCTTGTTTGAATTGTCTAATCGCATACTTTCATAATATTAAGTTCTTATAATTTTTAGATGTGTATAATTTAATATATAAGTAATCAAAATAACATATTGAATTGCGTAAAAGTCAAATATAACAAGTATAGTGAAACGGAGAAAGTATATCTATATCTTTGCGTTTACATCTTAAAATTTTTTATGTATTTAATTTTTATGGTGCATACTCATGGAATAAAGAGAGTAATATCACCTTTTTTCAATTAGATTTGCATATATAAATAATTATTTTGTATTTAAGATTTTCTCACATTTGACTAAAAAAACACACACAAAACAGGACCAAAAGCGACAATCTTTTGAGAAATCGGATATTATTAATTTAAAAGTCGACGAAAAAGTGTAAGAAGAGTATACTCTCTCTTTTCTGTATAGTTTGCATCAAAGAGAAAGTTGTTGCTTTTTAAGAAAAAGATGGATAATGGTAATAAATAAATAGAAAATAAATTGTGTGGATGAAATTAAAAAAAAGTTAAAATGTATGAATAAGATTAAAAGAAAGTGGTTGGCCATAGTTTAAAGATAGAAATAATGCGAATTAAGTGTGACGAACCAAAATGGAAAATGCTGCAAATAAAATGGGACGGAGGGAGTATAACATATCCTATATTTTCAACCATGAGCTTAAGTTCTTGGTTGAGTTGGTTCCTTTCATGGTATTAGAAGCCAACGTGACAAGAGGTCACGGGTTCGAATCTCAACTACCCCTCATTTAAAGTGGAATATTCAACGCCTATGCGCATCCACATTTCTAGCTTAATGGGCTCTCATGTGAGGAGGCATGCTAGTGTATGTAACATATTCCGAAGTCTCAACCATCAGCTTAAGCTTTTGGTTGAGTTGTTTCCTTGACAGTAAGACACACCATGTGAGTTGAAGAAATAAGTGAATTAGATTAAAATGAAATGTAAATAATGTTAAAAGAGAACTGTGAAAATCATTACTAGAGAGAAAAATATGCAACTTAAGTAAGACCATTTTAAAAAGAAATCGCGTGGAAATTAAATTGAACGAAAAAAAAGATTTTCTTACATGTCATAGTGAATTTGCTACACTGTTGTATGAATGATATAAATTGATAAAAAAACAAATGTGTGAATGAGAGTTAAAAAACTGATGAAGACAGTTTTCAAATATAGAAATATGAGAACCATACCATACATTGTATGATGACGTCAAAGACTTTAATTCAAACAAAATAAAATTGATTATATGGAATTAAGCTAACACTTTAGAGAAAAAATTGTCAAAGATATAAAAAAATGCACTTTTTCGCAAAAAGCACATTTTATTTTCTTTTATGTAAAAAACTAACTACAAAAATACATTTAATCGTCAAAGCTATCAACTTACAAATTTTTTATATTTTACCCTAAATATAAAGGTCAAAAACTACCTACTAATAAAATACATTTGTTTATCAAAACTTTCCTAATAAATTTTATTTGTTTATTTAAAATCACCTACTAAATTTATTTTTTTGTTAAATTTTATTAGTTGAAAACTTTAGAGGAAAAAAAAAATGTATTTTAGTAGATAGTTTACGACATAAAGAACATAAAAGATAATTAACTTTGACAAAAAGTGATATTCTGTGAGCACCATTTTGAAAATTTTCTCCTAAATATTTTATTGTACTTAACCAATTTAATACTAATTTATATTTATAACTAAAAAAATAATTCTAATGATTATCTGTAGACTATAATTCTATGCATATTTTCATCATTTAGTTATATATTATCATATCTTCTTTTATATATATATATATATATATATATATATATATATATATATATATATATATATATATATATATATATATATATATATATATATATATATATATATATATATATATATATATATATATATATATATATATATATATATATATATATATATATATATATATATATATATATATATATATATATATATATATATATATATATATATATTAGGGTTGTTTTTATTGTAGACGTTATATATATATATATTCTCAAAAAAAACTTTCCTCATTTTCGAAGAGATTTATAAAAAAAAATATATCTTTTTTTCAGCTAATAAATATTTATTAAATAATTGAAAAGCCAAAATAAAAATAAAATTAGGCAAAGTCCAGGAAATGAAATCAATCCTACCAATAACATTAGACAGGAGATGTAGTAAACCTTCTAGAAAGATTTTTCTAAGGCGCATCCTTATTTAACAATGAAAAAGTGAAGAATTCTTGATGAAACCATAGATAAGAATATGCTTACAAATAAAATCTGAGGTTGTTGTCAATTTTACCTAACAAATTGTGACCTTAATAGACATACATCATCATCATGATAATTTGATGAATAGGAATTAAGATAAACAAATAATGTTAATTAAGTGGTTAAATCAATAAAATAAATTAAAAAGTAGAATCTGTAGATTTAGTTTTTTTCCCTCTTGCATTTATTAATTGATTTATTCTTAAAATAGGATTATAAATAGTTAATTATGCATGGGTATATACACATTTCACGCTATCGACATTCGAAAGAGCCGTGCGGGCATGAGCGGGGGGGATTCACAGGCTCAAAGCGTAAACTAAAGGAAGACGTCATTATCACTATTCGTTGATTAAGTAGCAAAAAGTCATGCTCCTTTGTTTCATGGCTTTTCCCTACTAAAGAAAATACTTATAAAAATATATAAATTACTAAAAAATAAAAGATATGTGTGGATAAATATTAAAAAAATTTTAAATAGAGTAAAATACATGGGACGGATTGACTAAAAAGGAAAATGGTGTAAACCTTTAGGATACGAAGGAAATACTCAATATACTTTCATTGTTTTTAGACATGCTCAAACTAAACCCGATCGATATTTACCCCACATTGTATAGCCAAATTTAAATTTGGCCGCCCGACTTTGAAATGAATTTACAATGCTATAAAAACTAATGTGGACCTAGCTAGACTCAATTCAAATCGGACTCAAAACACCTGATCTGAAACTAATCTGTGCATTTACTGGACCAAACAAACAATTTTATCTGTTCCTATGAAATTAATATCATTTCTTAAGGTGTAAAAATTACTATACATAGTTGAGAATAAGAGAAAATACAAGTGAATAGAAAAAATCATGAGTAATTGAACTAGATAATTAGAGAAAATAAGTATCTAAATAAGATCAAAAGAATGAAAGTGAACCAAAAGAAAGTGCAAATTAAATAAGAAGGACAAACTAAAATAAAAAAATGCATTTTCATTAGAGAATAATTAGAACTCCTTTGTTTATTAGGGTTTTTGTTTTTGAAATATATTATATTATAATAATAAACCTGTTTATTTTGGAATAGTTAGAAGTGCATGCAATACATAGGAGTCCATAAAGAAATAAATTCCGAAATAAGGAGAGGAATTATAAAAAATAGTCAAATTAAAATTATTAACACATATATATACAAAATTATTTTATAAGTTCAAGACAGAATCACACAAATAATAATAAATTTAATAATTAATTTTCACTAAATAAAAAAGAACAAAGCTAACAATTACTTTAAATTTGTTTCATGTATAATTATCAGGCCGTAGTTAGTGTGTTTAGATATAAATAACATGAGCTAGCAATTGTTTGATTAAAAGAATACGAGCTAAATTTGACTTTAAAAAACGTAATATTTACAGTCCTTTTGGTAGGTGATAATAAACGGTGGTAATAAGAATGATAAACAAGTGTAATTTTGGTTGAAAAATCTCTTGGTTTCCTTGATGGCCATGCTTGTCCACTCATTTTTTTCATAAAATTCATTTAAATGCATTACCATTAGGAGAGGTGGTATTAGATGGTAAAGAAAATTTGTAAACAAAAAACCTTTTTTGTGATCAAAGTTTCATTACCATTGGAATGATATAGAACTTTTAATTAAATTTTTCACTATAAATCATTTCCATTACCGCCATTTAGTACCACTAACAAAACAGACCATTATGATAAATAATTCTTTTAGAATATATATTCTCTCGAGCTTAATTTAGGGTTATGAAAAGCACATTATGACATTAATTAATATACATTAATGCTCATATAGTATTTTTTAAAGTTAATAAACCCTTCTCAACTCTCAAGGGCTTTGTTAGGTAAAATAACCTAAAATGTAATTTCATTGATAAGAATAATTTGACTTAGCATTAATTACATTAGATTCTTGTGAAACACCATCTCTCGGTGAAACGAACTTAAATAAGCTTAAAAGTCTATATTTTGGTAATATGTATGAGATGAGCTATTTAATCTATATATAAAGCATATATTTCTCGGTAAAATTGTCTCATACTTTAGGAAAGTAAATATTTTTAGTATAATATCAGCATAATTAGTGTGATTGTAATATTTTGTAATTATTCTTGTTTCCCTAATTAGTTTCCTAATCATGTATTTATAGGGGCTTTTTGTAATCATTTTACTTAATATAAAAATTGTATTCCAATCCTAAACAATGTTTTTAACCCTTTATTTTGGCATTATTATTATTTTCACATACTAACAATTTGTAATTAATGAGTAAAGTCCCCAACAAAACTATTAGAGATCAAATGACCCTATTATAAACATGTCTATTACTAAATTCGGCTTCTCACGACTCTATTAGTCATCCTTAAAAGTCATAACTTAACAAATTTTTCAACTGCTAAATCCAGATAAGAGAAAGACTTATTTTTTGAAAAATAATTTTTATTTAATTTTGTAGGAGAGTTGGTATGATATTTCTACTAATATTTTTGCCAACTAAAATTAATAAATTAATATTTTTACCAACCATAGGAAGCAAGTTTGTCCACCTCTATACGCTGTATAGCATTTTGGCAATTAATGATCTGGATTTCAATATCCAATATTTTATATAATTCTTTTGTCTTATTTCAATAACAAATCTCCACATTGTTTCTTCGAAACTATTTTGATAATTAATATGTTTAGGTAGCATTTTGTGGTATTCGAACTGTCATACTCTTAGCTACCCAAATTTATACGGCCTAGCTTTTACTGTACTCACACATGTATGGTAAAAGCCTTTTGTTATTATTATTGTTTTTTGATTGGCTAAAAAAAAATTTGATAAATAACTTTTTAATCAATTAAAAAAAAATTAATTTTTAAGTCAAAATGAAAACAATAACTTAATTGCTTAATTTTCATTGGCTTGGTGACCCAATTTTTATCTAGTAAGTAGTCATTTGCAATACCTAGTTTTATCGAACATCTCCTTATACATTTGGGTTATTTAACTAGTTTAAAATCACATAATAACTAATACTTATAGCCGGTCAAACAAGCCAACAAAAAAACACACAACCAACATCATTTGCCAAACACTCTCAAAGGGATTGCAGGATAATAGCTTTGGGATTGTCTTTTCTCTTTGACTTGGTAGTTGGTCAAAATACAAAACAAAGGTTTGGCAATTGGCTTTTCAACCAGCTAAAACGTTGGTTTGAAACTACAAATAAAGCTAGCTTTTTATTATGGTTTTTGGCTTCTTGATCTACTTTCTCTTATTACAATAAACATTTAATTTTACCAAATATTTCCTAAATAGTAGAGTAGAGACTTATTAGTCCTCTCAGTTTTCATGAATATTCATTTTGATTTGTCTCTTTTATTTTGCTTCATTTGTAGACGCCACACCTTTAATCTCATTCACTCATTTAATTTCACTTTTAATATAATTTCTTTTTCATTCCTTTCACCTTTATGCTATTGTTATCGAATTTTCATCGCATACAAGATGAATTACTTTTTTTTTTTGCTTTTTAATACATATTTAATAGCCTACTCTTCAATAAAAAAAACACTCCTTTTGTTTAATAACACATTTATTATACTAAATGGCAAAATTTTATAAATCTTCATACTCTCCTTAAAATTCACTATTTTTTCATTGATAAAATTTTTAAAGGATATAGGACGTATATATATATTTTGAATATATTCAACTAGAATCACTAATTATAATGGGTCTATGATTTAAAGTAAGTGTTTTCTTTATTGTTTTTCCTCCACAATCTTTGCAATAGTGTATTGAAACAACAACTGTTGTATGAGATCGTCTCATCGTGAGACGAGCCTATACAAACAATTCATTCGTAAAAAAACATTAAAAAAAAATGACATTTGAATTTTGCAAGGCAACAGTTTTTTAAAGAGCTTAGACTGATCTAATTGAGGTTGACTCATGGTAAAACGGTCTCAATAAAAAAATAGTGTATTGAAATTGATTTTAAGGGTCTATTTTGGGTCTAAATTGGATCCAAATATGTTCAAATTGGATTTAAAGTGGGTCATGGATAGAATGTTCGGTGGGTATATGGGTTGTTACTGGATCTTAAAAATACAAGACGTATTTCTGATTATTTTTTTATTAAATCTATATGATCCTAACACATTGGTTATCGAAATATGAAATTCAAACTTAGACAATATTACTTCATCTTTTCTGCGTGCAACATTTTTATGTGTATTACTCAAATTTCAATCCAGCACTTTAATTTTGGTGTTACGATAATCAAAGACAATATAATTAGGCTGGTGTTTTTGAATTTTGAAACTTAAGATGTTGCCTATTCCTAACTCTTCTTATGGTGTTAGGATTATGTCATAGTCCTTGTAATGTATGAAATTTAGTTTCATAATAAAAGTTCAAAAAAGAAATACAAATTTAAAAACAATAACAATAAAATTGTTATTCAAGTCAATCTAATGTTAGTTAATTAGGCAGGTGATTTAGGTCTTGTTCTATCATCCATGTAATAACTTGTGTAAATGGGGAAAATCACAATTATTATAAGAAAAAAAAAATATTATTAATAATTTAACTTTTCATTCACCTGATGTGAATAATCCAACCATTAGATTATTTTTTAATAATTTAATTTTTATATTACAGAGATGCCTTGTAAAAGCATGTAGGTTGCCAACAAATATTTGAGAACACATAAGAGATCTTAGTGCTTCTAGTATGCAACCTGCTTTTATAATAACTTCGGCCAGAAAAAATTATCTAGGGATTTATGCTCGTATGAATCAAATATATAAACTAAAAAAATCAATTAGACGCAAAGAGATGGATGTTAGGTCTCCTATACAATACTGTCTACATTTGGCTACAGAGCACAACAACGTGGCTTGGACTTATATGGATAGTAATGGTCAGTTGACTTAGTTATTAATTACAAATTCTACAACCATTCAATTCATTCTTACCTGGACTATTTATGTTGTATTGATTGATATTATGTATAAAACAAACAAAAAGAAGCTGTTGCTACGTGAGATTGTTGGTATGAACTCAATAAATCAGAATTTCTTGGTTGTATTTTGACTAATGAGGGATGAAGCACCATTTTATATACCTGGTTTTTGGAAAGGTTCATAGATATACTTGGGGGTGTTTAAACCCCTAATGCAATCGTGACAAACCAAGATGCAAGGTTATCCGTAGCTACCCGGCTGGTGATGTTTTTTTAGGTATTATTCATTTTTTTAATGATTTGTTATTTTATTTGATATTTATTGAACGTGTGCATTGCATTCTTAAATGTAGATGTACGACATTTACTTTGTGCATGGCACATTAGAAATAATTTCTAAAATATGGTCGATAAATAATGCGGTGGCAAAAATATCAGTAGGACAATTATTTAGGCAGGCCCAATGAAACCCTTTCGTTAATTGCTCCATAGTTAAGCAATTTCAAAATTTTTGGCAATTGATTGTTTCTACATGGGATACGAGCAATAAAAGGGTTGTCCACTATAAATCTAGAGCACTAATAGAGTTGGGAACCAACATTCGTCATTCAGAAACTAGCTTGGTAGCTTTAGTAGCTCCTTTGATAATTTATTTAAGAGGGCGCACGCGCAGATGACCAAACAGTATTCATGGATAAGACATGCATTGCAGAAATCTATGAATTTCATTCCACGACATTACGGTTCCACTTGATGCGACCATTGTTAAAAAACGTATCCCTTCATGCAATGAAGTTACTTCTTGTTGAGCATAACCATATGCTATATATGAAAGATTTTATGTTTGAAAAATGCGGTTGTGAACTTCAGTGCACTCATAAATCCATGTCTGCAACAGTGTTAGACATCCCCCAATAGTCTTATAACCTGACCTATAAGTCGTACCCAACCAACGATATATGTATGCCACAGTTTTTGCCCCTAAGAGACCTCATCTTGATCCTCATTCATAGCAAGTATTAAGTGAGGTTTCATTCCAACCAATAGTGTCGACCTCACTATTGCCATATAATAGACTTTGGGCTACAGTTGTAAGGATTGAGTACTGTTGCACAGGCTCAGAAGGTCACTATTGTTGATGTCCCCAATAATGAGTATCCTCATACTGTAGAGCTTGCTCATCGACTTCTCAAATATCCCTCCATGTCTCCTCGACACGTTAAATCGACAATGAACCATCAATACCGATGCCAAGTAAACATAACCGTCATGCAACATAATCGTTACCTCTCCTCATTAGACATGACTCTCCTTTACACATGCTTTGTTTGATGCTGAATGGACTAGTGATAAGGACAATTTTCGAAGTACTACTAACTAAATTTTTTATTTTGGTGCTAACCCTATTTTTTGAAGTTCGAAGAGTCATAATATTTTAGCACAATCTTCTACTAAGGCTGAATTTTAAGTCGTGGCCATATCCAGTATCGAAATAGAATGGATTACTTCTCTAATGCATGAACTAGTATACTCTTTCATTGCTACTACAAAGATATTTTGGGATAATATGAGTGCAATATATTATTCTGCCAATCCGATCTTCCATTCCCGAATAAAACATCTAGCTATATATTTTCATTATGTCCGTGAAAAGGTTCAAACTGGTTCTCTTAATATTATCCACATCTCTAGAGAAGATCAAGTTGTTTATGTACTTACTAAACCCTTCTTCGATCATATTTCCTTTATTTACCAGTACTATATTATTGTAAATTATTTCCTAATACGGATGAGGTAGTATTTTCTGTATTCCCTTAAATTTAGCTTAGAAAGTTATATTTGTTTCGTTTTTGTATTTTTTTGTAATTGTGCTATCACGATACTAATCTTGCATACCACAGTATGTATAGTCTCTAAATAAAATAATTATCTATTCCTCAATTCCTTATAGCTTCTTCGATCAACTTCATTACAAAAATGTAGTTGAATTGTTCATCTTAGTGGAATGTAAGAAGTAGGGAAGAAGAATAAGATAAGTGGGTTAGGTGGTAAAAGGAATTAAAGTCCTCTACTGAAGTATATTTAAAAATGATCAAATGAAGTTTAAAATGTTAACTGATATAATAGATTAATAAATATTGGACATTTAGAGTATAATGTTTATTTAAACCCATGTTACTATGAAAATAGTAGGCCAAAGCACTATGAAAATAGAGGGGCAAAATAAGTAAAACTTAAGTTCAAGGAGAGAAACAAAAGCGTTCATAGGTCAAAAAGGAAGTGACGACTCATTGCTTTTTAGCATAGACTCCTCGCATGTATTTAAAGTGATGTTTTTGGCAGAAACTAACGCCAACTCACGACTTGGAAAAGCCAACTCATTGCCGAAGCAATGAGTCGTCGCTTTCTTCTAAAAAGTGTGGTTTGGGTAGCTTTTCTTTCTTTAATTGGTGGTTAGGGTTTAAAAAAACCCTAATTCATGTCATTTCATGACATAGAAAAGTGGCATTACTTATGGAAAAGTGGTCTAATACATAGGATAGTGGGATTTATGCTTAAACTCTTATATAAGAAGATCAAAGGATTAGGGTTTCATACATCATTATGTTATATTTTCTGATTTTGTGTTTCCTTTTGCCATAGCTTCTCCCCATATTTTGTACAAGGTTTTTGAGTGAAAGAATCTTGCAAAAACTCTTTCACTTAAGTTTCTAAGAGTACTTTAATTTATCTCTTGTTATTAACACTATCTAGATATATAGAGCTTATATTTAGATTATGCTAATCGTTATATCAAGTTTCTAAGACAATATTGTCTAAAAGATCTTTGTTTTAGAGTCGATTTAATCGCAAGTTTATCATGTTTTTATTAAGTTTATTTTCTTAGAATTTTATAATAAGTTGTTTAAAACATATAATCTTTTTTTTCGTGCCCGTAGTATTTTTAAGGTTTCCTAATAATACAAAAACTAACAACACCACATTTCGCGAAATGAGCTGATATTAGGGATTATTTATGGGTAGAACACTCATGTTTGGTAATTAATCCGCTCGCAAAATGGTGACTAAAGCATGTTCCTTGCCCATGACCATTTTAATGTAATATTGGATGGATTTTGTTAATATGAATTATTTGACAAAGAAAATATATTTTCTAGATACGTTTTGTCAAAATAAAAAGTTTATTTTTATACTTTCTTAAAAATAATCACCTTTAGCATGTAGTTTCTGAAAAAAATTCCTTTTAATGAAAATAAAATTTGTTTATTAGTATCAAATAAAAATTAACAAAAATTAATTTAAAACTAATTTTAATGTTTTAATTAAACTTGACAATTGTTTTCTAAAGTCGTTATGATCCATTACCTATGTACCTTATCCTTATTTTCCATATACTCTTGAAAAACATTCTCCCAATAAGATAACCTTAAACAACAAAATTTATATTCTAATAATTTATAATAATTAAACTATTTAATTCATATATAAAATATATTTCACTATAAAATCATATTAAGCAACTTATACAATTTACTAATACACAAAAAGAAAAATTATGTGATATGAAAAATAAAAATCTACTAAGAAAAAGTAAAAATAATAATCTCGTTTATTTTTTAATAAGTCTACTATAACTCATTCTTTAATTCCTCCTTTATTAAAGCTTAATCGGAATTAAGCTGGTTTAAAGGCTCAAAATACGCTATCCTCCCGGAACTAGGATCGATGTGATGATTTTGAGCCTTAAAACCAGGGTCCAATTAAGCTTTCAAGAAGGATCAACTAAAAAAAAAAAAGTTATTCAAAAAGATAATAATAGAAATTGAAGAAGTGTAAAAAAAAAATTCAAAAACTTAAATTTTTGTTGGGAAATGAACAACATTTTCACAGTAATCAGGTTTTGTGGGGCTATTTGCGCACTCCCAAATCTTATGCATAAAATTATATATACACGTTTGCATTCCATAATTTGATGCATTGAATAATTTGACTTTTCTTTCTTTTATTAGTTAGAGTTTGTGATAAAAATTACTCCTTATGTTTTCACTTTTCTTCTTTCCATTAAATTTATATATAGTTTTCATTGTAAATTTTGAGGTTTAATATCTCTAAATACGTATTATGAAAAATAATAAAAAATATATAGTAAAAAGTTATACATTAAGAGGAATCTAACGAGATTTTACATGAATATATTTTATCATATATCTATGTCTTAAAAATTTTAATCAAATTTCTCTCTTCAAAATAGAATATTTTAAATGGGAAAAATATTAGAAAACAAAAGGAGTAACAAATTTAAGTAAACAATGTGGATATCAATCAAAGTAAGTGATAAAAATATTATCCAAAAGTTCAATATTTCAAAAAAAAAGCTTGAAATAAAATAAAAATGAACGTAAACTCATACATACAAAGAAAGTATACTCTTGGTGTTCAGGGTTTGTTTGTTTTAAAAGAAATTCATGAGCCGTTATAAATTTATAATTTTTTGAAATTTATCTTTCTTTTTAATATTTTAGAAATTTACTTAAGGTCTTTGACTAATTTTCAACATCAGAGTTTTCAAACAACCAAGGAGTGAGTATGGTAAGTGAATTCCTTTAATTCTAACAAACGCCTTTTGGACATTTAATAATGAGAAAAATATATATATTAAAAGTTAACTATAAAATTTTATAACAAAAGATAAAAATTTATAATATATTTTTACACGTGATTTGGGATAAATTTCAAAATTTTAGTAGATTACAAAACTGATGTCTATATAATTCAAAATTTAAAATATGTTTTGATTTACTATTTGCAATTGATATATATCCCATAAAAAAACACCATAGGAATATTCATCAATAGTATCCACCCGGCAAAAAATAAAAAAAGGTTCCCATGAACAAAAATTTAGAATTATACAAAGCAAAATTATATAAGACCTTTATATATTTGATATTTTACTTCTGAATCAAATTAGTACATTACATTATATTATCCCTATGTCTTTAATTGGCTCCAACATAGCGTCGGCTTTAAGGGGTTAGACATACGCAACCTTACCCTTATCGTGTTTACACTAACACAAAAGTCTTTTCAGATTAACCGGTAATAGCAAACATCACATGCAACTTCATATAAATAAAAAGTGCACATGATTTAATGAGTCATTTTAATATAGTCCATTATAATCGAAAACCAAAGAATCATAAATCCTTGGCTTGGACAAACTATAATAAATTGTAAGGAAAAAAATTCAAAATAAATACAAATACAAAATACAAAAAAAAATTAATGTATAGCACCCGGAAAATTAAATGACGAAGGGTGTACAGTTGCTTTAAATAAGAGAAAAATAAAAAACAATAAAACCTGGTATTTTGATTACAAATAAAAAATTTAAGTACAATTAAAGTTCTCATGAAAATTGGAAGAGCCAAGGCTGTCAGTCAAATTATATTCCTATTAAGGTGTAGGGTTGTTTAGGTAAAAAAAGTATTTTGTGATTGACAAACCTTTTTAATAGTAGTAGTATTTTTAAGGATACTTGGATGCTAGAGAAAAACCTGTGCCAAGCACCGATATATTGTAAAAAGATTATTATATAAAATTTAAATAAATTATAATAATTATGAAAAAACATGTTATTTGTTAATGGTTAAAATGATAATGACAAAATGCAATTGACAATAATTTAAAATGATTATTTGTATTTTAAATTTATTTTTTTAAAAAAACCAAAATTCTATTTGGTTTTATTATTATTATAATATTACTTCCATTAAGTATGAGGAAAAAATTTTAGCTAATAATATTAAAATTCATCCTCTATATTTTATTTAGTTATTTACTCTCAATTTCTATTAGAGATTATCTCACTTATTTTGCACACTTTAAAGTTTTGATAACGTTCCCACCAAATTTTATTTAATATCAACTATAAATTTAATTTATCTTTTGATCTAATCCTCTTTATTTATCTTACTTATTGATTTGAGCTATATTGTAAATCAATTGAGATGAAGAGATCATAATTTTATAAGATATGGACATATGGTGGTTTGGGATAGAACAACTTCATATGTTCTTTAAAATTGTCATGATCCTCATATTTTTCTATTAACTTTTTATCTTAGTAGTTTTTTTTTAAGAGCTATGGCTCCATTCTTTTTTCATTAAATTTATTATTTTATAAAATATGAATTAATTGTGAATTACTGCTTTAATGTTTCATACTTTTGCAAATTATAGCCTTGAATTTTTTTTTGCGATTTACAACTTCCAAAGTAGTCTTTTGACCAGTATTCAAGCCAAGTGACCGGTTCTGTATAATTTTAACCGTTAACCACACTTTTTGCTTTGACTTTCACTTTTTTTGGTTTTAATTTTCTTTTTTTGTGAGTTTTAATTTTTTTTTTTTTCTCATTACTTCCTTCTTCCCCTAACATTGATAAAACTCCATTAATAAAACTCCATCAAGCTTAAATCCAAAACCCCTCCTCCTTCTGCTCCTCAATCCCAACCACCTTCCTCTCTCCTTCTTCTCCTTCATCCATAAAATGTTCAAGCCTACAATTTCGCAACTTTCAGGTTTATTAGATATCTTGATCAACTGGGTTATAATTTTGGGGTTAGTTTGTTTCTTGATGTAAATGGACACTTGTAGGGGGTTAGTTTGAATCTCGGTAATTCCAAAGACAGTGGTGCCTTGTCTGATTTTGATAATAATTGGAACAATACTGATCCATTTCCTGAGTGTCGATTCAATCACCTTCCTCTCTCCTCTTTCCTTCTTCTTCCATTAATCTTTTAATTTCTTTCAGAAAGTTCAGTTCTTACTCTTTTCAATTATAAAAGGTATTATATTGCTATTGAGTGTCCATTAACTTGATCATTTTGGGTTTCTTCATAATCTGCCACAAAAGCCAAAAATGTTGCAGCCAAAGATTCAATTTTTAATTTTGGGTTTGAAATTAAATAGTCTGCAACAAAACTCAAAAATGAAAAATCTTTCGTTTGAAATTAGCAAATACCCAAGAGATCTCTTACAAATATTAATGGGTAATGACCCAAAATTCGGAGCAGAAGAGGAAGACGATGATGAGGGTTTAAATCTAGGACTTGGGTATCATTAGGAGGTAAATTTGGGGTTTAAGTCTAAAAATAAAGGATCGTTGATTGTCATCTTCAATAGCTAGGACTATGCCCTGATTTAGGGAGGAAGATAGTAATTCATTAAGAAGGAAAGGAAAGAGATGCAGACAATGAGAATGAAAAGAGATGCAGACATTAAGAATGAAAGAAGAAATTAAATGGCATCGTTCTGAAAAGCAGAGAAATTTCTAATCTTAGATTTCAGCTTGATGGAGTTTCATTAATGGAGTTTTATCAATGTTAGGGGAAGAAGGAAGTGATGAGAAAAAAATAAATTAAGCTCACAAAAAAAAAAATTAAAACAAAAAAAAATGAAAGTCAAAAATAAAAAGTGTGGTCAACGGTTAAAATTGTACGGAACCCGTCACTTAGCTTGAATACTGGTCAAAAGGCTGCTTTGGAGGCTATAATTCCCCAAAAAAACATTAAGGCTGTAATTCGTAAAAGCAGTAAACATTGAGACTGTAATTCACAATTAATTCTAAAATATATATCCAACATTTTAGACTCCAATTTTCTTAATCCCATAAACATTAATTATGGAAATAACTTTAAGAAATAAAGAGAGTAGCTTATCTAAATTAAAAAGGATTGATTTGTAAATTACTTATCTGTTCAATTTAATTTTGCATCAAAGAAAAATAGAGAATAATTTTTTAAGAAAGTGGTAATAAAAAAATAGAGAGAATTAATTGTCTGGATGAAATTAAAAGTACATTAAAAAATATGGATGAGACTAAAATAAAGTGGTGGGTCATCGTCAAAAAATAAAAATGATTCAAATTAAGTGAGACGTATCAAAATGAAAAATACTTCAAATTCAATTGGACAATGGAGTAAAAAAAAGTACTATGACATTTGAATATTTCATTTATGTACAAACCATCCATTAAATGTAACAATATCATCAAGCTTACTAGTGGAGATCAAATTCAACCTAATTTCAGGAACATGCCTAACATCCTTGAGTAGAAGCTTAGCACCACTATCAGTTACCAAGCAAATATCTCCAACACCAACAACTTGAGTCAAGCCATCATTACCCATCTTCAATACCCCAAAATCTCCAGGTGTATAAGTGGTAAAGAACTCTTTCTTTGATGTCACATGTCGTGAGGCTCCACTATCAACTACCCAACTAGTTTCGCAACTAGCTAAATTAACAACATCTCCATCATAAACAATGACAAGATCACTGGTAGTTGCGGTTGCTGCTTGATCATCCTTATCATCATCTTTCTTATCATGATAATTCACATGTTTGCCTTTGCCTCCCTTGTTATCTCTTTTCCACTTGTAGCAAAATTTTTGAATGTGACCCATTTTATCACAATAGTTGCATTTTATGTTCTTGAATTTTCCACGGGACTTGCTCCTACTAGAACCTCTATCATTTGAAGCTCTACTATTATTTCTCCCCCTATTTTCTGCAACATAAGCTTTCTCGGGTTGTGAAGATGACACACCATGAGACTTCTTTCGCATTTCTTCATTCAAGATGCCAACTTTAACGAAGTCTAAAGTAACCTTCCCGGAAGGAGCTCCATTACAAAGTGTCATTCTAAAAGTATCCCAAGAATCAGGAAGAGTACTAAGTAACAAAAGTCCCTGAACTTCATCATCAAACTTGATTTCCATGGCCGACAATTGTTGAGTAATACCATGAAAATCACTCAAGTGATCAGAAAGAGCCTTGTTCTCATTATACTTTAAGTTCATCAATTGCTTGATCAAGAACAACTTATTATTTCCAGACTTGCTAGCATAAAGCGACTCAAGTTTTTGCCACAAGGTTCTAGCATTAACTTCTTCATTAATGTGATTCAAAACATTATCATCAACCCATTGACGAATAAACCCACAAACTTGCTCATGCTCAAATTCCCATTGTTCTTCACTTTTGCCATCCGGTTTTTGAGTGGTAAAAACAGGTAGATGCCAACTTTTAACATACAACAAGTCTTTCATCTTCCGTTTCCACAAATGATAATTAGTCCCATTTAAACTAATCATCCTACTAGTGTTGAGATTACCATCCATTTAGAGAATTAACAATTAATCCGGCTATGATACCAGTTGATAAGGTAAGAACACCTCCAAGAGCTACCAATTACACAAATTGATAACACACAAATAGCGGAAATTGCCCGGACAAATTAATTCACTAAAACACCAATCCAACACACTCAAATATCACCAATAAACCACAATGACATCAACAAGTAAACAAGACAATAGCAAGTAATAATCAAGAGCAAAGACACAAGATTTTTACGTGGAAAACCTCTTCGGTGTGAAGAGTAAAAAACCACGGGACTTTAGGAGTCCACCCAAACTTCTCTTATTATGATGAAAAGGAGGTTACACAAACCAATCCAAAGTTCTCCAAAGGGTCCTCAAAACTATCCAAGAACAAACAACCATAATAATCAACAATAGAGAAACAAAGAGGAAGGAAATCACCAAAACATCAGCTTCTGACCAGAAGCTATAATCCACGAACCAAAGCTCAAAACGATGATCCAACCGTCCAAAATGAAGCCCTATGTGTCCCCAACAAGCTGGTAAAATTATAGGACCATCCAACGGTTGAAACTTCGGAAATGACAATTTCGTGGAGGCTGCCAGGGATTATACGGGATTGTCTTCTCACCTTTGTGTTTCTCACACCTTTTCACTGTTTCAAAAGAATGATATATATATCTTATGATAGAAGACCAAAGTATATAAAAAAGCCCTAAGCTTCTCAAGGAAGCTAAACACTTGACCCCACATGGGTTAGAAAATAAGAGGACATTTGGGCTTAACATAAAATGGGTTTCTCCACATAGGAAGGGACCCAAAAACCCAACACTTATGACTATCCTTCTTCTCCAATTTAAATTCACTATTAAATTCACAATTAAGTATATTTTTGCAAATTCCATTAATTAACTGGCTTGAGTTTGTTTTGACATTTTGTAGTTGACATATTAGCATGCTTAAGTTGGCATTTTAAATATTTTAAGTTGATATTTTAACATGCAAAGTTGGTAATTTAACTAGTTTAAGTTGGTGTGTTTTATTTTTTGAATGTTATAGTTGTCATTTGGAACAATGACGTTGACATTTTTATGCACTATTGTTGGCCTTTTAACAACCTTCTTTTTATTTCTTTTTCCTTCTTTTCCTCGTTTTGAAAGGCTACAATGACATTTAATCATTTGATTCTTATAAACAAAACAACATACATTAACCTCCTTCTCTTCAACTTGTTGACATACCTCAAACACTTACTTGACATACAACAAACATCTATTTGATATGCCTCAACCACCTATTTGACAAACCTCAAAAAATTACTTGACATACCCCAAAACTCTACTTAACTTACCCAAACACATAATTAATATACCTCAAACATGTAGTTGGGCAAGCTACAAATATCAACTTGGTATGATCCATATAAATACTTGAAATATCTCAAATTCCTATCTGGCATATCTCAAAAACCGACTTAGTATACCCAAAATACCTACATAGTATCCTAAATACCTACTTTGTATACCTTAACTAGACAACCCCTAATACGTACTTGGTATATCTCAAACCCCTATTTGATATACCTGATCAAACTGTTACTTGACAACCTTAAATATATACTGGTATATCTTAAATACCTACTTGATATATCCTATATACCTACTTGATGTATCTCAAATACCCACTTTATATACACCGAAATACCTACTTTATCTCAAATATGTCCTGAATCTCTTTTTCTCCAAAGCCATGAGCATCTCAGATCAAAATTGCGAGACCATTGTTAAATTAGGCTGGACTTATTGTGAATGCCAACATATTAACGGGGGAACACAAGTGCACACACTTCATAAGCCAAGGAGATATATACCATCCCAAAACCATATGGCAATGAGAAGAAGGTCTCTAATAGCTTATAAAGCGTACACACCATTTTCAATTTATCGATGTGAGATAACTCATCCCAACAACCATTTAGCCCAAAATTAGATCAGCAAAGGAGCAAAACTGGTTACATTATGAGCCAAGTCGTGACACAAATTCATACGAGTTCAACATAAAAATACATATATGATTTACTCATGTACCCAATTGCATCAAGATTAAATTGCACATATAGCCCCATGATCGTTTTTGACGCAACATCGTTTTAAAGTGCATATATTTAAAAAAAATATTTATCATGAATCGAAAAAACATTCAAGTTATTGTATATGTAGTTTTTGGATTGATTTTGAGATGTAAATCCATCAAATTCTAGCACTGAATCCTTCACTGATTAGAAAATGGATATTTAGATAGATAAAGAAGAAAATCATAATGTTTAAAAGACAATTAATTAGCATTTTTAATTAATTAATTTTTGTGGGCTAAGCCTTTTGAGAGACATCTCTTAAAAAGACGATTTTTCAAAAGAGTTACAGAATTAACTATTGCCTACAAGCCAGATTGGGCCTGGTTTTATGTCTGGACTAATTTCTTCCAATATGTTTGTCCCTTGTAATATTACGCAAATTTTCATATGAGATAGTCTCACGGCGAGACCATTTTAATTGGGTTGGCTCAATATACATTTATTTTTAAAGTGATAGACTTTTATAGTCTTAAAGTTATCACTTATAGCTTAAAGTGATCACTTATAATTTCAAAAAGATCAATTAGAGAAATGGACTTACTTATATGGACTCGTCTCATGGTGAGACGGTCTCATATAATACGGGCTGTTAATATTAAGCTTTGCCTAAATTTTGAAAGAACCTAGTAAATTAAGAAAAGAAGAGGATTATCTATTTAGGTGAAGCCCACGGGCTTTTTGACCGAACCTCATATTTACAACCATTTTTTCTTGTAAGAACTTGTTTGGGCGGGTTTAATCAATAAAACTTTTGGGCTGAAATTCAGTTCGTAGATTACTTTTGAATCTTGATTACCTATAATTTAATCAAAAGTTTTTATTTGGCATGATTTTACGTAAATTATATTGAGCCGAGTTAATGTATACTTATAATTTTAATGTGATCACTTATAACCATATAAATAAAAATATCTACATCGAACAATTATGAATTAAACATACATTGAACATAACATTTTTAATTAAAAAAATTACATCAAAATAAGCCCAATACAAACACTAAGGTGGTGTTTGGTATAAAAAGTGGAAATGTAATGGAAATGGAATGTGTTACGAGGAGTAAGGTATTGTTAAGTGTTATTGTTAATTTTTGTTTGGTACAAAAAGATGTAAGGGAATAAAAATAAAAAAGAAGGTAAATGCTGAAATGCATCATCCCTATCATTGTCTCAATACCATATTTTCCTGAACCTCCACCATTCCTAAACTACATAAGCCACTGCAATCCTTCACCATAAATCAATTCAATTAGCTTTTTTTTTTTTTCATTTTTTTCCTAAAATTTCCTCTTATTAACGTTATCGGTGGTAGAGGGTTGGTAACAAAAGTAAAGGTAATGGTTACCTCTATTTAACGGATATCATTACCTTTTTGAGTAAACAAACACAATGTAATGGATTATGTTTTTTGAATCCATTTCCTACCCTAATTTTTGACATACCAAACACCCCCTAATATACAATCAAAGTTAATCTTAATGCACCATTAGCCATAACTAGTATTTGTTGAGATGGTCTAGGTCACAAATTATGTGTCTTTATCTAATTTTATTTCCAGTCAACTCTTCAAATAAGTGCAACTCGTCCATGTTGTTTTTTATGTGTTCCTCCTACGTTTTCTTAGGCTTACCACGACTTCTCTTATCATCGGTCATGATGATTTTAGCCTTTTCATAAGTGTGCTAATGGTCTTTATTTGCACATGCCCAAACCATTTTAATTTATATTCATGCAACTTTGTAGAAATGGATACGACTCTTTGTTTGTCTCAAAAGTTGGTTCCAAATCTTATCCAACCTAGTGGTTCCACACATCCACCTTAATATTCATTTCCCTATTTCTTCCATCTTACGCTCCTATATCCTCTTAACTGGTCAACACTCCGTCCCTACAACTTGACAGGTCGAACTGTAACTCGATAAAAGTTACCTTTTAATCTAATCGAAAAACTTCTATCAAATACCACAAAATAGGGTTATATTTTACTCCATCTCATGCATAGATGGAATATTTTGGCTTAGATGTACAAACTTGTTCTAGAAGAAAAAAAAAGTTTAAAATATCCTGGTTCATAAATCTCTATGGTTAAATATTTTTAGTATTATAACCTATTTTAAAATTTAGATGACAAAAATGAGCTAAAATCATTATCCCCACCATGATTTACTTTGGATTGCATGTTTGAAAATCTGATCACAATCTAACATTCTATTTATTATCTTGTTTCTTTTCCTCAATAATGCAAAATAGCTAATTGTCTACCCTGATTTTCTAGGATTTATAATCCCCAACAACAATAATGATTTTCTTTATAATAAACATAAATATATTTTTCATTATAAATATATCTTCAGATAAAATATTTAATGACATATATCTATCACAATGACTAATTAAATAATTTTGTTTGTTTATAAAAAGTGAATAGTAATTAGTAATAATTAAATTGTACTACATGCATTTATACCGAAAATTAAGTTAGTATTTACTAATATAAAATAAATGATCAGTTAGATATATGCAAAAATTATTGAAACTATGATTGAAGTAAGACATATTAGAATATCTCACTTAGGTTTGTGTGTTTTTGTGTATTCATTGCATTTCAGGTTTAACTTGTCAAATTGAGCACAAATTGAGCAAATTTAGCATATACGCTGCTCGCTAACCTTAGGGGCTCATGTTAGTGAAGCTTTGAAGAGCCTAGTCAAAAAAAAAAAAAAAAAAAAAAAAAAAATTCAAAATGGTACTTATTCGAGCCAAGTTTAGGCCCAAAGAACCCCTATCAAATTTAGCCAATAAATTTAACTTTTATTTACACTTATTTCATTAGAAAAATTCATGCATTGTTTGTTAATTAAGTCATTTCATGTGTTTTTGAAGTTGCTAACAAGTGTCTTTCCTAATATAAGTTTGTTTATCTCATCATGGAGAACAATTGTAAACAATGAAATAATGATTTTGTTCTTTAATATGAAAAAATTTATAATTGTCCAAATAGTTTTCTTTTATATAAGATGAAAAGAAAAATTTAGATGAATGTGAGAAGTGTCGAACTTTACGTTTAAAGGATAAGAATATAACATTACAAAATAAAAACATTTTTATTTTAAATCTAAGTATAATTTTAAATCTAAGTGTAGACTAAAAACATTATGTGGCTTTGTGTTGATTTGAAGGAGCATAAGTAGTTCAATGCAAAAACCAAAAATTGTCACATTTTAATACAATATTTACTTTCTATTACCTTAAATTTGCTTTATTATGATTTTTTAAGGAACTATGTGCGAGAGAGTTAACGGTAGAGAAACTCGATAAATTTGAAAATAATGTAGCGAGTAGTGATGATCATATTGTGTCAATATTTCTTCTAAGCTTCTTTTTCTTTTATAGTTCATCTATTCCCTTCGTTTCTTAATAAAGTTTTCATTTCTTGTTCCCATAAAAAATCTTTCTACTTATATCATAAATTTTAGATAAAAATAACCTTTTTTTTATCCCCCATATTAATATTTTAATAATGTTTATGGTTTATACATATCTTCCACTAACTTCATTTAATATTTTTATATTTCTTATGAACCCCACATGTGTTCCACTAACTTTACAAAAATATTTTTTTATTAGTTTTGGTCCCTATATCTTTTCCACTAACTTTTTTAAATAATTTTTTAATTTTATGGTATCCACTTTCCGCCCAACAAATTTATTATTCAATAAAATAATATATTCACTATCTAAACGATTCCATTTTTCTTAATTTTCGTGAATATTTTTTATGGAAACTTTATTAAGAAATAAAGGGAGCAATTATTATACATATATATAAAGAAGCAAAGCTTTGAGCGAGAGCCAATCTTAATATAGATGGATGTATCCCATTGAAAGTTTAGCATCTATGGTCATAATTGTATTTGTCACATAGCAATCAACATATATTGATATTAACTCCACAAGAAAAGCAATGGAGTCTCGTAACAAATTCAAGAGTACTTGCTAAAAAAAAAAATAATAATTATCAACGGTACCTTTAAGTTTTTGCATTTTATCAATGATACTTTTAAGTTTTTTCGATTATTAATTGTACCCTCGTGTCATTGAACGTTTTACAACTGTAGCATTTTTAAATTTTTTCCGTCCAAAACATAAAAAAAATAAAAGAAAAAGAAAAAAAGTAATGGTTTTGGACGATTTTGGATGGAAAAAATTAGAAAAGATTACGGTTGTAAAGCGTTCAATAACACGAGGATTCCATTAATAATTGAAAAAACATAGGGGTACCATTGATAAAGTGCAAAAACTTAGAGGTACCGTTGATAATTAAAAAAAAATAAAAAAAAAGCATTTTGTTGTACTAGTAACGTCACTAACTGAAGAAACTACGGTACTAATAATCAAATTATACAAGTGTTTAATTACTAACCAATCCCATAATAGACAAGGCCACATACAATAACATGCAAAACAGAGCAAAACCTACGTATACTTGTAAAGTAATTGTAATATACTTTTATACACAAATTATAACATGTTTGATAGTTTATACTCCGTACATGATTTGGCATGCTATATAAAAACTAGCACCAGCATAATATGAGTAAGCAATAAAGCAAATATTAGTTTACTAAATTACAAAGGTTAATCATGATTAATTACTATTTAATCACCAAAAGAAATTATTAAGCTGAGGTTGTCCACCATGTGAATCATCGTCATTAGAGGGAGTATGAATGTGTCTTCCTTCATAAGTTGTGATTACCATTCTTGGATCTTCAGCTAGTCTTTCCACTCTTTTCTTTACCCTGCAATTGTCCTGTGTGCATCTGTAATAACTCCTGCATTTCCAAACACTGTTTAAGTATCACTAATCATCACATTATTCAGAGGAGTCTAGGTTCGAGCCTTCCATGACACCATTAAAAACTCTATTCAATTGTTTCAAATGGTATAATATACTTAATTTGTTCACTATACTTACTACATTCGACTTTTTATGCAATTTAATGTGTTATTTTGAACTTTTGTATATTAAATTATGCAAATTTAAAAATTATAAAAAGTTGATATTATGAAAGTATGTGATTAATGGATTCAAACAAAATCCCACTTGACAATACATTTTCTTACTTATTAACCGTAATATATAAAATAAGCTTGAACAATGGATAGTACCCGTAGTCGTAATGTAGCAACTATTTCAAAACAGAGGAAGTATAAGACAAAAGATTGTTTGTCCTTGATTCAACACACATATAGAAAACAGTATTTATTCCATTCTATTCGTTCTAGCCATTAATTAACCATCTTCAAAATTTATCAGCCTACATGACATATGAAATAATTTTGTACTCCCTTTGTTCTAGCCCAAAGTACAATTAAGGAGAAAATCAAGAAAAATGAGTATATGTGATTAAAAAAATATATTGTGTAGAAAGGTGAAAAATATGTAGATCAGATAAAAATATAAATTAAATTAAATAAAATCGAAACAAATTTTATAAAACAAACTAAAAACTAAAGCTAAATCTTCGAAAAAGAAGGAGTAACAAATAACACCTTCTTAAAGGAAAAGTTAAAAAATATGTTACTATAAAAGATTTAAAAATTCTGGCAACTATAACAAATTTAATTATTAAAACATATTATATGACCCAATACAAAAAAGTTCCAACTTAATTAAAAAAAATAGTATTTGGTCAAGTTTTTTACAACAATTTCTGCAACAAAAAAGCTAAATTTTAGCCAAATACTGTATTTCTGAGAAGTTGAAACAATTTTTTAAAAAAATTAAAAATAACTTCTACAAGGGTCAAAAAGAGAAACTACAAATTGTAACTTCTTCTCCCAACTTCTCAAAGAGTTTTATATTTTTCTCATTTTATGTTAAAAAAATTCCTATATTTCCTCCAATTAACTAAGAAAACTTTTTCATTACTTTTTTTTTCTTTCCACATATCTTCCTCCAAAATTTAAAATTTTCTACTTCATTGCATAATTATTAATTTGTTATCACAACCAACATCCCAATTATTTTAAGTAATTCTACGCTTATTGAATATTATGCGATCAAATTACATTAAAATTTCATATATGTTTTATCTTTAAATTTATTAACACATTTAAATATGTTTTTCTATATAGGTAAATTGTCAAATTTGGAATTTATTTTTATTTTTATTTTCAATTACGTTAGTGTATTTGAATTTTTTTTTCTAACATCATAGTGATTATTCTTTTTTAGAGTATACTATATATTTTTGGGTGTTTTTCTTAAAATCGATGCTTTGTGACTTAATTCGACCATTTTTTAATGTATGCTATATGTTTTTTCATCATATAACAACACTAACTTCAAACAAACATAGAAAGAAAAAAAAAAGCCAAACATACAAATTGCTTTTGTTTCCCAGAAAACTCTTTTAAAAATAAGAGGCCAAACACATCTGTTTCTAAAAAGTATTTCTAGAGAATTTACTTTTAGAAAACAAAAATTGATTTCCAATAGTTACGCCAAACATACCCTTAGCTAATAACATGCAAATTATCTTCTATCTGATCTGAAATGTGATTGGAAGGAAATTGAAACCACTAATTGTTCAATATTACTAAAAAAGACATTACTACAAAAGGATATAATATAGCTCCTAATAACATATGTAATTACAAAATCTAATACCTATAAAAAATCTACTCCATCTTTATAATTTTACAAGTAACATATATTGATATTTTCTATCATCACAAATCACAATAAAGAAAATAGTGAATTATTTCCTCTTTTCTATTAATTTTAAAAAATTTTAGAAGTTAAATATATATGTATCTATAAAAAGATGTGTAGTACCTTGAAAAAGAGTATGTAATACAATATCATCATGATTCTTTTCAAATCTTTAAAAGAATATGAATTTGATCATAATATAACGTTTACTTTTTTCATTTTGGTGGACTAAAATGTAGTATGATTAGCTAAGGTCCACCCCTTATCACTTTTACCCTTATGCAAAAGGTCCCCCAACAACTATTTTTTTTGGCTTAATGAGGAGGAATGATTATTGAATTGTTTCTCTACATATATTTTTTGGGATCTATCAACAAATAATAATTATATTTACGATCATTTATGTCTTTCTAAATCCATAATAATTAAATCCTTTTCCCCTTCTTAGATATTGTCTCAATTTATCTAGCTTAGGATCATATATTAATATGATTAATCTAAGATATTGTCTCAATTTATCTAGGACATATAATATGATTAGTCTTTTATTAGCTATTTAATATTATGATTCCTTGTTTTTAGCCCTTCAAACCAAGCAAAGCTAAATTAAGATTATTACCATTTTTCCTATTAAAGACACAACAATAATTAATGAGATGTAAAAAGAGAGATCATTTATTGGGCATGCATGCATGTTTGTGAGCTACATACACTAACGGCCCGTTTGGTTGATGGTAATGAAGTAATGAGAATGAAATGTTGTAATGGCAATAGTAATGAAGGAATGGATATGAGAATTGGTAATGAAAATTCTTTTGTTTTGTGTGCATGACTAAAGAATGTTAATGGAAGATAATATTCATTGATTGCATTTGGTTGTTAGTAATAAAAAATGGTAATGACTCTTAGTTTCATTATTGTATATTTGTATCTAAAAGCATTATTGTATCTAAATTATTCCCTCTAATGATTCTTTTTTTAATAATAATATTTTTTTGGATAATTACATACATTACCTTTTTTTTCTTCATTATTTTTTTTCTTCAGCTCGAAACAACATTACCTTATTTTATTACCACAGTAATACTTCATTACCATTACCGCCTAATTCCATGTTGTTTGATGGTAATGAAAATGACCCTTTTTGGTAATTTCATTACCTTATTTTATTACCATCCATTACCATTGAAGGCATCCAAACAACCAAAATTTTCATTACTTAATTTTATTAGCATTACCGCCCTCTAATACCATGTACCAAACGGGCCGTAAGTAGACAACGTGTAGTAATTATGAGATGATTGCTCATTAGTTATACAAAAATTTGTTTGTTAAGTGTTCCACAAAGAAGAAGGATAAAATAAATACTTTCTTAAGACAAAGGTAGGAGGGGCTATGTGAAAGCTAGAAGAATGGAATGAATTGAGGATGTAAGAGCAAAATTATGATATAATATACTCATTTGTTATAATACTTAATTTGTTTGTTTAGTGTTCCATATTGGTTATTTGTTCAAACTCAAATGAAGAAGGTTAAACTAAATACTTCCTCTACTCCTTTCAGTTTGCATTATAAAATTCAAATATGTGAGAATTTTTTAACTCTTATGACGCAAATTCCAAAAGACAGACAGAGTCGGAAATGGTTTTGTGAAAGCTAGAAGAATGGAATTAAATAAGGTTGTAAGAACAAAATTAATTAAAATTTAGATAGTATAATTGATCTATACCTAGGATGAAGGGTGTTCTTCACCACTTTTTGGCCATACTTCCTCCATTTATAACCATCATCTAATACATCCACATCACTCATGGTTTTGAAGCAAAATCTTGGTTCTCTAACTTTCCTTCTTGCTTTCATCTTCTTCATCTTCAAGGTAGAAACCCCTGGAACAGAATTTCCTCCACCACAACTTCTCTTGCTTCCTCCTAATTGAAACTGTTTGCCTTCTCCCCACGACCTATGAATCAAAGTTTTCATAAATCAATAGCTAGATTTATCATACTCCCTTTGCATGTCCTAAAGATATATATGTTTTGTTTGATTAAAATATTAGACTCAAATAAATAAAAAGGTAAAATATTTTTTTCTTTA
Source organism: Amaranthus tricolor (assembly GCF_026212465.1). Classification (NCBI taxonomy): domain Eukaryota; kingdom Viridiplantae; phylum Streptophyta; class Magnoliopsida; order Caryophyllales; family Amaranthaceae; genus Amaranthus; species Amaranthus tricolor. The sequence goes on from NC_080049.1 coordinate 21,584,759, forward strand.
CAGTGTAGGCTTAGAAAAAAGAGTGTTAGAGTATACTACTAACATATTTTGGGGCCTCAACTATTAGCTTAAACTTTTGGTTGAACTAATTTCTTGATATGGTATCAGAATCCGGCATGACAAGAGATGGTCACAAATTCAAATTTCAATCATCCATCATTAGAAATAGAATATTTAGCATTAGGTACGAGGAGGGCCTGTGTTGCATCTATATTTCTAACTCAAAGGGCTAGAAGGCGTGTTAGAGTAAATAACATATCTTGAGGTCTCAACTATCAGTTTAAACTTTTAGTTGAATTGATTACTTAACAAAAGAAAGGGCTAAGTGATAATATAACTCAGATGATGATAAGATGGATTATTCAAATACATATCTTTGAGATATAATACAAAATTTAATTGAGATAAGATTCAATTTTATTTAGAAAAAAAGTAATATATATATATGTTTGAGACAAATGGAGTATTAAAAAGAAGAGTTGTTGCACATAGATATGTAAACATCTAATCAACAATACTTACCATAAGTTATAATTTGGAGTTGGTTTTTGGATGGAAAAAAGAGGGGGCAAGTTGGTAAAAGATGAAGATGAGTAATCTTGTTCTATAGACTTGGGATTTGTAGAAGAAAGGAGGGCTTGAGTAAGAGTAGAAGTTACATGATCTAATGCAAATGAAGAAGGTAAAGTATTAAAGGGTTTTAGATCATTATATTGGTGTTGTTGATCATGATTATGATTATGATTAAATAGAGGAGCATAATTAACTAAATTTGTGGAGTTTAGATAAAAGCCCATCATTTGAGAGCTTGACATTCCTCCAAGTTGATGATGATCCTCCATTAAACCTTGGTTTAACATAACTTGAGATCCCCAAACTAATTTCTCTCTCAAAACCTCTTGTTTTGTGAGGAAGAAGATGGTAGAATAAAATGGGAATAAAGGAGCTTAGATAGTTAGGTTTATATCCTATGAATTGACATTGTAAATAGTATAGTTAGGGACCCCCACCAAAATTTGATTCAGGGGCTTTTAAGAAAAGAATTTATGCCATTTGTTTAACCTATGGTTAACACATTATAAATTTTCTTAAACACTAAATAATAATTCGCTTAGTTAATTCAATAAAGCGAAAAAATACAATCAATCATCAATATTTATTGCCCATTAATTGCGTATGTCTTCTCTTAATGGGTACACACGGTTCAGTTAGTTCTGGTTTAATAATACTAAAATTAGATCATATCAAAAAATTGTCTCGAACTTTTTTAGACCAGATTGGACAATTTTATCTACAATGGTGTAGTCTGGTTTGGTCTATAATTTTTTGGTTTAAAATTTTTTCTAAATTTATATATATTTTTATGTAAATATTTCGCACTTACAATCACCAAATACAATAATTTGTTATTAGTTGATTATATTAACATCATTCAAGTATATATTACCATAAAAAACTACATCTCAAAATATCTAGGTATGATCTAAAAAATAAAAAACAATTATTTTCGATCATAATACGGTTTTCAGTATGGTATGATCTAAAAAAAAAAAAACTAGAACCATATCGAAAATCATATTACAAAATCAAACCAGGCCATTTAAACTGTAAATTAAACCAAATACTATATAACTATGGTTTGATTCACATTTTAGACTAATTTTTGTTTAAGCTTATGTCTCTTGGTGCAGCAAATTGAGAGGAACAAAAATTTAATGAATTGGATAAAAAAAAAATATAAATATGGCCATGAAAGAAAAAAATGGTTTTGCAGATTTGATAGGTTACCATCATATAAAAGAGCAGTTATCTAGCTTAGCTAGTTGCCACTTTCACCTTTTTAGTGTTTTTAAATATTTTTTAGTTGATTTTTTTTTTATTTTAATATCTTTATTAAGAACAGCAAAAGTAAAAATATAGTGGGAGCGTTGAAAATTTTAACAGATGATACAGTGCCCTACTTGAGAGTTGAGACTTATTCGAGTTGACGAATACAAATGACGAATAGTTGAATAATTAAAATTAACATATAATATAAAATTAATGAAGTATGGAATTAACTAGCATTATGTCAATACTTCCTATTCCCTAGTCCCTACTTGAGTAAGATTTTCTTAATGCACTTTCACTATTCATTTTCCTTTTTATTAAACCAATATAATATGCTTTATTCTTTTAAAATTAAAGGATAGACTGAGAAAATAAGAAGGCTAGATGAAATTCGATTTTAAAATTTAATCGAAGAGATATAATATTTACTACAATTGAAAAATAATTTGTTTTAGTAAACGTACTTAAAGTAAATATTTCCTTTATCTAACTCATCACCTAAAGTTATAATGTTTGGTTAAAAATAATTTTGGGAAACCTTTATCTACAAGAGTTTGATACACCTAATATTTATAAAGTTTGATAAAAATTTGGGAAATTCCACATGGTAAGCACCAAGTATAGCGAAAAACGAGTGGTAGCAATTTTTAAATTTTTTTTTCACAAAATAGCACTCAACTCTTTGAAAAGTCACTACGGTAGCATTATGACGCCAAAAATGTTATGTTTCCATTAAGTGGTGAAATGACACAAATACCCTTGTTTAATTTCAATAAAAGGCAGCATCTCCTTCCTCTTCCTTTCAATGTCTTCTTGCTCTTCCATTAATGTTCTTCTTCCAACATAACCATAAACTATGTCCTCAACTTCCATACACTCAAGAATTTCTTCAAGACCTCCATAAATCTTCTTGCTCTTCCATTAATGTTCAGCTGTTCATACACTCAAGATGATAACAATGTGTCATCTTAGGGTGTTGTGCAATCATTGATAAGTTAGTTAAAATGGCACTTGATATGCACTTGTAGTTTTTCATATCAACTAATTCAATCATACTAAAGAGTAACACATAAGTTTAATAATCAAAAGTCATACACAAAAAGTATGAACATGGAACATAATAAGCAATTGTTATTTTAATTGATTAATTAAGTTGGCTTGAGCAAGCTTGCATAAAAGTTCAAGTCTCCACTTTTAAGTTAAGCTTCAATTCCCAACTCACAAGTAGCAAAAGGGAATAAGGAACCAATTGGTTCCATTCGAGTTTTTATCGACTATAGTAATCAATTTTAAACAATCCATATCGCAAATCAATATCAAGACACATGAATATTAAACCACTTATGTAACATTTACTTCACGCTCAAGGGTCGTACCTATTAAATTGAAGATCCATCATCCATCTGTTAATAAATTTGGTGAGTTTTGATCAAAAAATTGTGGGCACTATTTCTCACAATTTTTAGAGAATATTCAAGACACATATACCCAAGATAGGTAATTTTGAGCATACTACACTATCCGATCATCCATTCTGCAACAATTCAGTCCTATAAAATTATTAGTGTATTATCTAGACAAGGTACATCTAGAGCTGTTCAAAACAAACCCGACCCGGAATCGAAAATTATCCGACCCGAAAAAATGTAAGTTTTTTAGGTTTACCGAACCGCAATTACCCGAACCGATACTTCACTCGAACCGTTTGATAACCGAAAAGGGCAAAACCGAACTCGAACTGCAACCGAATTTTATAACCGACATATAAACCTTAACCGATGTTACCCGAACTGAACAGTGATCGACCCGAGTCAAATCCGACCCGAATTATGCACGTAACCGAATGTAACCTGACTAAAACCGATTAAGATCGAACTGCTTTTAACCCGAACTGATACAAACCCGATCGATTATTAATCGAACTGTTTTTAACCCGAACTGATACAAACCCCAAACCGATTATAAATCGAACTGTTATAAATCCGAATCAAATTTTCACCTAATTTTAGCAAATTAAGTCCAATTTCAGTTTTCTAATAATACGGAAAAAGGAAGAACACAAGTTCTATACAGAAGAGATTGCATACAGAATATATATACATATATATATATATATATATATATATATATATATATATATATATATATATATATATATATATATATATATATATATATATATATATATATATATATATATATATATATATATATATATATATATATATATATATATATATATATATATATATATATATATATATATATATATATAAACTAATTGAAATAAATTGATCTGCCTACTAGGGCTGGCAAAAGCTGACCTGCCCTACTAACCTGATATGAAACCGACTCGAAATTAGCGGGTTTGGGTTTAGATTTTTGACCCAATTAATTAAATGGGTCAACCCGACCTGATCTGTTTATTAAATGGGTTAGGTTCAGGTTGAATATTTAAACCCGAAAAAACCTGTTTAACCCATTTATTAAATTTAAGACGGATCAACATTTGCCAAATACTTCGTAAAACTAAGATAATACCAATTACCATGTATTGAGGGATTTGTCAGCTGAAGATGACTTTCAATAAGAAAGGAAGTTGTCCCACATCGGCTAAGGGATTTGTCAGCTGAAGATGAATTTCAATAACAAAGGAAGTTGTCCCACATCGGCTATGAAAGATACTAATAAAAGAAAAATCCTTTAAATCACTTCCAAATATCTCATACTAACTTACGCAGCCACGCCGTGAGCACAAAGCGAACTATTCTTTCGCCTTTTACTAAAGAATACCGTGTGCTCGCTGCATTAAGTGGCATACGTTTATTTTTGGAGGAGGCCTTTAATTAAGGTTAAATGGGTCAAATGACCTGAAATATATGAATTTAATGACCTAAAAAAAAAGTAGGTTAAATGGGTCATTAGCAGGTTGATCCGATCTGCTACAGATCAGGTTGGGGTTTTAATTTTTGACCCATTAATTAAATGGGTCAGGTTCAGGTTAAGGGTTTATTGACCATTTATATATGATCCGAACCTGAAAATGACCCAACCCGACCTGTTTGACAACCCTATCTGCAATATCTGATAAAACAATCGGTAATTATTTTTTGTAAGTAAATGAGCATACATCAATTAAAAACCTGACTATTAACTTATTTCGATATTGACCCGATCAATAGTTATCCGTAACCGATAACTACTCGAAAAATAAAGCTCGAACCCGATCTGTACCCGAAAAAACCGAACCAATTAGTAATCGATGACAACCCGAGACCGATTGACACTCGACACGAACTTCAACCGACACCGAACTGATGCTAACCCGATAGCTTGAATAACCGATCTCTAACCGAACCGTGACTAACCGACTCGACCCGAGTGTGACCCGTTGTAACACACAGCCGAAAAATAACCGATCCGAAATGCAACCGAACCGAATAACACCCGTCCGAAACCGACCCGATCAACCGAATGAACACCTCTAGGTACATCCAACCTTATAAAACTTGAAACCATGAATAATAAACGCATCAGGAAGGGTCATACAAATGCTACTCCATCAGCATATAAAAATCATGTTTACATTCAGTATGTCATAGAGCCAATGCATTTGCCTTTTAAGCCGCCTAGCTGAACTAGTTATACGAAAAGATTTTGAGACCTTACAGGTCAGGCATACCCATTCCAGTTTTCGGATCATATGTCTTCTCAAGCACAAAGTCCATTGGTGTATCCTATCTTGAAGAAATTCTTTCAATAAGATACTATTAAAACAGCTAAACATTAATGGAAGAGCAAGAAGATTAATGGAGGTCTTGAAGAAATTCTTGAGTGTATGGAAGTTGAGGACATGGTTTATGGTTATGTTGGAAGAAGAACATTAATGGAAGAGCAAGAAGACATTGAAGGAAGAGGAAGGAGATGTTGCCTTTTATTGAAATTAAATAAGGGTATTTGTGTCATTTCACCACTTAACGGAAACATAATGTTTTTGGCGTCATAATATTACTGTAGTGACTTTTCAAAGAGTTGAGTGCTATTTTGTGGAAAAAAAATTTAAAAATTGCTACCAATCGCCTTTCGCCATACTTGGTGCTTACCATGTAGAATTCCCAAAAATTAATTATGGGAGGATGTTAGAAGAGTCTATTATTGTTCATATGTGAATTGTCTCATATTGTAGATAAAAAAGATGATAATGTATCACTTTATAAACTTGAGAATTTCCCACTATTATATTACTACTAATTGGTTTTAAAAATAAACCTTGTTGAGCTTGTAAATGAGTTACCTTTTTCTCTTTTTATATGAATTGCGTAGGATAATTTCTTCAATCCTAACAGAGCAAAAGATGTTAATAAAAAAAACCAAAATGCGTTGAAAGATATGCTGATGAAAAAAAGAAATAAAATGCCTTTCTATATAAAGTTAAACAACAAAAAGTAATCTTATCGTCAAATTTTTAAAATCTAGCTCATGAAATGTGTGTATCTCATACTTTTCGTATTATATTCTGGCATTAACAACAAGTCAACTTACTTTTAACACAAAGTACTCCCTAACTTAATAATTTAAGTAGATTATTATTATTAACATTTTAAATTTTAAAAAACCAACTTAACAAAAACTTGAGTTGCTAGTTAAAGTTCGAAAAGATATTATATATTCTATATCAAAGCTTAAACATTATAAAATTTGAACAAATGTTGGCTAAAATTGATGAAAAATAACCTTCATAATCCACACGTGATCCCACATCAAGATATTAGAAAGATTGATTAACATATAATTAAGCATTTAAGCTTGATGGTCTACTATATTCTTAGTACCAATTGATTTTAAAATGAAACACTTATCAATTTTCTATGTAATGTTTCTCTTCTTATTGTGTACAAGCTCAGCTCAAATAACTAATTTACCACTAATATTGCAAATAAATAAATAAATAAATAAATAAATAAAATAAAGATAACCATCAATTTTGGTATAGAAGGCTTATGAAATTTTTGGTCATGATTTAACCTAGGTGCAGTCACATTCTCATTCTATTCTATGACAATAAGAATGTGTTGATCGAATAAGACAACGTAGAATTCATTACCTATTAGTTATATCATCAAATTCTTAAACGAGATAATCTTTTACAATTAGGGCATGCTTAGAATTGGTGTAAATATTTAGGAGAAAAATAAAGTCAAATTAATGAAATGAAAGCAAATATAAATGCATTTAAAGTAGTTGAGATAGTTGTGAAAATTGTAAAATGAGCATAAAATAAAAATAATGATGGAAAAAAAAGATGATTTCCACTATTATGGAGGTAATACATCCCCCACCCTCCCCTAGGATAACTATTTACCCCACAAAATTGAGAGTTCCCTTCATTTTTCATTACTTTGCAACTATTCTTCCACCTCTACAACAATCAAATTTCACTAATTTCTCATTTATCAACTTTGTTTTCTTACTTTGATTTTTTTTTACCCTCTTAAATATTTACACCCAATCCAAGCATGCCTTTAGACCAGCTCTATTAAGCTGCCTAATATACATTTACAATTTTAAACCTTAAACTTACACTTTGAATCTTGGAATGATTAATTATAACTTAAATTGATCACTTACAGAGTTACGGTTTTATAATGATAACTTCTTATAGTCTTATAGTGATCGGTCACTTGTAACCTTAAAGTCAGATAAATTAGTTGATTGTATGGTCTCGTCTTATGATATATTAAAAAGTATACATTAAGACGAATCTAATGAGATCTCACATGGATATATTATATAATCTATATATGTCTTAAACATCTTAATCAAATTTCTTTCCAAAACAAAATATTCTAAACGGGAAGAACATTAAGAAACATAGGGAATAAATAGAAAAATTTCTTATGAAAACAACAAATAAAACACTTCAAAATAGAAAATGAAAATTCTTTAAGAAACAGAAGGAGTAATTAATAGCGTCTTTTTGTCTGAATATCAAAAATAACAATATTTTTAATACATAAAATTACAATTTGTTATAGTAGTACATGATCTTTTAACTTATGCTGTAATTCATATATTATCTTGAATATTATCTAATTTTAAGACTAATAGTTAACTTCTTTAAAATTTATATACTTGAATTATATAAATATATTTGAAATATATTAATATCGTTCATGATACGCGCAGAATCCATTTAAACAATTAAATTAATTACAAAAATATTTGGAGAAAAAGAAATTAGGAGTTCCAAATTAGACACATTTCTGAAAATGGCAGTGTGACTCGTGAGTGTGCCACTAAGGGTTAATGCGAGGATATGGCAGAAATCACAGACAATTTTCCACCACACGATGTGTATAGTGCTTATTTCAACCCTTCGATTTGATCATCTTTACAGCAAGTATATGCAGGTCTAACAACAAACACAGTACATAATGTTACATTCATTCTTACCCCATCTGCACATCCATTTTCTCGATCCCTTTTGTTTTCTTATTTTGTTTTTCTTTTATATTTTACAATCAAATAATATTTAATCAAGCAATCTCATCTACAAATTTATTTTTTCCAAAAATTCGATTCGCTAAATCACATTTTATTTAGTAATCTCATCGATAAACTCATTTTATCTAGTAGAGTTGTTCAAAATAAATTCAACTCAACATTAATTTGACATTGTCTAATCGAATTTGACTTTAACCCGACATAATAAAAGGATTTACAATGCTGTAAAAATTAACCTATACACAAGTTTTGGTTTTAACTCACTCAAAACATCTGATTTGATATCGATTTGATACATAAATGAACACCTCTAGGCAGAGTGAAAAGGAAAGGCGAGCAAAAACCAAACTTAGGTCGATTCTCCCCTACCAAATAGTAATTAAAGCACTAAATTATTTATGTACTTTCTATATCCCTTAAATTTTGCAACAATTTTTATTTTAGTCCTTTTTATCAAAAATGCTAATATTCTCTTTTTGGCTAAATCTTATACTCTTTCTTTGATTCTTACCCACATATTTAATTTATGTTTTATCTTATCTAAACATTTTACTACTCAAACATAAAATATACATTTTTATTATACTCCTTAAGAATCACTCTTAGTATATTTGTTTTAAATCTTGTGGGATGAAGCGAGTAGTTAAATGATAAAAACCACTTATTGTGATTTTTTGATGGTAGAGATTGGCTTAAAAATCAACGATTATTGAATTAACCATTAAATGCAAAAATGCAATTCTTAGGAAATTGAAATTCCAAGAAAATCAAGAGGAAACCAAAAACCTCTATAATGCGGTCATTATGAAAATTAGAGGATAAAATTATAAATTAATTCAAATTATACAAAGGGAAGTGCAAATGAAATTTATAATTTTCGGGTTTTTTATTTTTACGTAAAGCAAACAAAATCAAATTTAGTTATTCTAATAATTTAGGATGACAAGGAAAATAAACTTAATATTATTACTTGTAGTTGATTACCATTTACCAACCAAAGAGCACTCATACTTTTGATGACAAACACGTCTTTGGGTCAAGTACGTGTTGAATTGAATTACATTGATTAGCAAACAAACAAATACATTTCAACTTCAAACAAAGTAAATCATCAAAAGTGACATGCCATATTTCAAATTTCAGAAATAAGAAATGGCTAAATCAATATTTTGTGATTTTGTGACGATGTGTTGTTTGAATTTTTATTTAAATGCGAATACACAATTAAGAAGCCATCACAACAATTCTGAACATTTTGGGGTATGATTTAATTCTAAATTTAGGCCCCTAATAAAAAAACACAATTCTTAGCGTCAAGCTAGTTTCTCTAACTGGCTGGATATTCAGCTCCATACTAGCTTAGATAGGCTTGCCAGAAAGAGTTGAAAAGTCTCAAATAGTGGTGTTCAATTCGGTTGATCGGATCGGTTTCGGACGGGTGTCGTTCGGTTATTTTCGACTGTGCATTGCAACGGGTCACACTCGGGTCGAGTCGGTTAGTCACGGTTCGGTTGAAAATTGGTTATTCAAGCTATCGTGTTAGCATCGGTTCGGTGTCGGTTGAAGTTCGTGTAGAGTGTCAATCGGTCTCGGGTTGTCATCGGTTACTAAATGCTTCGATTTTGTCGGGTATAATTCAGGTTCGGGTTTTTTTTAAAAAAAAAACAGAATTCGACTACGTAATTCTTACTATCAATCGAATCAATATCAGATTAAGTTGTTAGTCATTTTTTAATTGATGACAAGATTCCCTTTACTTAAAGAAAAATAGTTAAAATGCAAATCAATTAATAATCATTATTACTTTGTTACTTTTACTTATTTGACCAGAAATTAAAATTATAAAATTCTATCAATTTTTATCTAATTCGATCAAAAGTAGTTAAACAAACATTGATCATTGATTATTAACTCTAAATATATGAAACCATGTATTTATAAAATTTAATTTATTAAAATATCTAACACTTTATTAGATTAACTAATAAGATAATTGAATGAGTCTATCATACTTGTATGTTAAAAATTGGTTCAGGTTTACAGCAGTTCGATATAAAATTCGTTCGAGTTTTGTCGGTTTTAACCGGATCGAATTCGGTTTCGAGCATGATTCGGGTCGGATATGACTCAGGTCGGTCATTATTAGGTTCGGGTAATCTCGGTTAACGGTTATGAGTCGGTTATAAAAATTGGTTACAGCTCGAGTTTAGCTTTCCCATTTTCGATTGTCAATCGGTTTAGGTACAATTTCGGTTCGGTTACTGTCGGTTCGATAAACCTAAAAAAGGAGCACATTTTTCGGTCGGTTTACTTTCGGTTTCGGTTTGGGTTTTCGAGTTGGGTCACTTTTGAACAGCTCTAGTCTCAAAGATGACAAAGACTCTGATAGTGACTAGTCTATGTTGTTTATGCTATCATATATGGAGAGCAAAGAATGAAGCAATTTGGCTTTTCAGATTGAGTACTCTTGAATTCTGATGCTGTGCTACAAAGACTTAGACATAATGTGAAATGGCGAATATCTGCCTGAAGACTGGTTTAGGCTTTTGTTTCCGTAGTTCATATCTTTTATAGTTTTGTTTTTTCTTGAAGGTTTCTCCTCCTTCTTTGGCACATGAAGAGTGAGCTAGAACAACCCTTTTTAGAAGGTGATTTTTTCTTCATACTAATACAGTTTTCAAAGGAGGGTGATAATTTCCTTGTCTCAGTTTTATAATTCGTCTTGATTTGGTGCAATGGAATTTTTTCATTTTCCAAAAAAAAAAATAATAATAACAATATTACTACTAATAATAACAACAACAACAACAACAACAAAAACAATAACAATAAAAATAAAAATAATAATAATAATAATAATAATAATAATAGTCCTCACAGGTGTAGACGTGTAGTCAACACCCTGGTCTACTATCTACTATATTTGGTAGGCAAGGAATGTGCACAGTTGATAGAATGGTTAATATGGTAAAGCAGGGGGTTACACGACGTATCCAATGCCTTAACCCTCGAATGTCCAAAGCAGATTTGAGATGGATGGAAGACTTGTGGACTGCAACCTAAGTTGTGTTGTTTTGTTTTACTTTAGGTGTCGTGTTAGACTAGTTTGTACTGAGATTTTGTTGTGTGTTCTGATCTAATCTAATCTGGTCTGATATATTTAAAATTTTCTAATCTGATCTGAACAATTCTAATTTGATATGATGATCTGATCTGATTTGATCTCATATAATTTCAATAAGTATAAGTAATCAGAAATTCTTGTGAGAGACGGTCTCTTTGAGAGACCATCCCTAATTTGATCAACTCATTATTATTTGTTAGTTTAATTAAACTTTAATAGACTATACTTGAAAGACGTCTCTCAAAGAGACGGTCTCTCAAAAAACCGACTAATAAGTAATAAGTTTAAAAAATAAATTGAAGAGAATAAGCCCAGGAGGTGAAGCTATGGCATATTGACTTTATATTTTGTCAAAAAAAAAAAAAAAATCTTAATCCTTCCACCTTTTAGGTATCCATTGGCTATCTACAATTTTCAATAAATTACATTCATCTAAACATAAATGTGCCCACCACTATTGAATATCTAAGTTCTTATTTGTGAAAAAAAAAAAAATATCTATGTTCTGGTCACAATTCCATATTAATAATTACTTGAGCTCGTTTTGTATGAAAAGTCATCTCATCATAAAACGACTTTATATAATTATTTTTTTAATTAATCACTTTAAAATTACAAATAATCTTTTTAATAAATTAAATATAAGATCAGCCAATAAAAATAGTTTCATTCATCATAAGATTGTTTCATTTAAGTATTTGTTTAACTTACGAAAAGCATATGCTATTATCATCGATTACTTTCTACTAAATGTGTATGAATAATGATACAATCTCTAAATTAAATAAACACGAATAGCATGTTTATTTAATTTTTTTATTCCACATATTTCTTCTATTGTGTTGTCGGCATAGAGTTGTTTGTTTTTGACTTTGTTTATTTTATTAAGTTTGAGGATCGAAGTGTTGGTTAATAATAAAAATTAATTTTAAATAGAAATTTAAAAATTTTAAATTTTTAATATAAAAATTGATTGTACTATTTAAAATAGGGAGTGTTAAACTTGAAATTAAACACTAAAATAAAATATCTAAATATTTTTATTTTTATTATTATTATCTATTATTTTATTTTATATTTACTTTTAAAAATATAGGAGTATTATTATTCTCATGGGGACATTTTTTTAGATTTTTGCTAATAAAAATAATAGATAAAATTAAATTGAACAAAAGAAACTCTTATGGCCCGTTTGGTAGGTGGTAATAAACGGTTGCAATGGGAATGAAAAACTAATGTAATTTTGGTTGAACCATCTTTTAGTTACCTTGATGGTCATTCTTGTCCAACTTTAATCTTCTCATTTTTTTAATAAAATTTATTCTAATGCATTATCATTGGGAGAGGTGGTAATGGAAATTTGCAAACAAAACAACTTTCTGTAATCAAAGTTTCATTACTATGAAAATAATATGGAACTTTTCATGAAATTTTACACTATAAATCATTTCCATTACCACCATTTTACAAAACGGGCCGTTAAAAGTCTAAAGTTTTACCTATAATCAATATATATTGGCGTGTTGCTTTTTTTGTGTGTGTTTCATTTATTTGATTTGATCCTGAATAGAAGATGGTCTTTGATTATTCTTAATACTGTCTCTTCTTTTGAACAAGCAATAATCAATATTTGCATAAACATTAACAAATAGTGAGATTAATTAAATTGATTAATAATATTAAAAGTGAGAGAAGTAAAAAATTGTGTGTATAACAAACCAAAGAAAGTTGAATATTGCAAAGTAAAAACGACACACTAAAATATTAATATTGGTAAAATAATAGTTTCATAGATGGAGATATTAATTTCTAATCGGTTCAAAATTAAGTCTTGTGTTCACATTAATTTTCTGACATAATTTTAAATTTATTTAAAGTCAGATCATCAAATTGAATTTAATTATAAAATCAAATAAATACTTCATAAGTTATGGAGTCTATTTTAAATACATTAACCAAAAACAGAAAGGAAGTAATTTAAAGAAAGGCAACCAAATTGGATTAAAGGTAATGATTTTGTAGGGATATAATTAATATAATTGGGGAGAGTGTCGGGAGTAGTATATTCCAGCACTCGTATGTTGCTATCATGCTAGTTTGTCCCTTTCAGGCTTCAGAATTCAGCCATATATAATGCAACTTGCTGTAATGCTGTGTATACTTCTACTTTATATTAGTACTGATTACTGACTACAAATTTATGAATATTCTTCTATTCAATATCCATATTCTGCAGTAAATACCAGAGTTTATATTGTTGATCGTACTAATTCTGTCTTGCTAATTTGGATAGGCTCCTGTTCTTTATTAATTGTATCATACTCAACTTTATCACTATTTTATTAAGCAAATTCACTTTTATATTTTTCATAATCTTTAAGTTAGTATAGTTATATGAAATTTTATTTGAATCGTTTTGATGTTAAATTTTATTAATTTCTTATTTCCATAATTTTATGACTTTAGACACTACTATTCATCAATCACTTTTAATTTGTATAACATACTCATGCTAGATATTATTTATTTCCTCTCAATACAAATGTGCCCGGTTAAATATTATTGTTCTTTTTTGGTGTCTTTAATGATGTTTAGTTCAAATAATGTGATCTTATCAAGCATAATTTAAATTATATATCTAGGTCCAGTATGTTTAGTTCATGTTAGGATTAGACAAAATAAGTTAGCACAAAGCTTAGTTTATACTTCCTCTCTTATGAAATACTCGTTATATTCTCGTTAATGACACTATTCATCGTTTAAGTTTATTATATATCTTGACGCTAATTGTGTAAGAAAAATTATAGTCGAGTAGAATTTCGTTTGAATCTTCTAATTGCGTACTTTCATAATATTAATTTTTTATAATTTTTAAATATGTATAGTTTAATATATAAATGATGAAACTAACAAACTGAATTGTGTAAAATGTCAAATGTAACATGTATTATGTATAGTAGAAGGGAGGAAATAATAGAGTTTAAGGAAAAATTTTGTGATAATAGTGTTAAATGTGGGGTTTGTCTTTACCATCTAGACCTTCTTCAAATAAGACTACCTTCAAATCGTTGCACGAGCAGTAAACATTAGTTCGCCTAAAGGATTGCTTCTAGGACCCCCTCAAATGATCAAGTCACTAAAATACACAAGAAAGAGTACCTTAGTCACTCACTACTAACTGCACAATGGCAATGATCTTGGATCAGTAATCAAGGTTTGTTTGTGGCATGAGGTCTTTTAAATTTAAATGTAAGAGTGAATGTAAAAAGAAGTCGTTGTTATTTCTCCAAATAATTAAAAGTAAATACTTGCTATTGATTTGTGTAAAGAAATGTCAAGTACCTTATAAATGAGACATGTTAGTGTATTTATAATGGCATGTAATCGTGGCATGTCATTTAAGAGCTATGAAAACTCTAAAAGTACTAGGAAAGTGCTTGATTTTAGAGAGAATTGTTACTTAATATAGTTGTTTCTAACATTTTTCCTTAGCTTAAACATCAAACCCAACTTCAGTTGACGTGGTCTTCTCACATTATAGGTTAAGTAGTGCATCAAATGCAAAGAATGTTTTTTGTCCGAAATGAGAAACTCGTTTCATTATCATAAAAAGTAACTCTTTCTTCCTTTCACTAGAGCGTACATGACATTGTAGCTTCATTGTTCAATCACACGCACCCATGCACTTTAATTATATGCTACGTAATTTATGGTATTTTGAAATATTTCCTAGGGCAACAGATTGGGTACCCAAATCTAGATACATATAATTATGTTCATCAATCAATAAGAGTAGGAGTATATGACCCTAGGATGACATAACCCAAGTTAGATAAACCTTGTTAAGTATTTGTGTGTTATTCTTTGGTACAAATAAATTTGCCTCATTTTTCATTACATCATCCTAACAAATTTGTTGTATTTTTATTTTGAACATTATTCCGCCACTTTTACTCTCTATATTATCCCTCTTATTTTTAAATATTACTTTAATTCAATTTTTTTATGTTTTTGTTAAGGAGTATATTATTGCTTTGGTTTTGTTTATTGTTCTTGCAATCTACTCTCACGATTCCCTAAATTTTTAAATTTATGTAATATAATTTAAAAAATTCTCCCATATCTAAGTTTTATAATAAAAAAAATAAATCTCTTAACCTTTAATCTCTAGACTAAGATTTTCATAGCAACATTTTTTACTATAAATCTTGGATATAAATCTTAATTACAAAAAGTTTCTCGATTTAGTATAGCATAAAAGTTATGAGCAGAAGCGTGATGCAAACGTAGGGGGTGATGTAAGAATCGTACGTAGAAAGGAAATGATAACATGCATCATAAATCTCTATGGAAAATTGGAGATGCAGATCAGGTAATCATAATACTTCTATATACTCAACTTTATATAATTAATGAAATCTTTGTGACCTTTTTCTCTATCAAAGATTTAAAAAATATTTTATTATCTTCTTTTTAGAATACTTGTAACTCTTACAGGCTGTTAGGTAATCAATACAAAATGGTGAGAATAATAATAAAAAGTAACATAATTTGGTAGAAATTTATGTTGACAATTTTAACGGTTAAGCTTATTCTCCTTCAATAACCATATTTTCTTTATAAAACTCACTTTAATAAATTACCATTTGAAAATGTGGTAATTAGGTGGTATTGAAAATTTGTGAAAAAAAAAAAATAAACTTTTTATAACCAAACTATTAGTTAGCATTTGAATGACTCGATATATATAATGAAAATTTACACAATATATTTATTTCTATTAGTACCAATTAATACTAGTAACCAAAGGAACCATTAGTATTCGTAACATTTAGTGTGAGAAAATATCAATCACTATCAATTGTAATCGTAAATATAGTGGAACATAAAAAGTAAATCAAGTTAAAAAAAAAAACGTAGTCTAGTATTTCATTATCATTTTGAGTTTGCTAATGATGTATATTGAGGGAAAATATCATTTTCAAAAGAAAACTCAAAAGAACAATCATAAATGCTTTTATAGACTATAATAGTAGTAACAATTATATATGTCACTAAAGGTCAAATAAATGTCACTATGGTGGAGTTTAAAATAAAAACTAATAATTATTACACTAAAAGTACAAATAAATGACATTTTTTTATGTCTCTAAATCTTATGTCGCGAAAAGTTAATTTAGTTGTAGTATGTTTAAAGAAGACCTGACGATTCGATAGTACCCGACTTTATAACCAAATTCGAATATACCCGATCAATTTAGAAATAAATTTATAATTATGTAAGAACCAATATGGATATAACTCACAAGGCTTGATTTTTATCCGAACCAAAACATCAGACTTGAAATTAACCAAACTTAAATGAACAGCTGTAGGTAAGAGTATAGTTAAAAAACTGTTGAAGGCGGTGAGGCAGTGAGCATTGAGACAGATCAGGTAAGGCGTGGGAGGTGGCAAACGACATCATTTTAATAATTGTTTTATTATGCTATTGTTGTAGTTGTAGTTGTTGTAGTTGTGGTTGATTAAGTGGCCATCATTATTTTCATTTGCCATAGTTTGATAATATGCTCTTCTACTGTATTGCATCCTTTATTTCACCTTTTATTTTCTTCTCTTTCTTTCATGTTTCACTATTTCTTTCATTTGGTTTTCCCCTTCTTTTTACATGCATCCCTTTAAGATAACTTTTATAATCCAATTTGAATTAATTTTGACATAAAACGTTACTACCTTCGAATCTATGAGAATGCAATTTAATTATTTTGGCTGAAATTTAGTAGAAAGTAAAATTTAGTTGGAAAATAAGACAAAAAAATTAATAGATGATAAAAATAAGTGGTTAAGTTAGAGAGAAATAATAAGTTTATAAATGAAATTTAAAGAAAAAAATAGGGTCATTGCCAAAAACTGAAAAAGTGCAAAATAAGTGGAACAATCTAAAATGAAAAGAGATATAAATTAAAAAGAATAGATGAAGTATATAGTTTGAATTTGATTTCACGCTTGAAATAGCCTAATATAACTTGTATTAAATTTAATCCAATTTAGCTCAATATAATCAAATTTCACCAAAGATTTTACCCTTTTATAGTGATCCATTTCATACCCATACAAGTTAGTCATACTAAATGATATTCAACGTCTATGAATAATTTAACATTTAATTTTTACACAATTTAATGTGTTATTTTGATTATTTATATATTAAATTATACATATCTAAAAATTAGAAAACGTTAATGTGATAAAAGTATGGATTAGAAGATTCAAAAAAGATCCTAATTGATAATATTTTTCAATAGATATAATATGTAAAATAAACTTAAACGATAAATGATGTGAATATATGCAATATAGAGTGTATTTCAGAAAGACAAAGTATAAGAATGATGCTATTGACAAAATGTAAAGTATGTTCTCTACATTCGATAAAAGCTCAACTAAAAATGGCTAATAGTTATGCTCAAGACGCTATGGGTTGTGTCTGAGATGGACAAGCCAAGCAAGAATAGGTCTTGAATCTGGGGTGGGAAGTGTTGGTGTTAGTCAGGCACGTCCAACTTTAAACTCAATTTTATTAGAATTGAATTTAGCTAAACTGATTAAATTCAATAGAGTAAAATCGAATTTAACGAATGAAAAATAAAGTCAATGGGCTATTAATGAAAGAAAATTGACTGAGCTAAACTAAATTAAGTTAGATTGAATATTAAATGTAATTTTAAACTAAAAAGTGATGAAAATAAGTAAAATTATGTTTTCCTCACACTATAAAAGCAAAACTTGTAATTTTTTTTTACTCTCCTCATTCTATAGAAATTGCAACTCCATAATTTTTCTAAAATGGATGTGTTATTAAATTGCTACATTTTTTATTTTGGGTAAAGATCACATCATTTTCTTTAAATCTGACGCATGCATTTTATTCTCGAGAACATCATTTATACAATTCAAATTTTTCGTCTTATTCACCCAATCCATCAACCAAAAATTAATTTTAAACAATACATAACATAAAATATAGCACTTTCTTTAATTCAGAGTTAATGTGTTATTTGCTTTTTTTTTTTTTAACTTTTGTTTATTCATTAATTCAATCCATATATCTCTAATTGTACATAATAATTATAAAAAATTAATATCAATAACGTTTGAAATGAAACGCATTAAATAATATCTCACTTAACTATAAACTTATAGATTAAAAATTAAATACAATAAGATAAAATACTAAAATGTAAATTATGTCAAGAAAATAATTAAGACATTAAATCTGAATAGATGGAGCAGCATTTTATATGAGCCGGAAAGTAGTATCTTGAAGGGATTCGAATATCTAAAAAACATTGGGTTTTTGTTTATTTACTTTTTTTTTTCTAATAAGAATAAATTTGATTGAAAAGAAAAGAGAAAATGATTACACACACTAGGAAACTGTCCCCCAAAATCAAAACTAGTCATATTCCAATCTAATCCATCAACTATTGGAGGGTATCAACAGAGACATTAGGGTTTAAGCCTTGCTGTCCCAAAATGAAAAATTAGTGAGTTCGTTATCATCATATTCCTAAATTATTGATATGTAAAAACCAAAATTGACAGGACATTGCGCCCCCATTGTCTATGTATTATGCATTGGCATCTTATCAACCACTAGAGTGGCCTGCAATTTGCTCCCACACCCCATAGCCCATAGGCCATCACTCATGCCACCCCACCCATAAGCCTTTCTGATTTTTCCTTCGGGATAAAATAGAGAATCTCTATATGCAAGAGGATAAAAACATTTACCTATTTTATTAATTGCTGATAATCGAAATCATATTACAAGAATGAAATGAAAATCGCTCGATTACATCACTACTTTAATTCATGATTTTCTCTTTTTTTTAGTACTTTATTTACGGGTAACTTAGATGTGAGTCTTACTAATTCATGACCCTATTGTGAACTTATTAGTGTTAATTTTTGTATCATACGGTAGATTTGCATTAAAGATATATGGGAGATTTTTAAGAAAAAATGGATACTGGTAATAAATGAAGAGATATAATAAATTGTATATTTGTATTGATCAAATTAAAAGAGAACTAAAATATATGAATATGATGAAAAAAGGTGATGGGTCAAAGTCCAAAAATGAGAATGATGTAAAATGAGTGAAATGGACTAAATTACAATTAATGCAAAATAAATGGAATAGAGAGAGTATAACACAACAAAATGACAATCGAGTAGATATTTTAAATATGTAGAGTTGAGTTTTCAGATCTTATAATACTACATCCTATTCACTAAAAATGGGACATTTACTTTTTCACGTTATCCAAAACACTTATTCAATACTTAATATCCCTTATTATACACAAAGAAATATTATAAAAAGTGAATATGAATAATCTTTGCATAGAAAATGAATCAAATAAGATATCGCTTGACTATGTTTTAATTTATAGATTAACAATAAAATAAAAATTAAGAGTTACAACTGAATAATGTCAAAAAGTAAATGTCTCATTTGCAGTGAATATGAGGGAGTAGTATTTTAAATTCGCCCCTATATCAATTAATTCAACTTTTTATATAGAGATAGCAAAATATGTGGGCAGGCGCAGATAACCCTTCTCCATATACATAACTTAAAAAGTTTCATATCCACCATCTATCCACCCGTTATGGCCTATTAGATATACCCATCATAGCTATGCGCACCTCATATGTACTCATTTTTCGTATTATATATATGTACCCAATATTATTCCATATAAGCTAATTTATCTTTCTAATTTTACCTAAAACAAAATGTGTTATTATGATAAAATCAAAAATTACTCTATGAAATTCATCATATCATTTATTAAAATATAATCTAATCTTTATATTTATAGAAAATATTTTATCAATATTTTATCAGTTGTTAAAAGTACAATCAAGTACAACTATTTGGGATCGATCATTCAAAGGAATGGGGAGATTGACAGGGATGTAAATCATCGTATACAGGCGGGTTGGCTCAAGTGGTGAGCAGCCACCACTGTGCTATGTGATAGGAAATTCCCAAGCAAGTTAAAAGGAAAGTTCTACCGGGCGGCAATCAGACCTGCTCTGCTATATGGGACCGAATGTTGGCCTGTAAAGAAGATTTTTGAACACAAGATGGAAGTTACAAAAATGTGTATGCTGAGGTGGATGTGTGGGCACATATTGATGGATCGAATTAGGAACCAAGAGTTTCGAAACAAACTAGGGGTAGCCCCTATATCTGGAAAAATGCACGAAAATAGATCGAAGTGGTTTTGGCGTGGGAAGAGAAAGACTTTTGACGCCCTTGTGAGGAGGGTAGAAAGCATTATAGTAGAACGTAAGAGGAGTCGAGGAAGACCCAAGAGAACTTGGGATGAGCAAATAAGAGTTGACCTGCATGAGTTAAACCTCTCTGCAAACCTGATTAAGGGTAGGAGTGGTTGGAGACGCCATATCCATGTCTTAGATTTCTAATGTCCTCTTAGTTTACCTCTTAGTGTCCTTAACCTCTTTCTTTTCTCGTTTCCTTTCTATTAGTTTTTTGTTTTCATTTTGTAGTGGTTTTTCTTTTTATTTTATTTATAGCCCTTTAAGTTACCTTTCTCGTGTTATTACATTTCTTCTTCTTCCTCGAGCCGGAGGACTCCTTTGGCCGCGCTCTCCTTTATGGGTATGAGTTGCCGCCGTCTTTCCCTCCCCAGTCCCTGTTCTTAGTTTTTCTATGAGCGGGATACATTGGGTAGAATGATGATGATGATGATGATATTTTATCAATATCTCAAAAGAAAAATGTAAGGTACTTTTAAGTATACTATATTTTAAAAATAAATTATTTAAAAAATTTTTGTCACTACAATGAATGATATATAAAATAAAATAGTATATTTATGAATTATATAGCCAAGCGGATATGCAACGGGGCAAGTGGGTATGAGCGGTGCGGGTGGGTATGGGATGGGTATCTCATACCCACCACGCAGGCACCCAACACTATTACACATGGTGGGTTGGAACTTTCATACTCATACCTATCCAATTGTAACACCCCGAGATTTTAATGACGTAATTATTTAATATTTTAATACTTTATAAAGATTTTACAATTATATTTAATTATTTCTGAAATTAGTTTTAATAAATTTCTTGCATACATGAATTTAAATGTTAACTTATATACATATATATCAAAAATATAGTTACGATTTCTTAAATAAAGAGGTTCGAATCAAAATGATTATTTTATTAAAATATGTGAGGCCGCGAAGGTGAGTCTCTTAGTTGGGTCTCGTAAGAAAATGAATCGAGATAAAAATAAATAAATAAATAAACGTAATAATAAATAAACATAATAATAATAATAATAATAATAATAATAATAATAATAATAATAATAATAATAATAATAATAATAATAATAATAATAATAATAATAATAATAATAATAATAACGAGTATAAAACCCGTGAAAACCCTAAATGCTCAAACAAGAGCCGTCACTCTCCTTCTCCTCTTTCTCCGTCTTTCTCTCTTCTCCTCTGCGCGCTTCTTCTTTCCCCATCCAGCTGCGCCCTCGTTCTCCTCGCAACCAGCAGCCGCGCCACTGTGACCACCACAAGCAGCGGGCCGCGTTGTTTTGTTCTCCTCTACAGGTGGCCACAGCAGCACACTATCTTCTCCCTCCTCCCTCGCTGTGAGTAGCCGACCCACGAGCAGCCGCCAGCTGCTGTCCGATTTAAGGCTTCTCTCCATCCAGTCTTGGCTCTCGTGAACCACCACCACGACCTTCACCTCCTCTTCACCATTTTTGCTAGTTTTAAACCTTGTAAGCCATCTCCTCTTCTTCCATTTGATTCTTCTTGTTTCAATTAAAAGTTTATAAGGGTTATGTGTGATGTTGATTTTTGTGTTAAGCTCTTTGAATCTTAGTATGGGTAGTAATTAAATATGTTATCTTTGAACACAAAATGATTAGGGTTTGGATTTAGAAATGAAATTACAAATGATGTGCGTTATCCTAATTTTTGATAGTGTGATGATTGATTAAATAACCTTAAAAGTTGTTTGAAACTTAGTTGTTTGATTTTTGTTGTGACAGTTAGTAATGGTGATGATTGTGGTTGATTGTGGAAGTGATCTTGGTTGTTAAATTGGGGATAATAGTTGCTAGTTGTTATGGTTTGATTGTTGCGTATTATAAGTATTCTTATTAGGTTGTTATTGAAGCCATAATACATAATCTTAGTAAGGCCATGAGAATGGTGTCAACTTATTGTAGAAGGTTGTTAAGTTGTTTGTGGTGATGCTCGATTTGGAGGATGTAGCGAAGAATGTTGCGATCTGATCACTTTAAGAATTGTCCTCATGTCATAGTAGAGTTATATTTAACCTTGTGAGACTTAAGTGTGAATCGTTATAACTCAAAGTTAGTTGGTGTAATGAAACAGTTGAAATCATCCTTTTATTCTTTGCCGATGGAAAAACTTGTGTTATTGTTGAATTGATATTTATGTTTGGTGTTGAATGAGATGCGTACGTGCTAGAAGTAATTGAAAACTTGTCGTGAATGGATGGTAGTGGTTACCTTGGTTTCTAGCTGGTATGACAAAGTAGTTAAGAGAACTTATAAGTTATATTCCTAACTTGTATAGGTTCCCAGTTTATAAGAGGAAAGTAGACACCTTAGTTGGGTGATTTTTGTAACTTGTGGTCGTGCATTGACGCTTGCAGGTACGTACACGCAGTAATTTATTATCATATTCATTGTTTCAAAGTATTATCCATATTTCATGATTATATGCATTGCATTAGAATTATAGAACGCCAGAAAGTGAACTATGCTAGCGTATAGTCATAATAGTGATATAGGCAAGTATAATGAAAACATTAGCAGACTATGAGAACAGATTTTTAAATAGTAGAGAACGCACCATGGTTGTGTGTGGTATCAAAGTGATTTCCTACTTATTGAGCCTTGATGTATGATTAGTTGGCGTGACTCAACTGGATTATTTCCGGTTGATTTAATGGTCCCCTAGGTGAGGTTCGATGGGACCACCGTAAGGGGGGTATGAGCATGCTTGGGTCATTGGGCGCCGGGAGGCCGATAACGCCCCTTGACCGAGGTGTTACCATGCGGGCCTTGCAAACCCCAATATTGTGGCCTCTTCACTAGTTTAGTACCCCAGTGTGTTAGTTTTTCCCGAAGGTAGGACCCGAGAGGGTTAGTTGGAGGGGGCATGAGCTCATACTTTGCCATGGGCGCCGGGAGGCCGATAACGCCCTTTGCCGTGTCACTATGCCATGAATAGAGAAAGAATCCACTACCCTTAAATATACTTCGAGAGATTAGTAGTTTTAAGGAGAAATTATGAGTAAATAGAGGTGCTTAGACAGTTGAGTAGACTCGTTATTGCCATACTAGATCGTTGTCTATAGTTTTATTGAATGACTCTAATTGTTATAAGTTTATTAATTACTGACGTGTATGTGTTTGTTGTTGTTTGCTCATGACTCTCTATGATGTTCCTGCTATGACACATCTGACTATGGTCATTATGTGGAGTAGCAGGGGGATCATAGCTTGACGTGACAGGTATAGGAGCTTCTTTTGTTTTGCATTGGGAGAAGAGCGGAGTACGACCGTAACAATTGTGTACAATTGTCTAATGCTTATAGCTTCTATATTACTTGTAAAGTTTTCTTTTGGGATCGTATAATTTCTTTTGTATGGAGCCATGTGACTCATTGTATGATCTATAGTTCCGCTGCGTAGTTTTTGGATGTATAGCTTGATATTACTCCTTTAGTATCCGTCAGATCGATGCGTTAACACTGGAACCACGATCCTCGTTAGAGTTGATGATTTGAGAAGCCGACAATGATTCTTTCCGTCGTGACGTATTCTTGAAGGCATTAGAGGCGTTAGATTATTAATCTTTAGCGTTTATTTTAATTATTGTTCTCTTTTCTTTTTATGTAACACCCGAATTTCCACCCTTCCTTCACGATTCTGGTTTCGTTCAAGGGGTTGAAAATTCAGGGGTGTTACACCAATACCGA